>NC_137609.1:46307466-46612466 GCF_963280865.1 Gymnoscopelus braueri | reverse complement strand
TCTAAAGACCACCAGATTCGCTCGACTTAATCCTCCTGCAGACCTTTTTGAACATCCAAAAACAACTTGAGACTCCATAAGCCTGACTTGGGTCTAGCTTGGGGGCGAGACTGTACTGTGGCAAAAACCCATCCACACAGCAGAGTTTCTCAGACCTTTTTCATGTCAAGGACCCCCGAATTGATGTACTTGGCCGCAGACCCCCATTTAAAAATATGTTGCGCAATAGACCACCATAAGAGAAGATTTCGTTTTTCAAAGGGATTCCAACATTTTCATAATTAGTCTAGATGTTTCAAAAATCTTGCACCGCGACACGTTCCCGCTCGTAGATCTGCAATTTTTGAATAGCACAATTAAAATGGGTTGAAGTGGTTCCACTGATTTTTATGCTATATTTCTTTGCTTGGGGACCCCCTGGAACCCCATCAAGGACCCCTCGAGGGGTCCCCGGACCCCACTTTGAGAACCACAGCCCTACCGCAGGGGTCTTCCACGTTTTCAGCCCAAGGACCCCTTAGCTGAGACAGAAATGAAGCAGGGACCCCCTTTATATTGCATAAAAATGTGTTTCAGATTAAACTTTTTTTTTGGTACTGCTCTTTTTTCCCTCTACACCTAAACCTCTCCCTACACCTCTACACCTAAACCTCTTAGATAGCAGATCTACAAGCACACAACGCCTCGCAGCGCGAGGCGTTGTGAGCTTGTACATCTGCTATTTTTTGGCTAAAGTTCTCATCAGAAAAGGGATGCTAGAGTTGGCGGACCCCATGTAGTAACTCTGAGGACCCCCTAGGGGTCTCGGACCCCCTGTTGAAGACCCCTGCCCTACAGCATGCGTTCCAGTAGCCAGAGAGGGTGCCGGTCTGAATATGAATGATGGGACGTCCCCGTTGCATGGACTGTGTCACTGTGTGGTTTTTGGACCACTAAAACAGGCCATTTCAAACCCAAGAGGACCGAGCCCTTTTCCTGCCAAAAATCCTTCATGGCCACTTTGCCAAGCTGTTGTTGCTACAACATTTTAAACTTTTTGGAAGTGCTGAATAGACTCTTACGGGCTGGAAAGGTCCGCGGGGCGGGCGGAGCTGGCCGGCGCAGCCGTGTTTTCTCCAAGTTCCACACACGGGCAATAACCAAATATCCTGGCAAGCCGGCCCGACCCATCAATTACACTGCTGATCAACGTGAAGGCTTGCAGTACCGCCAGTGTTGCCATGTCTGCTTATTGTAAGCGACTTTGGGCTTGTTTTTCTGTGAAGTCGCTTGTAAATATTGGTAGTTGCGAGTTGTGTTTTTTTTGTCTCGTTTCTACAGTGTAGTTGCTTATTTTGGGCTTGTTTCCTAATGTTTGAACCAGTGGTTCTTAAACATTTTCATGTCAAGTAATATGTAATTGTCCGTGTATCCCCATCTGAAAAAAAATTGTGCCAGGGACCCCCGTACCGCAAATATTTTTTTTTATTGTTTTTTTTACCAATATCTTTTTGAAAACAGTAGATCTACAAGTTCACATCGGCTGTTTTCAAATAGCCGATGTATACATACAGTAGGTTTAAAGTGCTCATGTTAGTCGCTTCTTTTGGGTTCGTTTTCATAGACCAAGGTTGCTTAATCCTCTCGCAAAATCTGGCAACCCAGAGTACCACCCTCAAACTCAGAGGCCTTTAAGGTCTTTCATAGTTGACACAGCTTAAGCTCCTGAACGGCTGAGCAGTCTGCAAGGCGAGGCAGAGGAAGGCAAACGTGATTCACTGTCGTCGGGGAGTGGGACTGACTGATTTCAGCAAACTTAATGATCCGTTAATAATGTCAACAACCGAGGGGGACGCTTTTCCACAAACATCAAAAGCTTTCTGCGAGCTTTGCTTCCGCGGGAGCATTTTGCCAAAAGGTACTCATGTTGCAAGTCTGTCTTTCTTGTGACTCTAAGCCCACTTAAGCCCCTATACGACAAATAGAGAAAACAGAAAACAAGCAAAGCTCAAAACATATCACATTGTAGATGTGCTGTTTTCACAATTGTTTTACATTTGTAAAATAATTGGATTTTTTTTTGTTTTGAAAACTCCTCAAATAAAGAAGCCAGGGTTAATGCATTTAACCACTTGCACCCCAGTCTGGACCGGCGGCGTAGCGGTCCAGGCACCTATAGGCTCCAAAGTAGCCTGACAGCGCGTCGCGGGTTCGAGTCCCGATCCCCGATGGCCTTTACTGCATGTCACTCCCCATTTCCTGTCACACTACCATCCTATCAACAAAGGCACAAAAGCCAAAAAAAGCCAGCATCCCTATTCTGGGGAGGAAAGTATGCCGAAAATAGCCGATCTATAAACTCACAACGTGCCGCAATGCGTAGTGAGCAATGAGCATGTAGATCGGCTATTTTCAGTGCAAAGATTTGATGTAGAGTGCAGTGGTGGAAAAAGTACTCAAATGTTTTACTTAAGTAAAAGTAGCAATACTGCCATGTAGAAGTACTCTGTTACAAGTAAAAGTCCGGAATTTAAAATTGACTTGAGTAAAAGTACAAAAGTATTGGTATCAAAATGTACTTAAAGTACCAAAAGTAAAAGTACAAAAATGTTTGAAAATAGCAGATCTACAAGCTCACAACGCGTCGCGATGCGACGCGTTGTGAGCTTGTAGATCTGCTATTTTCAAATAGCCTATGTATAAAATAGGGCTAAAGTGGTTAATGTATGTTTTATAACGTAATAATTTATATCTGCAAAGTAACTAGTAACTAAAGTTTTCAAATAATCGTAGTGGAGTAAAGGTACAATATTTGCCTCTGAGATGTAGTGGAGTAGAAGTAAAAGTACTGAAAATTGGAAATACTCCACTAAAGTAAAAAATGCCTCAACATTGTTCTTAAGTACAGTACTTGAGTAAATGTACTTGGTTACTTTACATCACTGGTAGAGTGAAAAAAATATCATAACAAGTATACAGTTGCAACTCAGGTCAAGTATGCAGGCTTTAAGGGGTTAACTCAACGTGGACTGCTATGCTGATGCAGTGGGCTGTCCGCTATCACATCACCTTTTTTTTCCTGACAGCCTGCACAGCAAGGTGTCAGCAAGTCATTAATGATGGAGGGGCATTAAAAAAAAAAAAAAAAAAGTTTGGAAAAAGGTTTGCCGGGGTCAACGAGTTACTGCACGTACCGTATACCACATAATTATGTAGGAGCCATTGCAACATGCTGGGGTTTTTAGGACTCAGGACCCGTTTCACAAGGGATCCTTCAGTACTCTCTGTATTCCCTCTTTCTCAATAGACTAACACAAATAATAATAATAATGTTGGAAAAGGACCGAATTTTGTGTTGTGTTTGTTGTTCAGTGTCCAAAAAGAATGTTTGTCTGGGCTACTGTACCGTTTCCAGTCACTCTAACATACTGCAGTATATCCTTGAAAAAAAGCATCAAAAGTAGCAGATCTACAAGCTCGAAACGCGGCGCGAAGCGACACGTTTCGAGCTTGTAGATCTGCTACTTTTGATGCTTTTGAATCCTGAAGCCTGAACATCCTGAACATATGAGGTTTCTACCCCGACAGAGACCATATACTATTAGATCCTATAGCTTTTTTTTTTTTTACAATGCAGTCAGATCCTGTTCAAATGGAACCAAACGGACCCCTCCATTTGGTACCATTCGTAAACAGTTAAAATGATCATGAATCTGCGCCCGTTCAGACCTCCCAAAAAGCTGTATTTTCGTGCTAGATTTCCAGGGAGAAAAGGCAGCAAAGCAGCTCCAGCTCCTCGGTGCCCTGGGTGGTACGACACACTCTCAAGCTCCTGTCCGCTCCAGTCATCCATCAAAAAACAGCATTAGCTGACCAGATGGACCGAATCCTTTAGGCACATATTCAATGTACCAATGCATTCAACCAGGGCGCTTTAAAGCTACAATCCGGGACTTTTGACTATGAATGGATAAAATGGATCAATCCGGATGGTAGACAGAGCCAGAGAGTATGTTAATGACAATATAACTAGTACATGTGTGTGGTAGAGTATGTTACAATATAACTAGTACATCTGTATGGTAGAGTATGTTACAATATAACTAGTACATCTGTATGGTAGAGTATGTTACAATATAACTACTGTAGTACATCTGTATGGTAGAGTACTGGTGTGAATAATCCAACTGTAAATCAATTTAGTCAAAGCTAGCTTGTTGCTTAGCAGAAATGGAAATACAAAATATATTTTAAAGGGACTACACCATGAATTTTAACTTGTTCTTCTTTTTTGTGTGTTTTTGGTCTGGAAAGTGACGTCACTAGCGGTACAATCCCTCCCGTTTTTCAGTTCCAACATAACAAAAAAAAAAATATTATTATTATTTATTTTTTTACTTTTTCCACACAGAACCAGGAGATAACATGCATACAAACTGGCTCAATAGCGCCACGTGGAAAAAAATCAGGACAATGTGGTATTGCAGGTAAAAGTGCTTTATAAGCCAGAGAGAAGTTAGTTAGAATGAGTATATCTGAGGCTTGATTTAGGCTCAAACCTTTTGAAAAACGTTTGAGGGACATAAACAATATGATATTAAATGTTAAATATTTTTTTTTAATTCATGGTGTAGATCCTTTAAAGTTATTTAAAAAACGTAATTGTCGTGATGTCGCTTCTTGTGCGGATCGTTCACGAGGTGGAATTATCGACTCTCTCTGTAGCATTCTAAAGGAAGTAGAGGAAGAGCTGAAGTTCATAGGGTCCATTACGGGTTCCATTGGTACACTCACAGCGTTAAATTAATAGAGGTATAAGTCCACACAAAGAGAGTCCTCACTTTTCTCCTCTGAAAGAGGGGTGCGGGGGTGGAGGAGGGTGAATTTAAGCATAAGATAAGCTCTCATAAATATACATATTTATTCACGCGGGCCACTGATAAAGCCCCCTTGTCCCGGCTGTATGTAATGAGGTATGTCTTGTGCTATGTTCCATTCATTGGGATGAAGGAGGGTTGCGTCAGGCAGGGCCAGCTCAAATGTTAATCACATACTTTAGCCGCTACCAAATGACTGCCGGCTACAACCAGGGCTTCTTTGTGTGCGGAGGCGGCTAATGCAAGTGGACCTGACTTCAACATAGCCCTGCCGGAGCAGCACACAAAAGGGCACATGAACCCGCTGCTGTGGTCAATGCCTACATTTACATCTAATTGTCAGCTTTTTCTGTTTAAAAGCTACAATCCGGGACTTAGTTTAAGCACTTATGCCTCTATTATGCTTCATCACACGATGAATAGTATTGGTATCCATTTTGGACAATTTTAGAATTTTGTAGGGGAATTTCTAAAGATTTTTTGGGGGAATTACTATTATTAATTATTATTATAATATATTTTTTCTTTTACAATTTTCACCTATAATGACAGGCCCAAAATAGGGACGCCGGTGTTAATGTAGTCGATGAATAGTTTAACCAATCTGTATGGTAGAATACAGTGCAGTACATGATAAGTAGTACTGCCTGAAGCTCATAAGCACAATATATCTCCCGGGTCAAGCGTCTTGGATGAGCGGTATACATTTTGGTCTCACAAGCGGCAGACCCAGGTTCGAATCCCGGGTGGTAAATGAAGGTTCTGGATTGGATTGCATCTTTAAAAAAGGCAAAAACAAATGTATTTTTCAAAAAGAGAAAGAAAATCAAAAGCCAAAAATAGCCGATCTACAAGCTCATGTCAAGTTTACTAAGTCTAGAGGGTTTAAGTGGTTAATGTTTCGCCATGACCCCCCCCCCCCCCCCCCCCCCAGGGGAAAATGACGGTGGAAAAGTGACTGCATTCTTATTTATTCAACAAATTTGTTTCCATTACTATGCAGATATCACATCATTCATCTAATCCAGGCTCCGGGAAGCATGAGAAACATGTTTTTTTGCAATAACGGGTAAATCTCACAGCTCTTTCCATCGAGCTCCAATGGAAATACACAGTGGGGGAAGAGGTACTCTACCATAACGTAGAAATACTATTTTACAAGTACAAGTACAAGTCCTCCATTCATTTACATGTGTAAAAGTGCTAAAGTATTGTCATACCAAAGTAAAAGTTCTCATTATGCAGAAATGCCCCATTTGCACAATCATATCATTGTATTGAAATTAGTCATGGATTTATGTGCTCATCTATTAATGTGTTCATCACTTTAATGTCCCAGCTGGTAAAGGTGGGGTTGATTTTAAATACTTTATGTGCTGCTGGGTAGCTTAATACATCATAATGATAATTGCTCATTTATCATTATGATGATAACCCCCCCCATTTGAGAACAATGCACTCTGGGATAGCACCCCCCCCCCCCCGCCAGACCCCCACCTTTCAGCAATGCATTCTGGGATAGGTGTTACTCACAGATCAGGTGGCCCGAGGCTCTCTGTATCTCTGCAAAGACATCACTCTATAAGCCATATCTCTATAACGGATGGGTCAAACTGCACAATCAATGTGTCAATGTGTAGCTATATGATTCCCTGCTTTAACCCATTAAGACCTGAAGCCGATTCTACAAATGTCTTCTAAATCCCAACATTATTCTGAAAAACACATGTTTCTATATCAGTGGTTCTCAAACTTTTTCATGTCAAGGACCTGTCAAGGACCCCCAAAATCAATTGGGGGGTCAAAATAGCAGATCTACAAGCTCGTAGCGCGGCACTCGGTGCCGCGCTATGAGCTTGTATATCTGCTATTTTTGAATAACCAAACAATATTTGCCTCTGAGATGTAATGGAGTAGAAGTATGAGGTATCAAAAATGGAAATACTCAAGTAAAGTCAAGGGTTTGAGTAACCTCAAAAGTGTCTTTAAGAACGGTACTTGAAGTACAGTAGTCAGTCATGTTGCTGCCAGGCTTTCTTAACGTTTCTAGGATGGAGAGGGCCCTCCCTCGTAAAATGGAAATACTCAAGTAAAGCAAAAGTATAGGTACTTAGTTACTTTCCACCAGTGGAAATACAGTCATTAGTCATGTTGTCGCCAGGTTGTCTTAACAGTGGTTCTCAAAGTGGGGTCTAGGGGGACCCCCAGGGGTCCTTCAGGGGGTTCCAGGGGGGTCCTCAGCTAAATTATTGATTGTAAGGAACCATATGGACCCTTAAAGGGTCTGTAACTTGCTGGGGGCAAACGTAGGGTCCTTCAAATAAAAACAAAAATAGAAACGACTCTGGTCTTAAACATAGGTCAGAGACGACAGTCCTCCCTCGTTTAAGCTCCACCTCTCTTATCTTCAGTCTGATACTTAACTCCTCCCACATCTCCACCCTCTTTCTGTCTAGCCCCCTGTTCTTCTTCTTCTTCTTCTTCTTCTTCTTCTTCTTCTTCTTCTTCTTCTTCTTCTTCTTCTCTTCTTCTTCTTCTTCGTCTTCTTCTTCTTCTTCTTCTTCTTCTTCTTCTTCTTCTTCTTCTTCTTCTTCTTCTTCTTCTTCTTCTTCTTCTTCTTCTTCTTCTTCTTCTTCCCACCAAATTCCTCAGTCAGCCCAGATTACTAGACACGCCCGTGAAGTCAATGGCGGGAGGTAGAGAGAGAGAGAGAGAGAGAGTGAGAGAGAGAGAGAGAGAGATGAGAGAAGAGAGAGAGAGAGAGAGAGAGAGAGAGAGAGAGAGAGACAGACAGACAGACAGACAGACAGACAGACAAAGAGAGAAAGAGAGAAAGAGAGAAAGAGAGAGACGGAGAGTGTGAGAGAGAGAGAAAGAGAGAGAGAAAGAGAGACGGAGAGTGTGAGAGAGAGAGAAAGAGAGAAAGAGAGAGAAAGAGACAGACAGACAGACAAACAGAGAGAGAGAGAGAGAGAGTGACAGAGAGAGGAGAGAGAGAGAGAGAGTGACAGAGAGAGAGTGACAGAGAGAGAGAGAGAGAGAGAGAGAGAGAGAGAGAGAGAGAGAGAGAGAAAGATAGAAAGAGAGTAAAGAGACAGACAGACAGACAAACAGAGAGAGAGAGAGAGAGAGAGAGAGTGACAGAGAGAGTGACAGAGAGAGAGAGAAAGAGAGAGTGACAGAGAGAGAGAGAGAGAGAGTGACAGAGAGAGAGTGACAGAGAGAGAGAGAGAGAGAGAGAGAGAGAGAGAGAGAGAGAGGAGAGAGAGAGAGAGAGAGAGAGAGAGAGAGAAGAGAGAGAGAGAGAGAGATAGAAAGAGAGATAAAGAGACAGACAGACAGACAAACAGAGAGAGAGAGAGAGAGAGAGAGAGTGACAGAGAGAGTGACAGAGAGAGAGAGAAAGAGAGAGTGACAGAGAGAGAGAGAGAGAGAGAGAGAGAGTGAGAGAGAGAGAGAGAGAGAGAGAGGGCCGATGGAGTTGTAGATGGGGAGTTTTTTTATCCGTCTGCTGGGCTGCATTGTGGTGTTAAACAGGAGGGCTATAATTAACTGTGTGAGACGCCAGTCAGGCGGGGATGGGCCCTGCGCCAGCGGATCAGCCCTAATTACTATATTCACTTTGTCAGGAACGCTCACTTTGCTTCTCCTTACTGATAGGCCCTGGCACCCACAGAAACCCAAGCCCACCCCCACCCTCACCCCCCCACCCACCCACCACCCCGAAGACCTTCACAGCATGTTTCTTAACCCTTTAAGACCGGGGGACGCATCTGTGTAACCACTTTATCCATATTTTATACTTTTGGCTATTCAAAAATAGCAGATATACAAGCTCATAGCGCGGCACCGAGTGCCGCGCTATGAGCTTGTAGATCTGCTATTTTTTTTTTTTAATCGTGTTTTTTTTTCTATAAAGCAATTGTTTTTTACTCAAATCTTTGCTTCTGGGGGTCCCTGGAATTTTTTCTTTTTTTAGATGGGGGTCCGCAGCCAAATACATATCGTTGTGGGGCTCCTTGACACTGACATTAATATTATAGCAACATAAGTGTTTCAGAAAACTGTTTTAAACTGATTTAGAAGACATTTGTAGAATCCCCAGAAGCAATAACATTTTAGCTAGAATTGCTCGCTTTAAATATATATATATTCAAAGATTTGCACAACATTTTTCACGATTTTTCAAAAATAGCAGATCTACAAGCTCATAGCGCGGCACTCGGTGCCGCGCTATGAGCTTGTATATCTGCTATTTTTGAATAGCCCAACGAAATCTAAAAATGACACACAGATGCGTTCTCAGGTCTTAAAGAGTTAAGGCAGGCCAAATGTGTCCTTCTTGGCCTTAAGGGGCTGGAAGGCATGATTGATACTTTACATGAAAATAGCTGATCTGCTCAAGCTTACAGAGCGCCGGGGTGTGGCGCGCTGTGAGCTTGTACATCGGCTATGATGACACCGTCACACGATGGAGTATAAATCAGGCGACGCATAAAGGTAACCGGTTCGACCCCCCGGCCGGCTCGCCCAGTCTACGCGTCGAAGTGTCCCTGAGCAAGACACTGTGAGCTCATCACAGCCATCTGTAACTCTTTAGTAGCGTTTGTTCTGTCAATGTTTTATATCGTAGGTTGACTATGCTTAGAGATGTATTTTTTATTATAATGTGTTTTTTTATTGATGTCTCTATGAGAGCTGTGTGTGTCATTTTAAGATTTCTTTGGCTATTCAAAAATAGCAGTTCTACAAGCTCATAGCGCTGCACTCGGTGCCGCACTATGAGCTTGTAGATCTGCTATTTTTGAAAAATCGTGAACATTTGTGCAAATCTTTGAATATATATATTTTTTTAATCGAACATTTTGAACTCAAATCTTTGCTCTCTGGAACAACACATTTTTCATATTTTTCATATTTTTCATATTTTATATTGTTTGTTTAAAACAAAAAAAAAGGATTTAGAAAACACATTTAGAATCGGCCTCAGGTCTTAATGGGTTCCTACCTACCTACGTACCTGAGCAGCCACCAGCTAGGTAAAGCTGTAAAAGCAAATTTCCCTTCCCTCAGGGATCAGAAAAGGGAGAAAAAAAAAATACATAGCTCATAGTAGACTGGCAGATTACATCGACGACCGCCGTGAAATGTTCGCCGCCGACCGACCGACTGCGCCGTTTCATCTGCACGTGAAATGGTATATTATAAAGCTGGTTGACAGAGTATTATTTCTACTCTAATTACTCGATGCAGGGTAATGGTAGTGTCTATGAGACAGAGGGGCTGATTAGAAGACCATGTTTCAAACAACTCTGTTCCTTTAATGTTACTCGTAATAAAACCTTTCTCAGATGTTGGAGTGGGTTTAAATGACGATGGTGACACTTGAAAGGCTTGTTTTAGGAGAAACGTGCGTGCCACAGTCTGTGGCGTTCTACATTTAAAAGAAGATATAACCCTCACTTTAGTCCTTCTTGGAATACGCTTTAAACTCTCAGGGTTATATAAACTGATGTCGTTGGGTTCCATTCCATTGGCCTTTGTCACCGTCACTGTCCGATGGTTGTTGCATGTCGAGAATTGCTTTTATTCATTATAAACTGACGGTCACTTTTATGAACTGCCATGTTTTTCTGTTGCTTGTGAGAGGACACAAATGGAAATATTCTGTTTGTGTTTTATCCTTGAACTGCTGTTAACTGACGCCTGTCTATGTGTTGTTATTTGCTTTTCAAATACACTAAACTAAGCTAAAGGCTACTCAGAGTGCAATTCACACGGACATTTTGCACGATTTAATCGAAACTTACTCCAACTGATAAATGATGAATATATATTAATCTACCCAGTAGCACATAAAGTTCTTAAAATCAGCCCCACCTTGACCAGCTGCAGCATTAAAGTCACATTCATGCATAGTGAGTACTTTTACATTTGGTTCTGTAAGTATATTTTGAGGGCAACACCGTTGTAATTTCACTCAAGTAATATTCTGAATACAGGACTTTTACGTGTAACAGAGTAGTTCTACATTGTGGTAATTGATACTTTTCTTTAAGTAAAAACATCTCGAGTACGTATTCCACCACAGACAAAGGAATTGACTTCCCCTGATCTTTCCCTAGAGAATCACTAAACCTATGTTCCTATTGATTTCTGTCCTATTGATTGGATGAATGATGCGACAGGCTTGAGGAGATAAATAAACTAGACAGACAAGACCGTGTCAATGCGTTGAACCTGAACCTGAACCTGAACCGGGGGGGGGTTTCTCATATTCCACCATGTCTGATCTCCTCCTACTGCAGATAAACATAAGAACTAATCGATTTAACCTAGAAAACCCCCCTGAAAAAAAGTAGTTGATTAATAATCCATCCCTATTCTATTAACTTTTTTATTTTTTATTATTCCAAACTTTTAAAATGGTGAAAATAGCAGATCTACAAGCTCAAAACACGTCGCATTTTCACACACAAAAAGAATGTCATGACACTGTCGTGTGATAAAGAAAAAATAAATAGGGGTTATGTGGTCTGGTGATTATATTATATTAGAAATAAAACCCACTTGATTATTCGATCAATTGATAAAGCAATTGGCTGAGGAGATGATCGATAGGAACAGCCCCTGAAGTCCAATGTGAAAAACAGACGGCGGTTTGTCTGAGAGCCATGGCCTCCCCACAGCTCTGTAACACTGTCAGCCTGATAAAATCAGCCCAGTTTGGATACACCCCTTTAAACACACATTTTGGACAGTCGGGGGTTGTGATTAAAAGGCTTGGAATTGAGATCGTACCAAAAGAAAAAAGGCAGAGGAGAGTATTTACATGTGGTGGAAACCGACTGACAAATGGCTTTTTTATTAACCCATTAAGACCGGGAAAAGCATCTGTCATTTTTTATATTTCTTTGGCTATTCAAAAATAGCAGATATACAAGCTCATAGCGCGGCACCAAATGTCTTCTAAATACTAAAAGTTTTTTGAGAAAAACCTATGTTGCTATAATATCAGTGGTTCTCAAACTTTTTTCATGTCAAGGAACCCCCAAAAGGCCATGTTTTTGGCTGCGGACCCCCATCTCAAAATATCTTGTTCAAGGGACCCCCCAGATTCAAAGATTTGAGTAAAAAATTTATATATATATTCAAAGATTTGCACATATTTTCAAAAATAGCAGATCTACAAGCTCATAGCGCGGCACTCGGTGCCGCGCTATGAGCTTGTAGATCTGCTATTTTTGAATAGCCAAAGTGGTTAAAATCTAAAATGACACAGATGCGTTCCCCGGTCTAAATGGGTTAAGAAGAAAATACATTAAAATAAAATCAAAAAATGAAGAAACCCTGGCCAGGCGCGGGCCCTCGACGCTTCTCGTGGTTCTTTTGAAATGAAAATATGTGGGTGGGAAAATAGTCACGGGGCGGGGGGGTGAGAGGGGGTCGATGAGTGGGATGAATATATCTTTATTTAAATACTTTTTAGCGCCGAATCGGCTCCAAGTGACCATTTCAGAGCAGTTTATCACACTGAGGCCTCTTTCATAGCTGTGGGCCAGGCCTGGTGGGTTTCATGTACAAATGCAAATCTCCCAGTCCAAAGCCACAGCGAGAGCAGCGGGGGGGGGGGGGGGGGGGGGCAACGATCAATAGAGCACGAAGGGCACATAAAAGGCTGATTTATACGTATAGCGGTAACAACGGTGTTACAGAGCTATCAGTCCATACGATATCGTCGGATCTACAAGCTCGAGCTTGCGGATCTGCTACTTTTAATGCTTTTGTGTGACACCGACTGTAGTGTGATCGAGTAGGGCGTTAAAAACAAAAAAAAGGAGATAAGAGGTTTCTGCCCGACAGCAACGATTATGTAAACTCACTCACTCACACAGGTTCTGCATTATCTCTCTAGATTTGTCGGAGGGCTAATGTTCCACTCGCTCCCGTTATCACTACGGCGGTCTTCTGTGCGTCTCTGAAATGCAGCTGAAGTTTGTAACAAAAATGTTATGTTAATGTTTGCTCGGGTGATGATAAAAAATTGTTCTGTATGCTCCCAGAATGTATTTATTAACCCATTAAGGCCCGAGGTTCCGAATCTACAAAATGTCTTCTAAATCCTAAAAATGTTACTATATCAGTGGTTCTCAAACTTTTTCATGTCAAGGACCTCCAAAATGATATGTATTTTTGGCCGCGGACCACCCATCGGAAAATATTTTCTGAAGTAAAGATTTGAGTTAAAAAATGTTTTGTACATAAAGATTTGCACAAATTTGATTTTTCAAAAAATAGCAGATCTACAAGCTAATAGCGCAGCATGAGCTCGGTGCCACGCTATGAGCTTGTATATCTACTATTTTTTGAAAAGCCAAAGTATAAAATAATGGTTTAAGTTGTTACACAGATGCGTTCCCGGTTTGAATGGGCTAAAGGAACAACGTTTGGGCCCAAAGGGTCTTCGTCTCGTCGGGCTCATCATGAAAGAGAACAAAGTGATCAAGCGATGACAGAGAAGACGGGCAGCTCCCCACAATCAGGGGATAATTAGCACCTGCCTCGCAAATCGGGCGTTGGAGGCAAGTACTAATGACATCAAGACAGGTAATAAGGACCCCATTGTAATATCAGCATAATAGATGCTCGGGATAATTGATCATTAGGCGCCAGAGCTGTCTGTGTGTTAAGAAGTAGGTCGAGCTTGGAAACCAAGAATAGGCTGTGATATCGTGGCTGTCGGGTGGAGTTACTTTTCAGGATTTAAATTCCAAAATAGCAAAAGTAGCAGATCTACAAGCTCGAAACGCGGCGCGAAGCGACGCGTTTCGAGCTTGTGGATCTGCTACTTTCGATGCTTTTGCGTGACGAAGTAGTATGATCAAGTAGGGCATTCATTTACAAAAAATAGAATTCTGCCCGACAGCAACGAAATGAGAAACATATGAACTCTATCTCTAAAAAGCAAGTATAGCCTATTAGGTCACTGTTGTCAAACGCAAAACAGAACTCCTCAAGAAGATACGAAACTACGGACATAAGGACGGCGACTTCACACGCTGGGTACAATCTGGGAATGTGAAAACTACCGTAATCACGATGTTGTTGTTCTGTGTTCATGGCAAAACAGCGATCTTTACTCGAGAAAGCATGAATCAGGCTGATTATAATGGTGGCCATAGGCTAGCATTGGGGCGCGCCCAGACCTGTGGAAAGAGAGAGCTACATATATCGACGCTCTTTGATCTCGCAGAGACGCGATCCAGTGGTTCATGCATGGCGTGTTCTTCATCAACCCCCATTATGAAGATTCAATGTTTGGAACTATTGGTCTCCCCTTGAACACCATCCATTAAAAGGATGTGTGACACTGGTTTCTTTCTAAATTGGCTTGAAAAAAACATCTATCAGGAGACCGAAAGGGGAGGTACAGTAAATGGCACCTGTCAGCAGGGAGTGTTGGGCGGGAGGAGTAGGAGGGAGGCTCTACGTCCTCCCGGTGGGGGCTCCTCACTGCCAAGTAGGATACAAGAGGAATTAATTGGCATAACTAAATTGGGGAGAAATATTGTATAACATTGTGTTGCAGATTAAACTTTTTTTTTTTACTTGGTCTGCTCTGTTTTCCCTCCAAACCAAGAGGGTAGAGGGAAAGATCGGCCAAAAAAACGCTGCGAGGCGTTGTGAGCTTGTAGATCTGCCATTTTTGGCTAAAGTTCTCCTCAGAAAAGGGATGCTAGGGTTCAAGTGGTTCATGTAAAAACATATATATATATATCACACAAAGATTTGGCGGCCCCCCTGTAGTAACTCTGAGGACCCCTATGGGTCCCGGACCCCCTGTTACAGATCCCTGCTTTAGATTGTATATAGTTGATTCTATAGTCTTAAATCTTCCAAAATGGACTGAAATGTACAGCAACAGTGTGAGAGACGCTTCCCTTTAAGTTAAACCCTTTCTTCAGCGCGCGCAACCGGATCCTTTTCAGGCGGTAGACTGGGTCAGACATTATGTATCTGATATTGCGATAAATTCACGGCTCTTGTTTATGTAGGCGTCGTCCATTGTCAACTCTAGACACCCAGGCGGTGCGGAGAGACGGAGACTATCTCACATTCACGACCAGCGTACTCAGATAACGCAGCAACCTGTTTATGTCTTGTTAAGCCTGAATTACACTCGGGCGCTCGCTGGTGCCGCGCGCTAAAAAATAGCCGATCCACAAGCTCACCGCGTATCGCAGCGCGACGCGCGGTGTGAGCTTGTAGATCGGCTATTTCCGGGGGTGCGTGACACCCGCACCGCAACAGAGCATAAATCAGGCTTTCATCCTTCAAATGATACCAGCATCCTGACGCCCTAACCCGTTTACATTACAGCGACAGAGAGATAGATTTTGTGCCAGAATGGGTTCAAGTTCAGCTCAGGGCATGTATCAACCGTGTCGCTCAGCTCTGTACGACTCAGTCAAGCAGAAATACCTAAAAGGAAATAACCTTGGACCAAAACAATGTCTTATCTTTATGGGTGAGCTAAGAATGTATACTTGAGTTATTACAGGCTCCACATGTGCACGCAGTGCAAGTTGACAGCGTTTACGTGCAATTTACAATTCAGGCGTTTAGTAGACGCTCTCATCCAGAGTGACTAATATGGTCCAATATAAGAGTAAAGTGGCCTAGAACCCTAGTCCACAACCGAAGGGCTAAAATGGTCATGTAAACAAATAAATAAAAGTGCTACAAAGTAATAGGATACCAGGCAAACTTCAAACCTAGCTACCTAGTGTAAACAACACACTACATGCATGGTATTTGTGGACACAAGCAAACAATATATTCACCTGTTTCCTAGGCTGTGTGTTTTCCACTTCCTGTCGATTTGATCCAATGAAATCCAATGAAACTGGTCAGATGACCAATGATATCCAATGAAATCGACAGGAAGTGGAAAACACACAGCCTAGGAAACAGGTGAATATATTCTAAATAATAACATAGCATATGTGAACAAGTAACCAACATACATCGGCATAGTATAACTAGCAATTAGCAACAAATAGGCGACAAGAAGTGATACAAAGAGAGAGGAGTGCTAGGGGGTGAGATACAAGAAGTGATATATGAAATGATTATCCCTGGCACAAAATATATAAATATGGGGGTTCGCTGCCAAAGACATATTTGCATATTTGGGGGGTCCTTGATATGAAAACGTTTGAGAACCACTGGTTTGTCCCGTTAAAACCTGAGGTCGATTCCACAAATGTCTTCTAAATCAGTAGTTCTCACACTACTACATTTTTTTTTAAATAGCAGATGTACAAGCTCGCAGAGCGGCACGTGAGCTTTTATATCTACTATTCTTAGCCAAAGGTTTTAATGGGTCATGACACAGAGACTAAACGCAACAACTCCAGTAAAGTTCCTATTTTTATGATAGTTGCTTGCTTCTAGCTGTTCCTCCCTATCGTTCCACCAAATAAATCAAACAGGGCGGACCTATCAGCGTTTCCAAACATGCACCAAGTGGCTTTCTTTTCGCTGCTCTCTCTCTCTCTTTAAACTGCGGGGCCACACTGCCAGAGGTCTGAGACGAAAGTCCCGACAGCAGTCGAGAGCTGAGTCTGCACTGTGTCAAAATGGAGGTCAGGTGATCAGGTCCAAAAGATCCTCCGTGGCCCCAGAGAGAGAGAGAGGGAGAGAGGGAGAGAGAGAGAGAGAGAGAGGGAGAGGGAGAGGGAGAGGGAGAGGGAGAGGGAGAGGGAGAGAAGGAAGGGACACTCAGCACTTTGAAAAAGGGCTGGCACTAGCTCTTTCATCCTCCCTCCTTTTGAGAGAGAGGGAGAGAGAGAGAGAGAGAAAGAGAGAGAGAGAGATGTACCACCACAGGGACTAAAGCTCTCTCCACCACGGGGATAAAAAGGTAGCATTCCAGGCTTCCAGCATTCGACACAAATGAACTTTCCACTCGTCTGCTGAACGCCCCTCCAACGTTTTTGGACCTTGGGGTTCTCCCTGACTTCTGGCAAAAGCGGCTTGTCCTCTTCCACCTCCCCAATCTCTTTCTCTCTCTCTCTTTTTTTTTCTCTACCCCCCTTGCCCCCCCCCCCCCCCCCCCCCTCCTCTCACAGAGTTCACAGAATTCCCAGAGAAACGCGCTGGTGTCCCAGCAGAAAGCCCTTGCACGATTAATGTAGTAATGGGTTATTAAGCCCCAACATAAATTGCCGCCCTGGACAGTTTCAATGGAAAAGAAGCCTGATTTATAGCGGAGCCGGAGACAAAACAGTGTTTTTTCTTTTTTGGTGTGTTTTTCCATTTATTCATCGACACTCGCTTTAAAAGAGAGAGAGAGGGACCCGGGGTTGGGGATTGGGGGTTGGGGGGGGCACTTTGTAATGTCCACAGAGGAACGAGGAGCGTTGAAAGAAGAGGAGAAAGACGGCCGAGAGGTGGGGGTGAGGGGGCCATGGTGTGCCGAGGGGAAATCAGGAAGAGCAACAGAGGCACAGTAGCCCAACCGAAAAAACACAGCAAAATCCTGACCCTTAACACAGTAAGAAATCCTGTGTTAATCTGACTCTGAGAGCGTGCAAATGGGACCGAACGCACCGTCCGTTCCCTCTCAGAGTTCGCACAGTGTCAAAAAAACAACCCCAAAAAACTCAAGTGGTAGGCTACATTCCCATGTCTGCTCTTATACCGTACGTGTGTGATTCCACTTAAAGCTCACAACGCGGTAATAAAATCCAACAGCGTTCATTTTTAAACTCTTTAAAGGGTGTTAAAGAATGGCCCCCAACTCGCGGCTCCGGGTTTTACTGAGCGGCAAAGTCAAATAATAAAACGCTAGCAAGCAGAGCGGCTAACAACTGTACCATCATCACCCACCTCCTCTCTCTCCGGCGGTCTTTTCTTTCCTCTAACCCATTAAGACCGGGAACGCATCTGTGTCATTTTAGATTTCTTTGGCTATTAAAAAAAGATATACAAGCTCGTAGCGCGGCACCGAGTGCCGCGCTACGAGCTTGTAGATCTGATATTTTATGAAAAATCTTGAAAATCTGTGCAAATCTTTGAATATGTATTTTTTTAAGGGAACATTTTTGACTCAAATCTTTGCTTCTGGGGGGTCCCTGGAACAACATATTTTGAGATGGAGGTCCGCGGCCAAATGCATATCATTTTTGGGGGTCCTTGACATGAAAAAAGTTTGAGAACCACTGATATTACAGCAACATACGTTTTTTTTTTCAAAAAACTGTTAGGATTTAGAAGACATTTGTAGAATCCCCCAGAAGCAAAGATTTGAGTTTAAAATGTTCGCTTCAAAAAAATATACATATTCAAAGATTTTTCAAAAAATAGCAGATCTGCAATTTTTTTTTATAGCCAAAGAAATCTTAAAAATGACACGGGTGCTTTCCCGTTCTTAATGGGCTAAGCAGCATTTTTCCTATACACTCACAGAGCTTCCCAAGCCGCTGTGAACAGGATCTGGCCCTGTTGCTGTGAGTGTCTGGGGTTGAGGATGACTGACTGAGTAATAGAGTGAGAAAGAGAGCCCGGAGGCCTAGAGGGCTGTTTCTTTTTTTTTTCTCTCTCTTTCTTTGCATTTCTGCTTTAGTGAACAGCGAGCACAAGAGATAGAGACAGGAAACAGAGAGTAGAAAGGGTGCAGGTCAAGGTCTGGATATATACACACATGCCCCCCGCCCCCCCCCCCCCCCACGCAAAACCTAAAGCAATCTAGGCAACGCTTTTTTTTATATAAAGCCCATGTGTAGAATGCATTATGAACATACTTATAATGCACTTATAACGATGCGTAATTATAGTTAGAAGAACTCATACTATTCATACTGTTTTATAACCATAATTATCAGTATAAAGCATTCTATAATTACATATATTAAGGTCAAGTGTAAATGCATTATAATCAGCTCATAAAACGGTATAATTATAGGCATAAGCGATAAGCACTCAGATAATCAATGTGTTATAACAATAATCTATGAAGCATTTTATAATGGCTTATAAAGGTGTGGTGACATTGAGACAGGACAACATTATATAGGAATATTTATGAGTGCTTATAACTACACAGTGTTATGAGCAGATTATGATGCAAAATAAATATATTTATAATGCATTATAGACAGGGGCTTTGTGGGAAAAAGTGTCAACCGCGGTCTACACACGTGTGCTTACTTTGCCAAGAGTTCAAGCACGTATTCCTCAGGTTTCATTTCCATTTTGTTCTATTTCTCACCGCTGCACAGTAGTACGGGCGCATCAACACCAGCGCTGGCCTCGGGTTGATAGCCGGCTTAAATACTCGTCCTTGACATCAGTAAAGCCCGCTGACGCCAAGAACCGACAGCCCCCCCACCCCACACACACACATTTAGCCTTTCTCTCTCCTCGACTGCATACCTTGAAGGGCGGTTGTTTGAGTCCAAAATGTTACACATTTTGCGAGCATTTTTGAAAGTTATTCCAAGCATTCCACGGCTGGGTGGCAGAGAGTTATGTTTGCAAGTGACATTGTTACAATACTTTTTTGTTTATCGTTGAAACCTCTTATCGGACATATTTTTACTTTTTGTTTTTTTTCGTAAATTAAAGCCCTACTTGATCATACTACAGCGTCACACAAAAGCATCAAAAGTAGCAGACCTGCAAGCTCGAAACGCGGCGCGAAGCGACGCGTTTTGAGCTTGTAGATCTGCTACTTTTGATACTTTTAAATTTGAATCCTGAAAAGTAACAGTTATGACGTTATGCTGCTTCAAGGAGGGGGAATTACTTTTCACCTTGAGCCTGGCATCCCTAATTAGGGCATGTCAAAAATGTTTCAGAAATCTCTTTTTCAAGCTCACAATGCGTCACATCTCGAGCTTGTAATGTGATATTTGTGAAACATTTTTGAATAGGGCTTAAGTGGTTAAGCAGAGATGAAAAAAAAATTAAAAAATAAAATAAACAGTGTTACATAAAATGCTCAAAAAATAAAGCACTCGTTCGTACACGCGGATGAAAACGTGTAATGGCTGCACCCCTTAACCTGCTGCTGTACAAGTACCTCGTTAAAAGCGTCTATTAATGGCAGAGTGAGTTTGCTCTCTTCCTCAGCAGCTCTTAACACCATCCATCTCATTCTATGCCCCCCCCTCTCTCTCTCTCTCTCTCTCTCTCTCTCTATCCCTCTCTCTCTCTTTATCCCTCTCTCTTTCTCTCTATCTCTCCCTCTCTCCCTCTCTATCAACTGTACTTACTCCCCTCACACACTTCACATTCCTAACAGGTCAGCCTCCCTCTCTTTGGCTTCTCTCCTTTCAGCAGGAGCGTATAGACATGACGGTGGGCTACGTACAAAAAAAAGGGAGGTCATGTGAAGGGGGGAGGGGGGGGGGGGAGCGGGCGGGCGGGCGGGCAGACACAATGGACGCCACCGCCACTTTGGCACACAGCTGGAGAGTCACGCATTCCTGCCATTCACAGGAACCACTGGGGGAAACTAATTTGACTCGCTTCTTCTCGTTCCCGAGGAAGAAGCAGCAGCAGCAGCGTCCAGCTCCCTGAAGCAGTCCTGTTCTCTCTCTTGACGTTAACCTCGCTTGTGTGCTAGCTAGCTAGCTAGCGCAAACATACTGTACTCTGAGAGTGTACAAATGGAACCAAATGGACCCTTACGGGCCCATAACTCTGAGAGTGTGCGAATGGAACCAAATGGACCCTTACAGGCCTGTAACCCTGAGAGTGTACGAATTGAACCAAATGGACCCTTGCGGGCCTGTAACTCTGAGAGTGTTCGAATGGAACCAAATGGACCCGCTGTCGTACACTCTCAGAGTTAAATTAACACTGAGAATGCTGCTGTGTATATCGGGGACTCTGGGTCCCAAAGATGAAAAACTGTCCTGTTTGTACACACTCAAGGGTGCATTTGGACCCCTGGTGGGTTTGGACCCCATTGAGAAACAGTGCTGTACAACCGCACAGACAAACTGTATAACCGCACAGACATACCATACATTCAGTGAGGTCCGGGGGACCTACCAGGGGGGTTCCAGGGGGTCCCCAGCTAAATTAGTTAACATAGCATCACAATCAATTGTACTAAGGCTAGTGAAAAATAGCCCATCTACAAACTCAAGACATGTTTTGAGCCTCTAGATGTTTGTTTAGTTTTTTTATCTTGAAAAAAAAAAAGTACAATTTGTTTGTGTTTTTTTAACACAAATCTTCTCTTCTGGGGGATGTCAGACACACAATCTTTTCAGACAGGGGGGTCCACGACCTAATGCATATCAAATTGGGGGGTCCCTTGACGTGACAATGTTTTGAGAACCACAGCACTAGATGACCTCTGATGTCTCACAGAGGGACATTTACGACCCCTGGTCAGACCTGAGGTAATGAGCTTTAATGCTAACATGACATCACCCATCTGAACGTCGCCCAGCGCGGCCTTGAGCCGTAAGTATAACCCCAGTCAAATCCCCCCCCAGTGTTCATTCATGCATTTGTTAACTCTGAGAGGGTGCAAACGTGACCAAATGAAACGGGTCCATTCGGTCACGTTTGCACCCTCTCAGAGTTAAATTCAACACTCCAGATTGAGAGTCCTTTATCTGGAGGTCTAACGTAAACAAACAAAAGGCTCAAGCTTTCTACGTTTCTACAGCGCGTTCTGGGTGTAAAGATCTGGCTCAAGACCCTCTCCTTCTAGTCCGTCTATCTCCGCGGTTAACAAACCATGTTATGTCAACCAGGAATTCACGAACTGCTTTAAAATAATCGCTGTAAAATATCAATAATAATAAAAACGTCCAGAATTCATTACAGCATGCCTTTCTGTCTGTCCCCCCCCGTCATGCGTTTTACTCAAAACACGCTCATAGGAAGTCCGCTGCCGTTTTGTGGTGTAAATAGAGAAGCTTTCACCCTTTTAAAGCTCCTCCTACGCATGGATACCCCCCCCCCCCCCCACGGCACCCACCTCCCACTCAGGATGTGACCTCAGCAGTTGAGGAGCAGCGCGGGGCTAGCTAGCTGGAACTGGCCACAGCCTGAACCCAGACCAGCCAAGCGATAAGAATATTCCCTAAAAGGAGACTGGAGTTCCCAGTTTCTGTGTGTGTGTGTGTGTGTGTGTGTGTGTGTGTGTGTGTGTGTGTGTGTGTGTGTGTGTGTGTGTGTGTGTGTGTGTGTGTGTGTGTGTGTGTGTGTGTGTGTGTATGTGTGTGTGCTGTGTGTGCGTGTGCGTGTGTGTGTGCTGTGCATGCGTGCGTGCACAGGGTGTGTGAGTGTGTGCGTGTGCGTGAGCGTGCGTGTGCTGCAGTGTTCTCCCTGTGTAAAAATAAAGGTCGAATTGAACCGATATTTAATTGCACTTTCTTAGGTTTGTGTGTGCACCGAACTGAATAGTATAGGTGTCTCTCCCTGTGTGTGTGTGTGGCGTGTGTGTGTGTGTGTGTGTGTGTGTGTGTGTGTGTGTGTGTGTGTGTGTGTGTGCGTGTGTGCGTGTGTGCGTGTGTGTGTGTGTGTGTGTGCGCCTGTGCGCCTGTGTGTGTAATGTATAGGGTGTGTGTTTGGTAGTAATTGGGGAATAGTTTGTATAGCACACTGATGTGCTGCAGAGAAGCCTGTGTTGGAGTCACATGCTGGGGAGTCGTTGGCATGTAAAAACCTGCCAGCCCTACAGGAGTCCTCTGAAACAGTGACATCAGGCTATACAAATGAGGAGCTACACAGAAACACACACAGACACACACACACACACACACACACACACACACCTTTGTATGGTTATACTTGTGAGGACGTCAGCAGTTTAAGACGGCAATATTATAAATGCCATTTTTACCTTTGCTCGCCATTTTTAACGCTAACTCTACACCCTGAATGGCGCTGCGACACCGTGTGAGCAGATCTATTGTTGGTGGTGCGTGGCGCGCAAGTCAGTATAAATTGGCATAACCCAACCTAAACCCTAAACCTAACCTCTAAATGCCAAATCTGAACCATAACCCCAACCTGAATATTTTCTTAATTGCAACTCAAAAAATCTATTTTAACCATGAAATCACCCTTTCTCTTGTGAGAACCAGGGAAATTGTCCTCGCAATGTCAAACTCCACTATACTGCGGACATTTGTACACGCAAGTACACAGTGTGTGTGTGTGTGTGTGTGTGTGTGTGTGTGTGTGTGTGTGTGTGTGTGTGTGTGTGTGTGTGTGTGTGTGTGTGTGTGTGTGTGTGTGTGTGTGTGTGTGTGCGTGCGTGCGTGCGTGCGTGCGTGCGTGCGTGCGTGCGTGCGTGCGTGCGTGCGTGCGTGCGTGTGCGGACTACTGTACGTGTACATCTGCATGTCATTGTAAAACTGTTTTCTGATGGTTTCAGCACCTTGTCAGTAGTAATGTGCATCCATACTACACACCCAGTGAAAACACACATCACATTTGACAGCCATTCAACAACAATGTCTGTGAAGCAGCCACACAATGCTTGTGCCTTCAAATAACAGACACTTTTATGCAGAAATCCCACAAGTGCTTTTTGACACAGAACCAAACAAAGCCTCTGTGTGCGCTTTTACTTCTGCTTATCTATCTATCTATCTATCTACATCATCTACGCACACGCACACGCACACGCACACGCACACGCACACACACACACACACGCACACACACACACACACCTTGAGATGGTTAGCCCTATACAGTACAGAAGTCCTGACGTCACTCGTTCATCCCCTGGTTCGTAAAGTAATTTCTCTATGGAGAATAACATTGGGTCATCTTAGAATCGTCTCATATAAGAATTGTGGTCCAAAAATAAACAAACTGTCTCAGCGATATTGTCAGGGAGGAGGTTCTGTATCGTTTATGATAGTCAGTCACTTATATTTGATACAGTCTGTTTCTGGCAAAAATTTAACTAATTCGGCGGAAGTAACATTATCGTTTTCTCACCGTCAGTTGATGCTTCATATCCATAAGAGTAAAACCGCCGGGATCATTTGTTTATTTTTGGAACACAGTTCTTATTTGACGCGATATTAAACACGTCTATGGGAATTGAGAACGGGGGTGGAAAACCGCGAACCAGGTAGGATGTGTAAATTACGTCAGACTTCGGTGCTCTATAAGTATTCCAGGTCTAAGACCACACAGGAATGTTTAGGCTGTACTATACATTTAATTAGCATTTTATACTTGTATTTATAATTATACAATTCTAGGATTCAACTGCAACAGCAGCTGCTAGCATAGACATTAAGGTCAGCAACGCCTGCGATTCGTTATCGACGAACAAAAACGGAGTCAGCCGCGTGTTTTCAAATGTCTTGATGTTATAGGGCACCCCTGCCCTATAACATCAAGACATTTGAAAACACTTCAACGTTTTTCAGGCCAAGGACCCCTTAGCTGAGAGAGAGAATAAATAGCGACCCAACCACTACATACTGTATATAGTATAAAATTGTAAGGGTGCAATCAAACTAATTGATTTAATCGATTATGAAAAATAACACATTTTAATAAAAATAACACATTTTGTTTTGGGGGGGGGGGGGGGGTTACTTTCAAAATAGCAAAAATAGACACGATGCAACACATTGTGAGTTTGTAGATTGCCTCTGTTCGCTATGTTTGTGTTTTTTTAAGACATTTAAATATAAAAAAACAACAACAATTTGGCAGCCCCCCCTGTAGTATAACTCTGAGGGCAGCTAGGGGTCCTGGACCACCTGTTGAAGACCAATGTTATGGGGCTCAAAAACACTGGTGCATTGTGGATGCTAGGGGTAAATGTATAACCACAGTTATGGTATGAAATGTAGTCAAATGCAACGGCACTGCCTCATATGCTTCACCTGGTCACCGTTTACCTCAGTACGGCTGTCATAGAGGACACAGGACTCGTGATGTCCTGTGATTACCATAAAAAGTCCACTAAAGCACTAATCTAATTGGCAAGACTAGCCCAAAGTATCATGACAAAAGCATCTAATTGGGGCGCTGATGGCCTAGTGGTTAAGGCGCATACCACATAGGCTCGCAGCCTGACAGCGAGTTACGGGTTCGATTCCTGATTCCTTGATTCCAGCCGCCTTTGCTGCGTATCACTCCTCACAAGGAGAGCCCCGTTTCCTGTCAGTCTTCACTGTACTATCCAAATAAAGGCAGAAAAGTCCAATATATATATATAAAATATTGAAATACCCCCGCCTACAAATCAGGCACTGGATGTGATGCTACGGACACGAACCAGGAAGCAAGTGCAGCCAGGTCCCACACCTGAAATCAGCGTCCCTAACGCAAGACAGCAGCTGTTATAGTAACAGTAGTCATAGTACAACAACATCAGTCATAGTAGTAGACGCTCATAGCCGTCACAGCTAGTCGTAGCACACAAGAAGACGTCACTCACCTCTGGTGTGTTTTTCTTGAACTCGCGGCTTTGATCGATGAGGTTTTTCCTGGCCTGTTCGCTCTCATCTTGTCTGTTGGCCAAGGATGTGGCAGTGGTGTCTAGTTCTTTCTGCACCAGGAGAGAGGAGAGGAAAAGAAGCAGAAGAGGCGGATTTAGGTAACGTTAACGATGAGCATTGGAGTGTGTGTGTGTGTGTGTGTGTGGGGGGGTGGGGGGGGTGGGGGTGGAGGCGAATGATTACATAGGGCACCGTAGTAGGGTAGACACCCGCCGCATCAGTAGCACCAAAGGTAACTGGGGGCTACTGTGGAGGGGGGCTGTCGTGTTGATGCCGACTTAATTATCTTTAATGACCTGTGGATTTGCATATCGCCGCCGTCGGGCAGAAACCTCTTATCTCCAATTCTCCTTATTTTCCCTTTTTTGTGCTTTTTTGTGTCTACTTGATCATACTACAGCGTCACACAAAAGCACCAAAAGTAGCAGATCTACAAGCTCCAAACGCGTCGCGTTTGGAGCTTGTAGATCTGCTACTTTTGTCGTTTTTGAATTTGAATCCTGAAAAGTAACAGTTTCGGGACATATGAGGTTTCCATTCGACAGAGACGATATGCAAACGCATACCCAACCCCCCCCTACGACCGCCTGCCCCACCCACCCCAACGCACATGGGCATCAGCGCGTCTAAAAAAAACACGAGTTTGTGGATTTCCGAACGATCAAAGGATTCTGTGCGAAAATTTAACTGAAATGCCGACCGTACCAAAATAGTTGAAAATAGCTGATCTACAAGATCACAACGCTTTGCTATGTTTCCCTCTGTTTGCCGTGGGGCAAAGTACATAATAGGGCTGAAGTGGTTAAGCTGACATGCATGAACTCCTTACAGATATTTGCAGAATAGAAATATTCATGCCAGCTTAAAGGAGTAGTTCAACCAAAAAATTACTTGTTTTCTATCAATTACACACCATAATAATTTGATGATAGGCTTAGGAATGCGACAAAAACAAAATGATCGCCATGAATTCAAGTCTTCATGGGGTTTTTGATTGATTGAATACTTTAGTAACAGTTTGCAAATACTACAGTGGTACGATTATACAATGGTGCTAAAAGCACCATTGTATAAAGCACAAAAAGCCATAAGGGCTTTGTTTCCATTGTGGTCCTGTGTATTCAATTCTTTGAGTGTTTAATTGATAGAAAATTACACTTTTTTTGGGTGAACTACTCCTTCATACATGCTGTTGTCACACATCACAGAAAAGGTAGAGTAGGTGTCTGCACCTGAGACAGTGCAGTTCCATCTGTTTAATCTGCTAAATCAAATAATCACACCAAATGAATAGGCATGAAACGATTTATCGTAAATCAATTCAAACTGGTGACAATTTAAATCGATTTAATAAAAAACATATTAAAAAAAAATAGCCCCAAAAGAGAAGAAAATACAGGATCTTTGTACGAGAATTGATAAAACAAAAAAGAGTTTTCAGTCATTTGCTACTGTATTGAAAAAAAGGATAAGAGAAAACAGTATTGTATTTTTTTTTTTTTAATAAAGATTTTTCTGTCATTTTGTCTGGAAATTTATTTTGTGTTTAAAAATGTTTGAAAAATGGTATCGTGAACCTAGTATCATGATTCAAATCGTATAGTGAGTTGAGTGAATCGATTCAAGTTTCAATCAAGGTTTCTGGGAACATTCAGCGCCGGTCTGTCTGCAGAAAAAGAACACAGACACGCGTGTCTCTGTCTATGTTCATACACACGCTATGAACATTTAGATCAATTGTGCACATTCCTCCGCCCAACAGGCAAACACATTGTCTACGATGACTTGATGATGAATTCACATCTTAACTAACCTGTACATCCAGGGTTTTTTTTAAGCTCCTGAACTAAACCGGTTGTTCAGTGGAATTATCAAACTATGTATAGACTATTATTCACAACATCAATCAGTAGTAGAACACCATCCATCAATGAAGGAGGGGTGAGCCGTTTCTGTTTCTTCTCAGAAACTAGTCCAAGCCTGCGTTTCCCACACCCACCCACCATCCATCTGGGCTATGAGGCCGTGACGGCCGCTAAAGATCCCGATCGTTTATGACCAAGCTGCACCATTTAAGTGGTAGTCAATCAATCAGATATATCGTATAATATCGCTTTGCATCTTTGTGACAGGCCTAGACATGATCCCCTTCCCCGGCCCCCACACACACACACGGGAACAGTTTTGACACATAATAATTTTGGAAATATTCGAATTTTCCCTGTACGCACAAGATCGTGAGAGAAAATAATCGGTGATCGGGACCGGTCCCAAAAAACCTGATCAGAGCAACCCTAGCTATGATTATGCACGTTGCTGTCATGGATATTAAATAGTATATAGGTGGGTCATTAAGTGCCCTATTTATCTTCTCACTGACCTACTTTGCTGGGGGGACCTGATGACCGGCTTGGCTATTGTGGACACAGAGACCTGCCTGGCCTGCTGCACAACAATTCCAGGAGGGGCGGGTGGAAAGCTCATTATGTCCAAAACTGACACTTTTCAGGATTCAAATTCAAAAGCATCAAAAAGTAGCAGATCTACAAGCTCGAAACGCCGCGTTTCCAGCTTGTAGATCTGCTACTTTTGATGCTTTTGTTTGACACTGTAGAATGATCAAGTAGGGCGTTAATTTACGAAAAACATAAAAAGTTGTAAAAAAAGATTTTTGCTCCGCGAGCAACGAAATAAATGCATCACACAGGGACAGCATGGATTGACCACTTCCTCTAACATGTCTGACATGGAAGCACAACATTGATACGAATGGAAATGTCCATTCTAAACTCTATTTATAATGATAGCCAGATTGTTTTAGCTACAGTATGTTAATTTGAGAGAGAGAGAAAGAGGTGTGTGTGTGTGTGTGTGTGTGTGTGTGTGTGTGTGTGTGTGTGTGTGTGTGTGTGTGTGTGTGTGTGTGTGTGTGTGTGTGTGTGTGTGTGTGTTCGTCTGACATCTGGGAGCCAGATGCAGGGGAACAAATCAAGTTAATTAGGCTGGAGCTGAGTAAGGCTGTCTGCAACACAACTTCGAACACAACACTACCACCACTACTACTACTACAACTATTAGTACTAGTTTAACTACTAGTACTTCTACCATTATTACTATTAGAACTACTACTAGTACAGTAGTTAAGCTACTACTGCTACTACTACTAGTGTACTACTAGAACTATGTCTTGCACTGTCAGTGTCTAATGCAGTACAAGTCTCTTCCGTGCCAGGTGAGAACAATAATGATAATTAAACTCTGGGAGTCTACAAACATGTCCATTGGATACATTTGTACAGTGTTAATGTAGCCATTTGTACAACATTTGGTGTACACTGTACAGTGTCCATTTATCAAAAATTGGATAAACAGAGGATTTGACTGTAGTTAGGGTTTCTGTGGTTGATTTCACCAGTGCGGTTCTTCTTCCTCAGATCAGTTTCATGCATGAAACAGGCTGGCCTTCCCCTACTCTGTCTAACGGCACTGACCTGGGGTCAGCTGGAGAGACACGCCAGCACTGTAGCATGTTAAGGTGGGAGGTCCTGTTGACAGAGAGGTTACTGAAGCTAGCATGAAGCCAGGGTTTTCCACAAGGAAGGAACACCGAGGTAAGCTGAGCCCCCAGATAGTGCACAGGGCCAGCGGAGCTTTGCCAGCTTAATGGGCCACTGAGAGAGGAGTCCCAGGCAGGTATAGTGTAATGCCAACTCTTTTCTATACAATAGATGCAGGTCCTAAAATAAGGATTTTAACGATTCCAGTTCCTTAACGATTCCCCTCTTAACGGTCCAATTCCTTGGCGGTTCCCTTTAACGATTTCTATATTAAAACATATATATCTATATGATTTTTGACGTACAGTATTGCAAAGTGGTTGTAGTAGTGGTTCTCAAAGTGATTGAGGGGGGTTCCAAATGGACCCTTACAGGTCTGTAACTATAGTTATGGTGGTCCTTGAAATTAAAAACGTTTGAAAACCACCGTACTACAGTGTTGTAGTTGTATAGCAGACGTGAAGTCCACAGTACCAGCTCTGACAGTGTGATAAAAACCGGTGTCGGTTCCTCAAATGTTGGATCCTGATTCATCCGGTTTCCGAATCCCAACCCCTAGGTACAGTAAAATGCCAACTTTCGGGAAGTTAATAGAAAATAACAAAAACACTTTGAGACACTTTAATTGGCTACAATGAGGCCGAAGAGCCCGGAGCAATGCGTTCGGGGCATTGCTGCAGAGATATTAAAGAGCCACTGATATTTCTACAAGGGTGGAGAGAGATTGTCCAGAGATGTGCAGGAATCATGAGAGTTAATGAGGAGCGTAACACACGGAGCGTTCAAAGCTGAAACTAATTGGCCCGGCTTCTCACATTATTGCAGCGGCGCACTTGATCTTGGAAGCAGCTGCATTTCCTGGCTCCTTGTGTTAATACATCCTAGAGGAGCGACGAGGAAGAAAAAAAAAAACGCCTACTTGGTGAAAACCTCCGGTCGACGGTGCTCTCGAGACTGATTAACCCATTCAAACCGGGAACGCATCTCTGTCATTTTTTATATCTTTTTTTTTAAAGGGAACATTTGTAACTCAAATCTTTGCTTCATGAAGGTCCCTGGAACAACTTATTTTTAGATGGGAATCAGTGGCTGCAAATACATATCATTTTGGGGGTCCTTGACATGAAAAAGTTTGAGAACCGCTGATATTATAGTTTTATTTTTAAACCGTTAGGATTTAGAAGACATTAAAGAATCCCCAGAAGCAAAGATTTGAGTTACAAATGTTTTCTTTAAAAATATATATATATTCAAAGATTTGCACACATTTTTCACGATTTTTCAAAAATAGCAGATCTACAAGCTCAGTGCCGCGCTATGAGCTTGTAGATCTGCTATTTTTGAATAGCCCAAAGAAATCTAAAGATGACACACAGATGCGTTCCCGGTCTGAATGGGTTAACAGATAGTGCCGTTGAGTCCATTATGCAAACGATCGGGCTAATCACTTCAAATTGATTAACAGCGGCCCCCGAGACCCCCCCCCCCCACACCCCCCGGTGTTAGCACTGCCCTGGGACCTCGCAATCGCATCGCGTACAACCGGGGGAAATAGAGGGACATAATTATTATTCCTATCAACAGAAATCCACTGTTCTTTTCCCACGATTCCACACATCTATACAGAGGGAAATCCTTTTTCGATCGATAGCTTCAGGAAAAGCCTGAGTAGCGGCCGAAAATAGCCGATCTACGAGCTCACAACGCATCGTAACGCGACGCGTTGTGAGCTTGTAGATCGGCTATTTTCAGGTGCCTGACCCCGGTGTGCAACTACTTATAAATTAGGTTAAATGGATGAGGGCAAGCTATTTGAAACTGCCGTGCCTTTTATAAGGACTCGATAACGGCTGTCTGCGAGTGTTAGCAATAACAAGAATGTATTTGGGTGGCGTTCCAATTGTATTTTAACAGGCATACTTTGGAGGCACGCATTGGACCAGTTAAATGGAGGGGGTATACCGCGGCGGTCACGCTCTTTCGGGACCCCACCTTCATTCCGAGGGCCGATAACCGCCATTATAAGAGCTCCAAAAAAGTCGCCTTTGCCATCATGTGTGAACCAAATACGGCGGGCGGCGGCCGGGCCTTTCTCCGTGGGCCTCCGTCTGCCTGCATCGGGTCCTTGGCGCCTCTTGGAGCAGCCGCGCTTGAATAAATGGACCAAATTGTGCTCCATAATGGCTTTATAATTTTGCTAATGGACGAATTCTGCTGGCTCAGGCAGCGGTGCTTGTCTTAGTTAATTTGTTCAGTAGTAAACGCTGATGGAACAGATTACCTCGCTCCCTGGAGAGCCTGGCTGTGCCAGATGCTATCAGCTCCAAGCATGGAAGCAGGGAATATCAGACCGGGCCCTCCTTTCTTTCTTTCCCTTTTCTTTCTTTCTTTCTTTCTTTCTTCTAGTTTTTTTTCACATTCTTTTTTAATGTGGATGAGATAAGGGAATCGGGAGTGGGGCGAATGTGGGTTATAAGGAACACCGATAACTTCCCCCCCGCATACCGCTACCAAGGTCCCACAGAGAATGTCGGGAGAACAAATGTAATTTGGAGAACAGAGGGTGGGTAGGGTAGTGTGTGTGTGTGTGTGTGTGTGTGTGTGTGTGGGGGGGGGAGGGTGGGGGGGGTTGGTTCACTGGTCCAATCATACAATTGGGTGGGGACTTTTTTTTCTATGGCTGCCATTGTTCGGCGGAAAATGTGTACAGATAACTTATTCAGAGCCTGCATCAAGTCACACCAGATGCATTCAAATTCATCTTCTTCCCCAATTGGATTACGAGACGCAGACGTTTGTCATAATTAATTGGGCAGCGAGCGGGCAGACAAAACAAAGTTTTTTCGATGCGTCAGCTGACCCAATTTTGTCCAAAAAAGCGGGGAAGGCAGGTGCACAAAGTGTGTGCGTTTCCAAAATACTTGCTTCATTGCTCCGCTGTTGATGAGTTTAAAAACAGAGCCCTCATTAATTCTTGTTTTAAATCGGTACAGTGCAGCACAGCACAGACGCGACACGTCGACTGGAGTGTGGAGGAAAAAAAACACACAGAAAGAAAAGCCCAAAACGAACCACAGTCAACTTGCAAAGCACGACGGTCCGGGCACAACCAGAAGCCCCAATTTAACAAATAAACTATAGATGACCATTATTAATTATGTTAAGGACTGTTTTGTGTATTATCTGCTGATGAAAGCATAACGTTATCAAACCTAATAAATGACCCAGGACACATTGCCTAACCCCAATTCAAGGCTAATTCCTCTGCCTCTGAGACCTGGCTATTCTCACATTTTATATTGTTAGTTCTTAACCGCTTAAAATCCCATATGGTTGACCGGGGTGCCTCAGCGCTCTATGCTAGTTTCTTTCCCGTTTTCTTGTTATTGTGGGGAAAGCTTTAGCTGAAAATAGCCGATCGACAAGCTCACAATGCTTCGCGTTGTGAGCTTGTCGATCTGCTATTTTTAAGATTGGTATTTATTAATACCAGAATCAGAATAGTCTAAATTAAGTACTGTAAAATGAATGACTGTACAACCAACTCTAGCTATCAAATCTAATGCTTAAGAAACAACAACACTCCAACCTTTGCCAACATGTAATGAGGCACAGATCATACTGGAACGTGACTGTATAGTGGCTCCTCTTGGAGTAAATGCAGAGTGATTAGGCTGATAGAAGCTGCTTCAGGGTCACTTCTAATTGCTTCTACCTGACCATCTTGTCATTAGAATTACAGGCTATACAGTCCTTTAATTGCACAGTCCCTGCTATTTCTGAAATAATTGCCTAATAAACGCCGACTCGCTACTGTACTTTTACTGTTTCCTTGCACCAAACACACACACACACACACACACACACACACACACACACACACACACACACACACACACACACACACACACACACACACACACACACACACACACACACACACACACACACACACACACACACACACACACACACACACACACGGTTTTCAAAGTGGTGTCCGGGGACCCTTGGGGGTCCTTGAGGGGGTTCCAGCACCCAGCAAGTAACAATAGTAATAGAAAAAAAATGTTACAAATCTTGACAAATGTTTACAAATCTTCTTCTATGGGGGTCCCTGTCCTGGCATAAAATCTATTCAAATGGGGGGTCCCTCCGTGGCCAAGTACATATCAATATGGGGGTCCTTGACATGAACATGTCTGAGAACCACTGCACTAGACGAGGCAATTAAATGACATAGCATTATTTATTGGGTTACGCAACGTGTACAGTGAGTATCCATAAGGAGATCATAAGCATCATAGAGCATAAGGAGACGCAGAGGAAAAGTGATTGAGTTAAAGAGAGAGGGAGGGAGGGAAGAAAATAGAGGGGGAGGGAGGGAAGAAAAGAGAGAGGGAGGGAGGGAATAAAAGGGAGAGGGAGGGAGTGAAGGAGGGATGAAGTGGTGAAAGAGTGAGTACCACTTCAAAGAAGCTCTAGACAAATAGGAATCAAGCGTCTATCTCTCACACACACACACACACACACACGCACGCACATGCACACGCGCACACGCACACGCACACGCACACACACACACACACACACACACACACACACACACACACACACACACTCTAAGAGGTGGGTTAATCTGTTTGCATTGCCAGCCAGCCAGCTACCAGAACCCTCCTTGCTATCAAAAACCTTTTGTTTATCCCGTCGCTGAAAACAGCCTTGTGCTTTGTCGCCCCGCCGCGCTAATTGCCTTTCTGCTGACCCCCTTCCTCAAACAAAGCTAGGCCCGAGTATTTACACACCAACCAGATAGGTCCAATCTATTTATAATACGCAGGTTTTTCGAGTGTATATGCATGTGTGCGTCGTCGTTCCGCACACACCATGTGTTTGTGTGCGTAGGTCACGAATAGCTAAACAGTTTACTTCAGCGCACATGGTAATGCATGCTGGCAGTCGCAGTGAAGTGTGCGCTCTCTCTCTCTCTCTCTCTCTCTCTCTCTCTCCCTCTCTCTCTCTCTCTCTCTCCCTCCCAGACTGAGCATTAAGCTCACGGGGAGGGGGGCAGAACTTGGCATTTTGGGGGCAAGCTGGTACACAGGAAAAACCCTCGGTGTTTGTTTAACTCTTGAGAGCGTACAAATACAACCCGAAATGGAGCGAGGTCCGTTCGGTTCCATTTGTACGCTCTCAAGGGTCACAAACGGATAAATCCGCTTCGGCTCCGTCGTCTGGGGACCTGTGTCGGATGTCTTAGGCCCCCCCCCCCCCCTTAAGGGTTTCCGTCCTGTTTTTATTAATAACGCACGACGCCAGCTAAAAAATAAGATAGCGCTGGAAGTGGAAGTGTGTGAGTGTGTGTGTGTGTGTGTGTGTGTGTGTGTGTGTGTGTGTGTGTGTGTGTGTGTGTGTGTGTGTGTGTTTGACTGTGTGTGTGTGTTTGTGTGTGGGGGGTGTTCATATTAACAATGTTTTCTAATGTGTCACCGTCAAACCACGTGGCACGTCGACAGACAGACAGTTTTAATGGCGCGTGACTCATGCATCATTACGTGGGTGGAGAGGGGAGGAGAAGAAAGGCGGAGGTGACAGGGGGGGGGGGGGGGCGGGGGGTGAATAAATAACAATGTTTGGGATACAGACGAGGCGTCCTCATGAGACACCCACCCACCACCAGCAACGCCTAGTTAACGTACTACTAGACCCCCCCCCCCCCAACCCCCCCCACACCCCCCAAGTCCAACAGACCGGTGGTCCTCCTGGCTGACGCTGCTGGCCCTTTAAAGCGATAAAGAGGCTCTTTTTCATGGACTCCATAACTCCCCTCGCATATTTATGCATTTGGACTGTGGAGGCGTTTCTTTTTTTTTTATTATTTCGACCATGGGCATGATCTGGCAAGTGAGCGTGCGCTCACTGTGTGTATGTGTGTGTGTGTGTGTGTGTGTGTGTGTGTGTGTGTGTGTGTGTGTGTGTGTGTGTGTGTGTGTGTGCTTGTGTGCATGCGTGTGTGTGTGTGTGTGTGTGTGTGTGTGTGTGTGTCTGAGCTTGTGTGTGTGTGTGTGTGTGTGTGTGTGTGTGTGTGTGTGTGTGTGTGTGTGTGTGTGTGTGTGTGTGTGTGTGTGTGTGTGTGTGTGTGTGTGTGTGTGTGTGTGTGTGTGTGTGTGTGTGTGTCTGTGTGTGTGTGTGTGTGTGTGTGTGTGTGTGTGTGTGTGTGTGTGCGTGCGTGCGTGTGTGTGTGTGACCGTATGTTAATGGAATTTTCCTCAGGATGACTTCACCTAGCAGCGTGGAGGAGACACAATGCCATCATTGAGCCTGGAGAGGTTCACCTTGGCTTTGACCTCCCCTCCCCCCCCCCCCCCCCTCTCCCTCCTTCTTCCCTCCTTTGCCTTGGCCGAGGGACTGACGGTGCGGTCGGCCAATCGGCACGGGGGCCCCATGCGGAGGAGGAGGAGGAGGAGGAGGAGGCCTCTCTCAAGGCCAATGAGATTTTTAAATTAAAAAGAAAACTGGGAAGAGAGACCAACACGACATGCAACACGACAGTTTGCATGTCCTCATCATGACAGAGAGGACAGCTGACCACTTCCAACCTGAAATGTCCCTCATTTGGGCATGTTATAGGTGAACATAGAAACACATTTAAAAATTAATTGTAAAAACAACGAATCAGCAATCTTTAAAAAACTAACAAAACTAAAAAAGCATTTCAGTAAAAAAGAATTAAATAGCAGATCTACCTGTTATTGCTTCTGGTCTGAATGATGATTTGTATTGTATGTCCTGATTATGAATTGAATACATAGGACCACAATGGAAACAAGCCCTCAGGGCTTTTTTTGTGTGTGTTATCCTTTTAGAATTGCTTGCGTAATTGTACTCGCTGTACTGCGTGCAATTGTGTTAATAAAGTATTCAATCAATCAATTAATGGGTTTTTTTTCTTTCTCCAAAATATTTGTCGGACAATTAAGTATACAGGGCTTAAGTGGTTAACACGGAATTGCTTAAAATGTAAAATAAATAAATAAATAAAGTTTATATACTGTAGATATTTGGGGTAAATATAGACTTTCCAGCAGATGCTATTCAGCACAGTTCCTTCCCTCTGAATGGCTTTGCTTACCGGAGAGAGAGAGAGCGGTTACCTCCGGGGCAGAAATGCTCCAACCACTCCATCCAATTAAGCGACATGCAGTTTCCATTATCATACATTTGTATGCTAATTCCCAGCGTGTAGCGTTACTTGAGGAGGAAACAATGTGACTGTTGTTGACCGATGAAAACGCTCATTCACTGGGCCCTGGCTACCGGCTGGGGAGCGCAGGAGCTTTTATGGCGTGGCATTTTACATGTTAATAACTCACTACCAACGTACGGGGGCGACCGCTATTAAAGATCACTGCGAGCGAGAAGGCCCGACCGCATAACATTTTATGACATTATCATAGACCGAGTATTGTATGCGAGCCGCATGGGACGATCAGGGATGACGCATGTTATTATGATTGGCAAAAAGATATCCTGCTTGCTCACAGCTTCCCATCAAACATGACGCGTTTGAATGGACTGGGCCGCTAATGCGTATTGGCTGACTTTCATTCCGCATTATTAGATTGGTGAGGAATATTGTTTGGATGAATTGCGGCCGTTATGTAAAAATGGGTCAGATTTCTCCGCCATGTGGAATAAATATGGACTCTGTCTACAGCGGAGGTTCAGTTTATTCCCCTGGCATCCCTCCCCTTTGGTGATTTGACATCTGATATGAGGCTGCACGCTTGTTAGCGGCCGCATTAAGCTACTTGCAAAGAGAATTGGGTGTTAGTGAGTTTTATCCGTGTGCTCGGTCCACGTGAGGTCATAAAACATGGAATTATGTTCCGAAGGCCCTCCAGAAGCGGGCCGTACTAAAACCGGTCGCATGGCCTGTGCATTGCACACACTGACAGAGACACGCCCCCTTCACGTGTAGACCAATGCTGATGCCTGCCGTCGCCTTGACATTTAGAATAAAGCGCTTTCAGCCCGGCAATGTCATCATAGATTTGGAACAATTTTCGTTCAAAACATTCTCGAACATTTTAACAAACAGCAAAAATTGCCGATCTACAAGCTCACAGTGCATCACATTGCGATGCGATAACCTTGAAGATCGGTAATTTTAGGGATTAAGTGGTTAATTAGATAACAAGTCCGCGTACTTTCTGACATAATGGAAGCCCACATACATGCACACGAAAACTCATCTTCTTTCTGACACACAGAATCCCACGTTCTTCCTGACACACGAAAGCCCACACACTTTCTGCCATACGGTATTAATGGTGCGTTCACACGGGCAGATTAAAAGATACATACTACCATTCATTTTCAATGGAAACCAGCGACATGAAGATACAAAGATACATCCGACGTTTGTAGTCCGCACGTTTGATGACGTCAGCGACCACGTTGAGCAACACGGATACAAAGCAACACAGCGACAAAGATGCAGTGTATTTTTGTATCTTTGTATCTTTTAATCTGCCCGTGTGAACGTACCATAAGGCCACATACTTTCTGACATGTGTGTGGTGGCAGCGGCTGCGACACACGTGCGTGAACTTTCTTGCCGCATCCCATCCCTCTCGTCTCTCGACGTCTATTAAACGCAGATATGCCACGAAAAAAACAATCACAGGAAAAATGAGGTCATATCTCCCGTAGCCCCCTAGCCGGGGACTGATTCACTCAGTTACACAACGCTGAATTTGAGCGATTCAATTATGTAACAAAAGCACCATGATTGTGCGCTGCTCACAGAAGGATTCCCCGGCACTTCATACTAACATGAAGAGGAGGCAGGCAGGCCAGGGGGTCCGACCAGCTTACAGGGGGGGGGGGGGGGGGGATGGGGGGGTCAGGTCGATGTCAGGCAGAAACCTTGTATCTCCGTATTTCAACTTGGTATGTTTATTTTGTAAATTAATGCCCTACTTTGTCATACTACCGAGTCAGACAAAAGTAGTAAAAACAGTTGTTGTGAGCTTGCATTTGCCATTTAAAAAAATATAGTGAAAGTGGTTACGTGCGTCTGTGGGTTTTTATAAATATTGAACCGATGAAAAGTATAAACAAGAGCTTGTGACTAGATAGCAACTACATCGGATCCATTGGAACACGGACTCTTTCTTTTTTTGGTCCATGTCCTTAAAAGTAATGCTTTTGGGACATACGAGCTTTCCACTCGACAGCAAACGCTACGCTTAGAGCCGTGCCAGATGTCTTGGCACTGGTTCTACGTCTACTGGCACTGATCCAAGTGGTTTCCATTGAGGGCAGAGGAGAGCGAACGCGCAAATCTGTGAAATCCTTTCGACGTTTTTTTTTCTTCTCTCAAATCATTTCGATAATAAAATTTTTCTCCCCCTCCTCCTCCAACTTCCTGTGAGTCAGCAAACCGAGCAACATAGAAGTGACACAGTAATGACATCACAGCCTGGTGTAACAGCGTTCAGTCAGACACTGGAATGCTGGGAAAAAGTCAACCGTTAAACTCGCTCGTTACATCATGTAGCCTACAAAACCTTCTCTCTCTCTCTCTCTCTCTCTCTCTCTCTCTCTCTCTCTCTCTCTCTCTCTCTCTGGTTTCTTGGTTGAGTTGGACTGAATTTAGGTCCTACTCGCCGTGCCATTAAAGTGTTAAAGGAGCCGTTATGAGGATCTCGTTCAGGAGTCTCGTGTTTTGAACATCTGATCGTCTGCTGTTCGGCAGAGTGTCGCCTAAATTGACAGAAATCAGGTCAGAATGATGGCAATCATCAGCGGGCAGGCATGGGAGAGGCAGCTAACGTTACGGCGTGACTGATCGAGGATGCAAAGCATGATAAAACATATTTCATGCACGCTGACTGGATGGAATACTCATACTGACTCATTTGGGAAACGGTGTATATGTGCCTCTGATAACCTGCTTTCCAAATGAACATTAACCCCAAAGTCTCTATTTTGACTTTCAAAATATTAATTTGTACACATTTTCTCGATTTTTCAAAAATAGCAGATCTACAGTACAAGCTCATAGCGCGGCACTCGGTGCTATGAGCTTGTAGATCTGCTATTTTTGAATAGCCAAAGTGTAAAATAATGCTTTTCTAGCTCAAATAAAAAACATGTGTATAAACTTTTGTTAGAAAGTTAAGTAGAACAGTTATTAGTATTTATTTGTTTTCTATTCGTCGTATCATGAAGTAGCATATATATATAAGTATATAAGTGCATACTCTAAGTATATAAGTGGTTAACAGATGTCCCGCCTATCTTTGCTTTCCCCCCGTTAGCGGGCGATGCAAGATACTGTAGTTATAACAAGATAATAAACATGTTCGTTCCAGTACCTGCCAACTTCCTTCATCCTTTTGACAATTATCTTAATTTAACGATCGCCAACCCCCCTCCGCTGTTATCTAATCGGCTGTTCGAGAGAGAGAGAGAGAGAGAGAGAGAGAGAGGGTTGGAGGCAATATTTGCTAGGAATGCATTATCTCTACAAGTTTAGATGCTTATCTTTTTTCGTAGCTCCCGTCTGCTGCAGACTATGCAGTCAGGACAGCCAACCCAGAGCATGCCTGGGACTACACAACCAAAACGTTCAACTGGATGGGCAGTGGTGGAAAAAGTATACTCAAATGTTTTACTTAAGTAAAAGTATCAATGCTGCAATTTAGAAGTACTCCGTTACAAGTAAAAGTCTGGAATTCAAAATGTACTTGAGTAAAAGTACAAAAGTATTGGTATGAAAATGGACTTAAAGTACCAAAAGTAAAAGTGCTAACAAGTTTGAAAATAGCAGATCTACAAGCTCACAACGCGTCGCATCGGCTATTTTCAAATAGGGCTTGTAGATCGGCTATTTTCAAATAGGGCTAAAATAGGGATAAAGTGGTTAATGCATGTTTTATAATCATAATGCCATAATTTATATCTTCAAAGTAACTAGTAACTAAAGTTTTCAAATAATTGTACTGGAGTAAAAGCACAATATTTGCCTGTGAGATGTAGTGGAGTAGAAGTAAAAGTATAGACAATTGGAAATACTCCAGTAAAGCAAAAGTACCTCAAAATTTTACTTAAGTACAGTACTTGAGTAAAAGTACTTAGTTACTTTACACCACTGTAGGACAGCCAACACAGAGCATGCCTGGACTACACAAACCAAACGTTCAACGGAATGGGAAACACGTTTACACGCCTCAGTGACCCAAATAACGTCTGGGTCAAACCTCTGCCAACCTGTCACAACAGCCAAAGATGTGAGACCTCCTGGGGTCCCCGAGCCACAGGTTGAGACACCCTGTAATAACAAAACAAAAAAAACACCCCGTTCCCCCGGGGTGATTCTTACACAGAGGAGAGGATGATGAAACATGGAAACCATAGGGCTGTGTGTGGACTGACTGAGATGGAATGCTATGGAATTCTGGTTCCTATAGTTAGAAACCAAATGGACCCTTATGGGTCTGTAACTCTGAGAGTGTACAAATGGAACCAAATGGACCCTTCCGGGTCCATTTGGTTCCATTTGTACACTCTCAGAGTTACATTAACATTGATTTTACAATATAAATTGGGGTCCCAGAGATAGAAATGCCATTAAACGGGGGTCCGTAGCCTAATGCATGTCAAACTGGGGGGACCTTGAAATTAAAATGGTTGAGAATCACCGCTAGAGCCGTAAAAATGTTCTCTTATGGTGGTCCCTGGCATATCTTTTCAAATGGGGGTCCGCGGGCTAATAAGTGTCAATTGGGGGTCCTTGACATGAAAAAGTTTGAGAACAGTGCAGTGTCAAGGACCGCCAAATTAATTTGTATTTGGCAGCGGACCCCATTTTGAAAATACTTTGTTACAGGTGAACCCTATTCACCCGTTTCCTAGGCTGTGTGTTTTCCACTTCCTGTCGATTTCATTGGATATCATTGGTCATCTGACCAGTTTCATTGGATTTCATTGGATCAAATCGACAGGAAGTGGAAAACACACAGCCTAGGAAATGTAAATTTAAAAAAATTAATTAAAAAAAAAGTGTCGATGTACAGTATAAAGTTAAAGTGGTCAAACTAATTTTGTTGGAGACCCCCTGGAACACCCTTAAGGACCCCTGGGGGTCTCTGGACCGCACTTTGAGAACCACTGTCCCAGGGAACCATGATGAGCCACAGGGCAGCTGTAGCTGAGTGGGTGGAGAACTGAAAGGTTGGCCCAGTCTACGTTTCAAAGTAAGCAAGACACTTAACTCCTCAGCTCTGAGGCATATGAGCAGCCAGGCGCTGGGTGGAGCAGTAATCCTCCCCTCTGGATAAGAAAATCCTATCCAAAACGTATATTCAGATATGTTGCATACTTTGACATTTTTTGTGAAGACTTTGGAATTTGGGCGGGAAATGCATGAAATTTGATGTTTTGGAATTTTCGGAAATTCTTTGAAAATTGATGATATGGCCAAAATAGGGTGAAAGTGGTTTAACCCATTAAGACCTGAGGCCGATTCTACAAATGTCTTCTAAATCCCGACAGTTTTCTGACAGTGGTCAGTGGTGCTCAAACGTTTTCACGTCAAGGAACCCCAAAATGATATGTATTTGGCCGCCAACCCCCATCTCAAAATATGTTGTTCAAGGGACCATCAGAAGCAAAGATTTGAGTTAAAAATGTGCTTTAAAAGAATATAAATATATTAATTTGAACACATTTTCTCGATTTTTCAAAAATACCAGATATACAAGCTCATATGAGCTTGTATATCTGCTATTTTTGAATAGCCAAAGTGTAAAATAATGCTTTTTTAGCTCAAATCAAAAAATGATGAAAATTATTTTATCAAACAGCATTCAGAGAAGAAATGTTTAGAAGGAGGGAGAGAAAAAAAAACTAAAAAGGCGTTTTAAGTTTTCCCTCAATTACAGCGGAGAGATAAGCCATTGGGCCTCAAGGACAGGATGTGGGGCGGCTGGAAGGACAGGCCCATGGTGGCAAACGGGACGGGACGGGACGGGGGGGGGGAACCTTTTTAGCGGATTATAATTTTTGGTGCACTCTTCCATTCACTGTGATATCCACATTATCCTTCAAAAAATTGTCCACAGTTTACACAGCAGCTAATTAAAGAAATGACACGCTAGCTTTCTAGTGGGAGGGTTTACAAGTGGAAGGACTGGAGAGGAGAACGGTGGCTCGAAACGTTACCTAATAAATCCTCCGTCAGTCTGTCGGGCGGAAACCTCATATGTCCAAAACTGACACTTTTCAGGATTCAAATCGAAAGTATTAAAAGTAAGAGATCGACAAGCTCGAAAGACCTTGTGGATCTGCTACTGTTGATGCTTCTGTGTGACGCTGTAGTATGATCAAGTAGGGCGTTAAAGGAGGAGTTCACCCAAAAAATGACTTATTTTCTATCAATTGCACACCCTGATGAAGCCTTGAATCCATGGATTCTTTTTAGTTTTTGTCGCATTCCTAAACTAATAATTTGATTCCCGTCTCCTACCGGCTAATGTATCCGGTAGGAGACACAAAGTTGATTATTTGTGTCTCCTACCGGAAATACACACGGTCATCAAATTATTGTGCCACAAAATCAAAAATAAATCCATGAAATCAAGGCTTCATGGGGTGTGTAATTGATAGAAAATAAGTCATTTTTTGGGTGAACTCCTCCTTTAATTTACGAAAAAAGTTCAAATATGGAAATTAGAGGTTTCTGCCCGACAGCAACGCTTTGCAAATGAGAGGACACTGGTGTGCAGATTTTTGTATTTCTTTTGATCATGTTGACGTTTTGATCCAGCCTAGTAGGTTCAGGATGTGTGTGTCTTCTGCTTTGCCTCAGTGTTACGACCGGAACCCAACAGAAAGGCCAGGGAAGGAGAGACAGTTTGTCTTAGAGCTGCAACTATCGATACTTTTCTTATCGATTAGGCTAACGATTAGTTTTTTCATTAATCAAATAATGGAGAAGTAAGTTTATAAAACTATAATATAGTTGCTGTTGATCAGAAACCTCTGTTTTTTCGTACATTTATGCCCTAAATAATCATACTACAGTCACACAAAAGTAGCTATGAAAAGTAGCAGATCTAGCGCGAAGCGACGCATTTCGAGCTTGTAGATCTGCTACGTTTGCTACTTTTGAATTTTAAACCTAAAAAGTAACAGTTTTGGACATATGAGGTTTCCTCCCGACTGAGACGATATAACAAATCTAAAGACAAAACATCTAATTAATTTTTTTTATAATCGATCCTTGCCATATAGCAGTGTTGTGGGAAAATAGCAAAATAGACGATCTACAAGGTCACACCGTGTCGCTTCACGATGCACCGTCAGCTGGTAGATCTGCTATTATAGAAAATCGATTATTTCATTCAAATCGATTACTTTTTTTTAATCGATAAGTTCGATTAACTGTTGCACGCCCTAGTTGGTCTAATGGTGGTAACGTGGTGATGAAATGCTTCTATACTCTCTAGTATCTAACCCAAGCTGTTGTAGAGCTTATCAAACACCATGGCTGGGTGCTTGTAAAGGCACATTCACACTTACAACAACAAGCTACATGCACAGTACACGGTGTCTCCAGCCTCAAACCTATGTGGACCAGCCTAAATATAGGTGTTGTTGCCAGGCACATGTATTGCAGCCATGCAGGTGATACATAATATACGTATTCTGTTTGCCTGTTTGCTCCAAGATGTATGTTAGTAGTACATACACATCAATTCATTCAGTGCTTCTCAAACTTTTTCACGTCAAGAACCCTCATATTAACATGTATTTGGCTGCGGACCCCCATCTGAAAAGAGTTTGTGTCAGTGCCCCAATAGGAGAAGAATTATTTAAAAGAAAGGATAAGCATCTGGTATTTTCCAATAGCCAAAAACGTAAAAAATAGGGCCTACTGTACGTGTTTAAAGTGTTCCTCATTTTGCTGGGGACCCCCTGGAAGCTCCCTCAAGGACCCCTGGGGGTCCCAGGACCCCACTTTGAGAACCACTGAATTAATCCATTCGGCCCATCAACGATTACACAGATTGAACCAATGGTGAGCATTATGAAAAATACACCCATTGACTTCCATTACAAAGAATACAAAGTTTATTCCCGACGATATGGGACGATATGTTAACAAAAATGTGTAGGATTCCACACCAGCCCTAGTGACTGTGTGCCCAAGAAACGTGGCGTCGATCGGTCCACGAGCAGCTTGTGAGACTAGCTCCAGTCCAGACAGACACACAGACAGACCCCCTTACAGACAGACAGCTACCTCTTTCAGAACCAAGCTGTAAAGAAGCAGTGAGGTTGATGACAGGTGCTGATAACCCTGACCAGAGATTTAAACAACAATAAAAAAAGCAGGAACCATCCGGAAGCTGTCAGGTAGTTTATCGGGTACTTATAGGCTGTATTATGCGGTGGGTCGTCAATGCCAATTCCACCAGCTTATTCCAGTTCAGCTCTGCTGAAGCACATCGATTAAAGATTAGTGTAATGAGCTCGCGTCCGCCGAGAGACAGTCAATCTTTCGCCATAATCGGAGTGAAGCGTCCGTGTTTGTGTGCTGAAAAACAAACGGCCCAAGCCCCCTCAGTGAATTCCCCGTCATCATAATCTTTCTGCTGATCTGGCCACTATTGTTTTTTTTGTAACTGCCAAAAGAGATTAGATCAGTGGTGATACTGTAGGCCTGGAGTAATCAGGCATGCTTTATGCATCATGGGAGGAAAAAAAAGGGGAGAAAGTAGGCTACGGTTAAACACAGTCGCATGTTGACAGTGTCCCGTTGCTGATCCCTGTGTGTTTGGGCTGGTCACCGTCCGCAAGCAGCGTTGCCATGTCCGCTTATTATAAGCGACTTTGGGCTCGTTTTTCTGTAAAGTAGCTTGTAAATATTGTTGGTTGCAGGTTGCGTTTTTTTGGGCTGGTTTCTAAAGTGTAGTTGCTTATTTGGGCTTGCTTCCTCTCAAACATTTTCATGTCAAGGACCCCCAAATGAAAATGTAGTTGTCCGCATATCCCCATATCCCCATCTTAAAACATTTTGTGCCAGGGACCCCCGTACCAGATTTGTGTAGTTAGAATGTTTAAAAAACATTTCTGATTTTTTACTTTTTCCCCAAGATTTATTTTTCAAATAGTCGATGTGTTGATGCGTCAAGGTTTAAAGTGCTCATGTGTTAGTCGCTTCTTTTGGGCTTGTTTTCATAGACCTGGTTGCTTATTTCTCTCGCGAAATCTAGCAACAACGTCCCCAAACCTCCACAGGTTCAGCTGTGAAAAGCAAGAGGCCTCGTATGGATTCATTTCAGGATTATCGTCGCTGTCGGGTGAAAAGCTTGTATGTCTAAAACCGCTACTTTTCAGGAAAAATAAGCTGTGGTCCTCACAATAGATCCTATTTAGTTTTAGTCACAAAAGATCTTGTTACTAGTTTCATTGATCATAAAATATTTATAAAACCCACAGATACAATGAACCACTATCAACCTGGCCTCCCGATTGTGGGCATGTCATTGTACTGTAAGTTTTTCCACAATTGTTCAAAAATAGTGAAAACAGCATAATATAAAATTAGTAATTCTTTATGTAGGCCTATATACAGTATACACATTTAAAAAAACTAAATCAAACAAACTTCAATCGTTGTATTTAGTTTTCCACCTATAACGACACGGACACCAAAGTAATCGCTGCCTTAACAGAGTTTGAACATTCTGATCTATTTCCCCAACAACAAACAAGTTAAAAGAGAACAAAGTGCAGCATTATATGAAAGGAGAACTTTCTGCGATGCTATCTGATGCTACAGGGGCGGCTCTGTGCTCCCTCAGCCTTGCCATCCATGCATTAGCATTTTAATATGCGGGGGGGTGGTGGTGGGGAGATGGGGGGACGGGTGGGGCGGGGGGGACGGGGTGTATTTACTGCTACGGCCTATGCACGCCATTAATTATGATGCCGAAGCCTTATTGAATGTTAACACAGCCACAAAACACACAAGGAATGCACAGTGTGAGCAGCGAGGTGGGGGTGGGAGGGATGGGGGGGGGGGGTTTGTTTACGGCGCATACAAGGGAGACAACACACAGGCATTGTTGTTGCCAGCGTGTGTGTTCGAGAGTCTGTGTGTGTGGGGGGGGGGGGGGGGGTCACGACTAGACAGAGCAGACGAGCATGAGCAGCAGACGGGTACTATCTCGACTAGACCAGAAGTGGGTCGGGCGGGCGAGCCGCGGCGGTCGTGGATGGATTGGCGGTGTGTGTGTGTGTGAACGTGTGTGGATCAGCGGTTGGTTTGGTTGGTGGGTGGGTGGGTGGCTTAGGTCACGGCGGTGGCAAGGTTGCACCATGTGCGCCGGGCTCTGCCCTCATGCTCGTTTCACCTTGGCACAGCAACTTCTACACCCTCCACCCACACCCCTGCCTGCCTGCCTGCCTGTTCACTATCACAGTGGTGTGTGTGTGTGTGTGTGTGTGTGTGTGTGTGTGTGTGTGTGTGTGTGTGTGTGTGTGTGTGTGTGTGTGTGTGTGTGTGTGTGTGTGTGTGTGTGTGTGTGTGTGTGTGTGTGTGTGTGTGTGTACTGTAAACAGAAGACACAGCGTTGCACACACAAGCCGAGTAAATAGGCTAAGGCATGGGAACCTGGCGTGGGTGTACTGTCACAGCAGCAGCAGCAGCAGTAGCAGCAGCAGTAGTAGCAGTAGTAGTAGTATTTGTAGTTGTAGAAGTATCGACAGTGTGTAACTGTGGTGAACTATAGAGAAACAGAGAACTGTATAGCTCGCCTACAGTATCTCGTCTCGTCTCTCTCCGGAGGAGGAGGCTGGCGCACTTCCTGAATCGGCGGCGAGGGCGGGTATAGCGCCGTAGAGTGTGGTATGTGGTCAGACTCAGGTTTCCTTTTCTGGGTCATGTCAGAGCCCCGTGAAACTCAGCCTTTGTTTGGGTTTTCTTTTCGCTCCGCGTACAAAGGAGAGGCTCGTATCGACATCACAGGATCGCGTCTTGACAAAGCGAGCTCCGCGTATAACAGGCATGTGAACAAGAGTACCAAAACACAAGAAGATAACAAGCGCAAGCCAACTCCCCCCCACCCGTATACACGATTCTAGGCCAGTGGTTCCCAAACGGTGTGCCGTGAGACGAGTCCAGGTGTGCCTTGGGATTCTATGACAACTACTCGTTATCATTGCAATACACAGTATACAAAAGAGGGAGGCAAATCATATGCACTAAATTAAAAAGAAAGTTTGAGAACCACTGCTACAGTACATAATACGAACAGTCTGGCTATGGTGGTTAACATCTTATTTTCATAAAGACTCACTTCTATAAAAGAGGCTGGTGTGTGTCCACACACGCTGTTCTGTCTGATTGGATTGATTATCAGAAATAGTAGGCTGTAATCAATGCCAAATAGAATAAAATAAAATGTTTAAAGAGACCGTTTATGACTGTTTGTCATAAACAGCTTATGAGGAGTTTGGTTCGTGAGGTGACTGCATTCAAGTCCAGTTAAACAGACTGGACTTGAAGGGGCTGAAGTTAACCTTAAACTGGCATTGAGAGGATTACCACGACTTTAAAGGATATGTTGGCAATTTGGGATTTTCAGTAACCCTGGTAACTCGCTCTGCCTCTTGGCTTCAATGAGAAATACATAAAGCAAAAAAATACATTTAAGAATATATATTATTAATACAATCTTTTGGGGGAATCACTTACAATATCCCCCCGAACCACAAGTTTAAGAAGTAAGAAAGAAGAAAGAAAACCTAGTCCATATAAAATGACATTACTTATCCCCCATCACTGCCACAGAGAGGATCGTTAGATCATAATAAGCTCTATCACTGCTGTTACGCTCCATTGTGCTGTGTACTGACCCTGTGTGTGCATTGTTGTTCTAAATTAACTGTCAGCCTCAGCCGGTTGTTTGCAAAAGGACATTTCCAAGAGAATAGAGTTCCATCCTACACACCCATGGATGAAAAAGGCCTGAGTCAAGTTCAGTTAACCCCGGCTTGAAGAGAAAGACCGCAGTATAGCTGGCGAATAAATAAATAAACGCACAGGAACAGTCCAACAGAACGTTAAAATGTCTTTGTGTTCTTTTGCACAGGGCTGTCTTCTCACAACACACCATTTTGTGAGATGAGCAAAAAAGGAGATTTACGTGGCGCTGGGGTCGGGTGGCGCAGCGGTAAGGTAACTGCCCACTACCACGGCGTCTGGGGGTTCGAATCCACCGTTGGTGCATCCGGCTTTGTCAAGTGTCTATATACAAACACAATATCGGCTCTATGCACAGCAGCCATATCGTAAAGAAATTGGGCCACTTCTTACTTCCTTCACAGGTGATGCTGATTAAGGTTGTGTTCCATTCCGGTCAAACAGAGTCAGGGTGCTGATATTGTGCTTGTTGGCTCAGTATAAACACTCTGCTACATTAGTGGGTCTCAAATTGAGAGGGTTCCAAATGGCCCCTTACGGGTGTGTAACTCTGAGAGCTATGGGGGTCCTTGAAAATGTAAACGTTTGAGAACCACTGTGCTACACTAAATTGGAACAGAGCCTTCATTAGAATCATTGGTAACACCTGTGAAGGAAGTAAGGAAGAGGCCCAATTTCTCTCCAAAATGGCTGCTTAGTAGGTGCATAGAGCCTATTGGCCCGTGTTTCGGGGGAGGAAAGCCGGGCCGGGCCAGGCGGGAAGGGGTGGTAATTATTAATCCTACGGGCTGGGGGGGCGGCACCTGTCAGCAGGGAGTGTTGGGCGGGAAGAGTAAGACTGAGGCTCTACATCCTCCTGGTGGGGGCTCCTTACTGGCAGGTGAGTCAGTAGGATACAACAGCAGTGACAACACACAGAAATGTGTGTGGGGAGGACATAATTGTCATAACTACTAAATTGGGGTGAAAAAAGGGGTAAAAAGCTAAGAAAAAAAGGGAGAGATTTACAACACTTGAGAGGAGAGGAGCATTCAGTTTTCTAATGATGGAGCTCCATTCAAAACTGTCACGCTGGCTTGAACTATTGCTCTGAGAAACTCACTTCAAGGGAAAGGTGCGCTCAGCTCAAAGGGCAGTCTTGAGGTTAAACTGGGTGAAGATTCTTGACAATTATACACAATGAAAGAATCATCCGCACTCTCTGAAGAAGTCTTTGGAAGGCCTATACGTCTCTTTTTTTGTCGACTTAAATACATCAGCACATCACAAACGTCATAATATTACATCTGTAAGTCAAAATCTCACAGAGGAAGCGATTTGGTAGTAAAACACCACAGCCCTATATACTTTGTTGTACGACAAATGTGAAGATATTGACATTTTTTTAATCGAATCTACAAGCTCACAACGCATGGGAAAACGATGTGCCTACTGCCTACAAGGGAACGCCATGAGGTTGAAAGTGGTTACGAGTCATAGGTCAAGGACCCTGGTCAAATATGCGCACCTCAAGGGTGCCCTTGTTTTGCATAGTTGTGTTTCATAAGTGGACACTGATCATAGATTAAAGTGCAGATTAGGTTACACACACACACATTACGTCCGCAGGAGGATCCAATGACGTTTATTGCTATGGATACAATAACCAACACATTTTCATATCGAAGACACCGACAGATTAAGCAAATGATCAAAACAAGAGGCCCGCCAGGAGCGCTCCTCTGTGTGCGTATTACCACACGGGCACACACGTAATCCCAATATAATCACAGGCTCAAATCTATAGTCTTTGTACTTGTGACTGCTTGTCCCGTAATCTCTTCCTCATCTCATCTCTGCTGTGCTGGACAGTAAAACAGAGAAGAACCCGAGCAGCCATATTCTAGGGGAAGACTTTCCCAGAAAATAGCAGATCGACAAGCTCACAACGTGTCGCAGCAGAAAAGCAACTAGTATAGAGCCCTGAGGGACTCCGCTCAACAACTTTTTGCTCCCAAAATGATATGTATTTGGCCGCGGACCCCCATCTGGAAAATATTTTGCCAGGGACCCACAGAAGCAAAGATTTGAGTTAAAAATGTTATATATATTCAAAGATTTGCAAAAAAAAAATACGATTATATAGCGCGTCACTTCGTGCCGCGCTATATAATCGTATTTTTGTAATAAAAAATATATAATTATTATTTTTTAAATATAGAAAATTGGACCCCCTGGTCCCTCTGGTACCCCCCTAAGGACCCCTGGGGGTCCCCAGACCCCACTTTAAGAACCAACAATGACGTATAGGGGTTTAAGTGGTTTCAAAAACTTGGCCTTGGCAGGGCCTTCTTGTGTTACAACATTATGCATCAATGTGTTGCGTTTGCGACGGAATTAGCCGGAGACCGCGGCTAAGCCGGATACATTTACAGTAAGTGGGGATGGGGACGAAATACTTGGCATCGCGTCGTCTCTGTCGGGTGGAAACCTCATATGTCCAAAACAGTTACTTTTCAGGGTTAAAATAAAAAAATTGCAGAAATTGTAGCAGATCGCCAAGTTCAAAATGTGGCGCTTCACGCCGCGTTTTGATCTGCTACTATTGATGCTTTCGTGTGACGCTGTAGTACGATCACGTAGGGCAGCACAAAAAGTTATGAATATGGAGATAAGAGCTTTCTGCCCGACATCAACGATACTCTAAGGATCAGTTTGCGAGATCAGCCCCAGACACACAGACAGACAGTATACTATTTGTATGCAGTTTGCCTATATGTACTTTCCTCAGCATAGGGTCTGATACTGAGACAACACTGTGACTGTGTGTATTATTTTGGTCTGCATAATGCAGGCTACACCTTATAGGCCAGGGTTTATACTGCCGTTCACTATTGTTCATTATTGATGATGATGTTTTTATTGTGAAGTTATCACCCTGCTGTACCTGTACAGTACTTCTCTAACCCTTTATCTGTACCTTAACAGCTGTGCTGCCTCTGGTGACTGAACTTCCCCCGTGCGATCAATAAATGTCTATCTATATCTATCTATCATCTATCTATCTATCTATCGGGCTCACCACCTACACGGCCAAGCTGTAAAAGGTGCATTTCCCCACCACTACCAACACCACAGTCTACAACGTAAAACCAAGCACCACCGACTCCAATTTGCCATCATTTGGCGCCCAGTCGCCACTTTGCTCATTTTGTTCTGCCTGGTTCTGGTGTCGCTGTTGTTGCCGTCGTGCTGGGTTGTCGTTGGGGGGGGGGGGGGGGTGGGGAGGGGCGGTGTGTTAATGTCAAGGTCTAAACCAAACGTCGGTTAATGTGAAGTGGCCTAGCAGACAGGAACAGATAGGGGGCTGTGTGTGTGTGTGTGTGTGTGGGGGAGGGGTCGGTGTTTGCCGTGCCGCTCGCTCGTCTCCCCGGGGCCGCAGAAATGGCTTCCAACAGATAATCAATCAACCGCGGCGGTTCCCTCCTCCTCCTCCTCCTCCTCTGAGGCCCAGGCGGAGGGAGAGCGCGGTGGAGGAGGAGGAGGGGGAGGAGAGGAGAGGAGGAGAAGAGGAGGGGAGGACAGGCGGAGCGGAGAGGGGAAATGGGAACGGTGCTCTGGAATTCATCTGGTGGATGCAGGGGAGGCGGGCGGGGCGGGCCGAGGAGAGGCGAGAGGGGGGATACAAACGCAAACATACGCCAATGTGTTGACTGATGTGTTAACGAGGGCAACCAGATACTATAGCCCTAGAAATCTATAAGGAGACGGGTTGGTACCGATGGAGCCCTGTGGCTGGCATGGTCTTGGGTTTCAGTCGAGACTAATTATAACTCCATAAACATGGGAAGTCGCTGAACCAACACCCAGCAACCCACCTATGCCGTGTCCCAATTCCATAGTTTACTAACTATATGCTCTAAAGGCTCTATTTTCTGCTGTTAACCCATTAAGACCAGGAAAGCATCTGTCATTTTTAGATTTGAACCACCGTAACCATTATTTTATACTTTGAGCTATTCAAAAATAGCTAATATACAAGCTCATAGCGCGGCACCGAGTGCCACACTATGATCTTGTAGATCTGCTGTTTTTGAAAAATCATGAAAATGTGTGCAAATTATTTGAATACATATATTTTTTATAGCGAACATTTGTAGCTCATATCTTTGTTGCTGGGGGTCCCTGGAACTAAATATTATGAGATGGGGGGGTCCGCGGCCACATTTTGGGTGGTCCTTGACATGAAAAAGTTTGAGAACCACTGATATTATAACAAACATAAGTGTTTCATAAAACTGTTAGGATTTAGAAGACATTTGCAGAATCGGCCTCAGGTCTTAATGGGTTAATAGCTCTGCTACGCGTTGCATCGTGGTCTACCAGTAACAGTGTTTCAATTACCACCACAATAACAGTATACAGTATATTTCTTTAGTTTTTCCACTGTGAATGCATGTACTACACACTGAAAACAGTAGCAGTACAGTAATAGTAAGCTGTGGAATGGAGAGAGGAGACTGGTGTCTTGGCGTTTGGCATTTTTGTGCGTGCGTGGAGACTTGAAGTGACATCCCTTTTTGGCCAACACCCAAATGTGGTGCATCGGTGCATAAGGACTAAGGGTACAGTTTCATCATATTCTGTACAGTGTTTTTATCTTGAAATACTGTAGATGTGTTCGAAACACTTGGCTCTCATGCATAAAAAACATAAATAAAAAACAAAGAGTCTCCTTTGTGTCTCCTACCGGAACCACTGCTGGTTGTCAAATTATTGTCTTAGGAATGCGACAAAAACTCAAATATATCCATCCATTCAAGTCTCCATGGGGTGACTAATCGATAGAAAATGAGTTATTTTTGGGGTGAACTATCCCTTTAAGAATAAAATGTTGAAACAAAGTGATACAGTAAAATGCTGAGTCTTTTCTCACTCTACACCAAATCTGAGCCAAAAATAGCCGATCTAACAAGCTCACAATGCGATGTGAGCTTGTAAATCTGCTATTTTCGGCGAACGCCCCCCCCCCCCCCACAGAATACGGATGGCTCAAGTGGTTAAAGCCAGGTGACTCTCCCTTCCAGACTTGGGTTCCTGGCTGTCAGCAGATCTCCAGGCTTTCCCTGAAATGATTTCACTCAGTAATAATAACAATAATAACACTCTCTAAGACATCAAACCCGCCACCGTCTACCACACCATGACCAAAAGCACACAGTCGCAAAAAGAAAGAGAGAGAGAGAGAGAGAGAGAGAGAGAGAGAGAGAGAGAGAGAGAGAAACTCAAGAAAACATACAGGCCGAGGGAAGGAAGAGCAAAAGAAAACATTTTGTCAGCAAAAAACACCGTCCCATTCCAATCCCATGTGGAAAAAAACGGGCCGGCCCACATGCTGATTCAGACGCTGTGTGTGTGTGTGTGTGTGTGTGTGTGTGTGTGTGTGTGTGTGTGTGTGTGTGTGTGTGTGTGTGTGTGTGTGTGTGTGTGTGTGTCTGTGTGTGTCTGTGTGTGACTGTGTGTGTGTGTGTGTGTGTGTGTGTGTGTATGTGTGTGTGTGTGTGTGTGTGTGTGTGTGCTTCTAATTTTAGCCCTTCTCACATCCGTCTCCATACTAGCCTTTATGCACATTCATAGGATTTTGCCAGCAAGTTGCCTTTGAAATTTCACTCTCTCTCTCACACACACACAACACACACACACGCACACACACACACACACACACACGCACACACGCCCCGTGGCGCAGATTAGCGAAAGTCCCTTTTGAACATGCTGACGTGAGTTTCCACACACTTTCGAGCGGCTCTTTGCCTTCGTGTCTGGGTGCAGGAGTGTAACACAAATACACAAACAAAACTCCAAAAGGAATTTAAAAAAAAAAACACAATTCTGTCTATCTTCTCTCTAATGCGTCAAAGTAAAAAGGGGGGGTTAGAACAAAACACTTGTGATATAAGCCCTGGTACAAATCCACAGGGGCTTTTTGATTTGGCGCGGACGCTCACAGACTACATTAGCATGTCCTTTTCTCATGCTTAATGGAGATTCATGCTCAGAGCCGCGTCTCCTAATTCAAACCCCCTGCGTAAGGGAGACGAACCGAGGGGGCCCTCGTTTGAAATATGGAAGCGGAGGACTCTTTTGTCTTGTGCTTTTAGCGGCGGGGGGAGACCGAGGAAGAGAGTGAACAGGAGAGAGAGAGAGAGAGAGAGGAGCACCTCAGTTCTCATTAGCTTAATAATGCATGAAATGCGCTAGGAGCCTCCAGACTGCGCGTGCAGAAGCGCTTTAAACTATTTATCATCCCACAGGAGGCCGGGGTGGGTGCAGCCATTTTAACCAAACCTATCGCTCTTCAACCTGGTCCCTTTTCATTTGGCTCTGTTAATTATTCAAACCACATGTCAATCTGCCTCTCCCCTGGTCTCTCCTCTGCCTCTCTGAAGCTATCTCATGTGCTCATCTCAGGCAGACGTGGACTCCACTCGCCAGCCTACAGGGCTGGGCCTGATCAGGGGAAAACCCTCTTTTTTTTTGTAGATAAGAGGCGAAATCAGACAGAACAAGCAAGTGGCTTAACCATTTTAAACCCTAATTTGATGAACAGTGTCCCCCCCAAGGGTCCGTACTTTGTCCCCTTCCTTTTCCCCCTCTACGTCCGACGTCTTTGCAGAAAATACAGACAACGGCTTGTACATCGGCTATTTTTGACGAATGTTCGCTTAATGCTCACATAATGTTTGCTTACAGTATTATGGCATGCCCAGAATATGGACATTAGGGTTGATGTGGTTAAATAATCTGATAACGTGGTGTTCTGTTTGCAAAAAGGTCTGCGTGTGTGTATTAGGAAACCATACCATGGCAAGCACTGTGTTGGTTAGCGTTACGTTTGGGAAGGATTGGCTAACTGAAGAGGAGAATAGAGAAACTACATGGAATACAGACCTGTTGGTATATAAGGTCTTATCACATACCCAGCCTTTATTTGCTGAGGGGAGTGATAAAAGAGGATACAGTTATCAGCCCTAGGGCTGATAACTGTTGACCAATCAGGGCTAAGCTAACGTGCCGCCGTGTGCTGAACTGTCACTGCGAGTGACCTCGCCGTGGAAGGAGCTCCGCAAAGACAAACATGGACGAAAAACCGACTGCCAGACCTGGTTGTGTGCAGGTGTGTGTGGTAGAATTCACAGCTGAGGAGACACCGAGGTTTGTTCGGGGTGCAAAGGAACCAAATCACAGAGCGGAGAAACAGCAAGCGACCTTCCACGGTTCACGGAATGGCTGCACGTACCAACCAGAGCGTGGCCAGCCAGCGGCACCTGCCAGGCCGACTCCCTCCCCACACACTGTGCGGAGGGGAGTCGGCAGGACTACCGTTTCATTATCCCAGGCACTTCCTTTCTGAGAGTAATGTTAAACTATTTCATTCGATTAAAGTGTTGATCAAATGCGATTTTGTCAGTGTCTTTGTGATTAAATACCGTAAGGCTGTAAATATGTGAAAAATAAATGATATCTCAGGATAAGTTGTTGCCTGCGGTTGGATACTAGGTGATAATCTAGAATTATGGGTTGAAAATCTAACACTGTGGTTCCAAAACTTTTTCATTACAAGGACCGCCATAACTCTGAGAGCATACAAATGGAACCGAATGGACCCGCATGTACGCTCTCAGAGTTACAGATCTGTAAGGGTCCATTTGGTTCAATTTTTTCGCTCTCAGAGTTACAGATCTGTAAGGGTCCATTTGGAAACCCCTCAAGGAACCCTGGGGGGTCCCTGGACCGCCACTTTGAGATCCACTGACCAAACACAACAAAAAGGTATTGAGCTGGATTCAAGCCAAGGACAGTGCTAGTTCTATACCTACTCGCACAACGCATACTAGAGCTATTGAGACGGAATAGTGTTAGCTAGGGGTGTACCGATATATCGTCCCGCGATATATCGCGATAGGTTTTCGTGACGATATGTATCATTTTGGTGTTTTTGAAAAAAAAACAGGAAAAAAAACCCAGAAGTATCTGTTTGCATTTGTTTTTTTTCTCCCCCATGTATTTTCATAATAAAAAAGTGCCATATATATCGTATCGTATCGATATCGTGAGCCCAATATCGTGTGTCGTATCGTATCGGCACACCCCTAGTGTTAGCATACAAATTCCATCCAATCTTCTCTCTCAAACGTGTCATTTTCTCTGATATGGGTTAGAAACAGCTTTGTCTTTTTCCAGCGTCACTAACAGCCCATGTGCCAACATAAAACCCCTGGCATGCCACGCCGCATTTCCCCAGCCTCGTGAATTATAACTAGGTTATATAAACGCTCACGGTTTACTTTATCGTTATCTCATTCTATTTCCAGTAGAGTTTATTACCTCGTGGTTACAATGTGCTGCCGGACCCTCGCACAGGCTAGCTCTCCAGCGTACTAGGGATAGTATGGTCCACATAGCTGGGATGGAAATAGAATTCATGGGTCTGTCTGTCTGTCTGTCTGTATAACTGTCTATCACATGTCTCACCCTGTTCTCCCCTGGGTGCTGTGTGTGTGTTTGTCCTGCTGTACCTGTCGGCTGCCACGTGTGTCACTGATGTGCTTCAGCGGTATTACATGAAAGGCCAGCCAGGAGCCAGGCAGAGGTGGAAAATACAGATTTTTTTTTTACTTAAGTAAAAGTATCAATACCACCATGGCATGTAGAAGTACTCTGTTACAAGTAAAAGGCCCGTGTTCAAAATGTTACTTGAGTAAAAGTACAAAAGTATTGGCATCAAAATATACTTAAAGAACCAAAAGTAAAAGTAAAACATCCGATCCACAAGCTCAAAGCGCGCCGCGATGCGACGCGTTGTGAGCTTTGTAGATCGGCTATTTTCAAATAGCCTAGGTATAAAATAGGGCTAAAGCGGTTAATGTACGTTTTACAATGTAATAATTTATATCTGCAAAGTAACTAGTAACTAAAGTTTTCAAATAATTGTAGTGGAGTAAAAGTACAATATTTCCCTCTGAGATGTAGTGGAGTACAATAGACAATTGGAAATACTCCAGTAAAGTACAAGTACCTCGAGTAAATGTACTTAGTTACTTTACACAAATTACACCACTGGTCACTAATGGGCTTCAACAATATTACATGAAAGGCCAGCCAGGAGCCAGGAGACACAGTGGTGCTACAGAGTACAGAGTACAACACAGTCAAATGTCCTGGGTGTTAACTGAACACTGAAGGTGTACAGATGGACCAAATGGACCCATGAGGGTCCACGTTGTTTTTTTGCACCTTCTGATTAACCTTATCATGTACATAACCTGCTGCGTATGTGTGTATTTGTATACTGTATGAAAATAGCTTTGATTTAATGATTTTTCTTTGACCACTGTTTATTTTCTGTTTTTCTCCTTGCCCTCCCCCTCTCCGTCTCGCCCCCCTTTTCTCGTTCCTGAAAACAACGAATGATGCAGCTTTCACTTTTACTTAACTGTAAAAACTGTGATGTGACAAAACTGGTTACATGTTTTGGTACTGCTGCTACTCTGAGCTAGGGCTCCCTTGTAAAAAATGTATTGATTGACTGGTTGAATCAATCAGGAGTGGTACAGTAAGACATTAAAGATAAAGCTCCTGATAAAAGATTTTAAGGCCAATTTTGAAAGAAACCAGTGTTACACATCCTTTAATGGATGGTGTCAGGGCGTTCCACATTTTGGTGGCAGAGCAGTGGAATGAGAACTTTCCCATGTTTGTTCTAAATTTGCCAATGTGGGTGTTACCAGCTCATGGTCGCTCCCTCTAGTGTTGTGGCTGTCATTCACTTTGGAGAAGTAGTTTGACAGGTATGAGGGTATTGAGGGCACTGTCTCTTTGACTATGTTAAATACCAATGTGATATTTGCTTAACCCTGTCTTCTGTCTTCTTAAATAGATCTTGTATAACCTTAACCCAGCGGCGGACTGGCCATTTGGCATACCGGGCAAAAACCTGGTGGGCCGCTGGGCCAGTGGGCCACTGGACCACCCCAATATCTTTTTTTTCTTTTTTTTTTAAAAATATATCTTCGCTCCCGGTTTAGGATTATTACGGTCATTTCTGGGTCGCACGGCCCAATTATTAGTTACGTTAATGTTTGGGCTGGGATGCTTTCCAGCAGGGGCCTCAATGTGGCTGCAGAGTTCATGTGCAGCCCAGGTCTGAAACAGTGAAACGCTCCCCCCCCCCCCCCCCCCATTGACAAAACGCTCCCCCCCCCCCCCCCCGGTTGACAAAACGGCCCGGGGAGTGGTGGGCCGGTTTGGACCAAAATGCCAGGGTTGAATTTTGGTCCCAGTCCGGCCCTGCCTTAACCTGAATAAATAAAGGTCACACAAAACATTGTCACGCTTTCAGAGTTCAATTAACGGCCAGGAAGGCCAGGAGAGCCTAGTCTGAGTCCAAAACATTAATGTTGCTAAACAGAACCTGGCGTAGCAGTGGATTATCGTGATTACACAACAGAGAACTTCCACGCGTTTCAGTGGGGAGCTCTAACAATACAAGTTGTCAGCATGTCTCTGTGCGTTCCTCTGGGCTTATGTGAATGCGGATGCATTGCATTCACATCTGGTTTTTATTTCAACCACAGTGAAGACACAGGGACATTTTCCACATAATTATGTATTGACAATAAAGATCAGAATCCTTGTCCATTATCTGCACCAAGGTCAACGAGGCAAACTGTTCAGTACATTATTATACGCAGCGGTGACAAGTAACTATGTAAAAATAGCCGACCTACAAGCTCACAGCGTGTTGTGAGCTTGTAGATCTGCCATTTTCAAAAGATTGATTAACCTACTTTCACCTAAGGCAGTTAAGTACATTTTGATGCTAACACTTTTGTACTTTTACTCAAGTAAAAATGTTGAACACAGGACATGTTTACATACAGGAGGAATACAGGAGTATTTTTATATTGTGGTATAGCTACTTTGAGTAAAAAGACCATGTGATTACAGCCCGAGGGGGTCCTCTGACCACTTGAGACACACTTCTCCCTCTGCTTCTAATGCGCTGCTACGACAATAATGGACGCCGGCCCAGTCAGTCAGTCAGTCAGCCAGCCAGTCAGCCAGACTACAGTTGAAGAGGAAACCCCGTAAGGGAAACAGCTGGGACATGTAGCCATCAACGGGGCTGCTTTCTCTGGGAGAGGAGAGGAGGGGAGGGGAGGGGAGGGGAGGGGAGGGGAGAGGAAAGGAACCTCAGAGGCGCTTACACGACGGGAATTAAGCTGTCAACCTTTTTTTTTGTGTTTTATTCTTTTGACAGATATGTACAAATATACAATATTGTCACCGTCGGGGGAGGGGGGGGACTTGTGTTCCAAATGGCTCCAATGCAGTTATCAATTAGTCTCAAACTCTTGTTAATACTTTTCAGCTGTTCCAAGTTTTATCAAACTCAAGACACATTTAACCACTTTCACTTTCATAATACTTTGTTCTATGTCAAATACGAACATATTCAACACGTTTTTATTATGATGACCTGTCCAGAAATAGGGCCACTGCTATAGGGTTCATGTGGTTACCGGTTAACATGGCAGCTTTTTACACCCTCTCACCAGCCCTGTCGGTCTCAATAAAAAAAAAAGGCAAAACACAAGCTTGGGCAGAAGAGGCGGAATGGGTGGGTGGCGGGGCTGGTGGGTGGGTGGGTGGGTGGGGGAGGAAGGGTGGAGGGTTTTCCCTTACACACGTTGGAAGGGCTCCAGTGAAAACTGGTTGGAACAAGGGGCAAAACATGGTGTCGGCCCCCCAGGGGGGGTGGTATCGACGTCTGGCTTGTGGTTTCCCCAGAGCACGCTCTGTCATGACAACGCTCTCTCTCTCTCTCTCTCTCTCTCTCTCTGTCTCTCTCTCTCTCTCTCTCTCTCCCTCACTCCCTGTCTCTCTCTCGTCGACCCATTCCAAGGGGATCCCTTTTCACTACACTGCCTCCCAGAGAAGTGCAGTCACTGCCAAACAGTGGTGTAAAGTAACTAGGTACATGTACTCAAGTAGTGTGCTTAAGTACAATTTTGAGTTTTTTTTTTACTTTCTTCAGTTTTCAATACTTTTACTTCTACTCCACTACATCTCAGAGGAAAATGTTGTACTTTTACTCCACTACAATTCTATGAACACTTTATTTACTAGTTGCTTTGTAGATTTTGATTATTATTACAAAACATACAGTAACCACTTCAGCCCTATATATATATATATATATTGGCCATTTGAAAATAGCCGATACAAGCTCACAATGTGTCGCGATGCAACACATTGTCAGCTTATAGATCGGCTATTTTCTTTTTTTTTTTACATTTTGAACTTGAAATGGGACATTCTGCACAATGAGTGCTTTTACTTTTGGTACTTTAAGTATATTTTGATGCCGATACTTTTGTACTTTTGAACTCAAGTACATTTTGAATACGGAACTTCAACTTGTAACAGAGTATATCTACATTGCAGTATTGATACTTTTACTTAAGTAAAAAAAAAAACATGCGAGTACTTCTTCCATCACTGCTGCCAAATCACATCTCTGTCTGCCTTACACACAGACACACACACACACACGCGTGCACGCACACGCGCACACACACACACACACACACACACACACACACACACACACACACACAGTAGACATATAGACACACATGTACATTCTTACATGCTCTCTGCTTCTAAACAACCCTGTCTGTTCACACACACCCCGCAGACAAAACACGGTGTTGGAGAAAAAAAAATAAAGAAGGGAGAGAGAGAGAAGAAAGGTTCCTTCCAAAAAAAGCCTGTTTCCTGTGAGCGCCGCGGCGGCGGGGTCGATTATCTGAGCCCTCAATGAATCCCCCCCCTAACGTGGGTGGAGCTTAACGAGCCATTATACTTCAAGAGCTAGAGGAGATAGGCATGTGCGATAGCCGGGGCCTGGTGTCAGATATCGGGGCTGATAGCAGGCTACAACACAGCATCAGAGGACTTTCACAGAGAGCTGTCGGAAATCAAACGCAAAGCCTCTCACTCTCATCTGCTGCTTCATGTTTATAAAGGAGGGATGTTTGATTTCTAAAAAAAAAAAAAAAAAAGGGTCCAGATCTGGTCCAGGCTTTGAATATATCGTCAACTTCTGTGGTTTTTAAATGTGCTATACAAATAAAGGTAACTTGACTTGACTGGTATACTGTATGTATTACAATGGCCAAAACAAAGGCTTAAAGCTGCAATCCATCACTTCTCATGGTGCCCTACCCAGGAGTAGAACCCGGCGCCTACTGCCGAGCTATAAAGGAGAGCTCGTTTAGGAAGGTGAAATATTTCCCTTTTAATTCCCTTTTGTCAACCAGTAGCCGTCCTATACCCACCCGGCCACATGATCTAAATCAGGGGTCTTCAACGGGGGGCCCGGGACCCCTAGGGGGTCCTCAGAGTTACTACAGGGGGGGGGCTGCCAAATATTTGTGGTATGATTATTTATTTTACATGAACCACTTGAACCCTAGCATCCCTTTTCTGAGGAGAACTTTAGCCAAAACATAGCAGATCTACAAGCTCACAACGCCTCGAGCTGCGAGGCGTTGTGAGCTTGTAGATCGGCTATTTTTGGCAAAGCGGTGTAACGGGAAAAAAGAGCAGACCAAGTAAAAAAAAAAGTTTTAATCTCAAACACAATTTTATACAATATAGAGGGGGTCCCTCCCTACTTCATCTCTATCTCAGCTAGGGGGTCCTTGGCCTGAAAAACATAGAAAACCCCTGATCTAAATGTCTCAACAGAAGAGCAGGGAGACTGACCTCCAGATGTACTAGAGTACATGTTATTAACATACAGTACTCTACCATACAAATGGGCTAAAAACAACATTTTATTCACTCACAAAAAAAGTTATGGACTGCAGCTTCAACTCACTCAGAACCAGTGGTGGCAAGTACATTTACTCAAGTACTGTAGTACTTAATACAATGTTAAGGTATTTGTACTTTACTTGAGTATTTCCAACTTCCAATACTTTTACTTGTACTCCACTAAATCTTGGATCCAAATATTGCACCTTTACTCCACTACAATTATTTGAACACTTTAGTTACTAGTTACTTTGTAGATTTTGATTATTATTAAAAAAACATTCATTAACCACTTCAGCCCTATGTACATTTCGGCCATTTGAAAATAGCAGATCTACAAGCTCGCGATGCGAAGCATTGTGAGCTTGTAGATCGGCTATTTTCTAAAGATTTTTTGACATTTGAAAAAATGTAATACAATTTTTTAATCCCGGACTTTTACTTGTAACAGAGTATTTCTACAGTGCAGTATTTACTTAAGTAAAAAAAATCACACCCTGTGTGAAGTGGGCGGTGTCTTGCTAGCTAATCACAATACTGAATGGAGTCAACCAATCATGTACAAAAGATAAATACATTTATTGGAACACTCTTTATGATGGACGAAACCATAACTTTAAAAATTTTTTTTTTTAAAGTTATGGTTTCTTATATAGGGCTATGCACATGTGTCATGTGACACTGGCCAATCACAGTCCTGAATAGATTGTGATTGGCCAATCACAGCGCAGGATAATTGTACACATTTCCAAACCTCACTTATAGGGGCGGTTTCACTGCCCAAGATAATTGTACAAATTTCCAAACCTCACTTATAGGGGCGGTTTCACCGCCCAAGAAAAAATAGTACTTTTCCCAACACTGCTCAGAACCAGTACGTAGTACCTAGCTTTGAGTTGAGGGGGCCTTTACTGGCCATTTCCCAGTATATCCACGGTCAGAAAAGAACCAAAAATAGATTGCATAAAGAATGCCACGTACTCTCTCCTCTCTCTCTCCTCCTGTGTGACAGGGCGCTTTGATTTGAGACTGACCCAGATAAGAGGCTGGCGTAATGAGAGGCGTGGTGAGTAAAGCTAGGTGAATCACATCCTCTCTCCCAGAGAGAGAAGTCTGCCTGGCTGCATGGATTTCAACAGCTCTTTATCTGCACGGGGCCCTATGGCTGTGCTAAGAGGAGGGCTAAAATAAATCCTGCTGTGGTCAAAGGACAGCTCTTTATTTCTGACTACTTGCCATGGGCTTAATCCACTGAGACCGGGAACGCGTACGTGTCGTTTTAAAGATTTATTTGGCTATTAAAAAAATAGACGAGCTTGTAGATCTGCTATTTTTTGAAAAATCATGGAAATTTGGGGAAATCTTTGAATATATATATATATATATATTTTAAATCGAACATTTTTAACTCCGATCTGTGCTTCTGGGGGGTCCCTGGTACAACATATTTTGAGATGGGGGTCCGCGGCCAAATACATATCATTTTGGGGGTCCTTCACATGGAAAGGTTGGAGCACCACTGATATAGCAACATATACCGTTAGGATTTAGAAAACATTTTTAGATAATGTATTTGGCCGCGGACCCCCCCCATCTCAAAACGTTTTGTTCCAGGGACCCCCCAGAAGCAAAGATTTGAGTTACAAATGTTGGCTTTAAAACAATTATTCAAAGATTTGCGCAAATCTTCACGATTTTTCAAAAATAGCAGATCTACAAGCTCATAGCGCGGCACTCGGTGCCGCGCTATGAGCTTGTATATCTGCTATTTTTTGCTGGATTGAATGGGTTAAGGCCAGGGGATTCCTACGTGCGCTGCTGGCTGCTGTTGCCCGTATCAAGGCGTTAAGCACCGTTCTCAATCTAGCCTCCAAAAGAGGGTTTTTATTTAATATATTCGGTGGAGACGGTAATGAGGGGGGTTTGCTGTCGAATTGGAAAGGGAAAGGTCTCTCTGTTAACAATGGTGCTGATAACCTCAGGAGCCAAATAAGATAAAAAACCTTTCCATGAAAAGCCGGCTTGGCTTTGAATTGACGCCATTATCAAAAATATCAGCGCTGCTGCTGCTCGGGCCAGAAAGCACAGCTAACTTTAATTCAAACAACATGCCGCCGTTAGTTCTCAAACTTTTGTTAATTTCAAAAGGACCCCCGTTAACTCCGAGATGAACCAAATGGACCCGTACGGGTCCATTTGGTTCCACTCGCACACTCTCAGAGTTACAGACCCGTAAGGCTCCATTTGGAACCCCCTTAAGGAAGAGAACCGCTGAGAACCGCTGGCGTAATAATGCAACGCAAATTAGACCGAAAAGTCACTCCTTATGATGGTGTCCTGTGGTAAAAAATAGCAGGTCTACAAGCTTGCGATGTGACATGTTGTGAGCTTGTAGAGCAGGAATGTTTTTGTCATGGGACACACCGCTATAAGACTAAGGATCTGGCTTAAGTCACGCTTAAGTCAGGCTTAAGTAGAATGCCGCATCATGCCAGTCATGATTAACTAACCAGCCCAGGAGGACTCAGCCCCTCTCTCACTAATACAACAGTTCATGCATATAATACTATCTCTACATCCACAAACAAGCAAAAAAACATCCATTTCAAACTAAAGCTGCTTGGCATTTCCATCTACAGTATGGCTGGGCCTGGCATTATGCTTTCTCTCCTTCTCCTCGCCCTGTGTGTGATCAGTCATCCGATCACATCGATCGGTCTCATTCTTCCTTATTTGTCCTTGTTGCCTTTAGGCTCCTTGACCTGCAAGGGCTTTGACCTTTTTTTTCCCCAAAGCCCTAACGGAAGCACTCAGACAGACTCCTCCTCCTCCTCCTCCTCCTCCTGTGACTCACTGTGTTGTCCTCCTGACACAGAACATGCCTAACTATAATCTCCTCTCTTCAATCTCCAACCAGATCGGGGGGGAAAGGTGCAGCTGTGTGTGTGTGTGTGTGTGTGTGTGTGTGTGTGTGTGTGTGTGTGTGTGTGTGTGTGTGTGTGTGTGTGTGTGTGTGTGTGTGTGTGTGTGTGTGTGTGTGTGTGTGTGTGTGTGTGTGTGTGTGTGTGTGTGTGTGTGTCATGCTGCGTTCACACACTAGCGGTGACAAAGCAACAGGCTACAAGTCAGCTAATTTGGTGCTCACTTTAACCAAGATTTTAATTGAAATGTTAATTGCACTTACACCAGTTGTAGGCTACAATTATATTATATAATAGCCTACATCAGTGGTTCTCAAAGTGGGGTCCGGGGACCCCCAGGGGTCCTTGAGGGGGTCCACAGGTTAAAAGAGCATCAAAATCAATTTAACCACTTCAACCCTATATACTGTATGCATCGGCTACTTGAAAATAGCCGATCTACAAGCTCAGTCACAACGTGTTGCATCACGACACGTCCAAGCCCACAGCACGCTGTGAGCTTGCAGATCTGCGATTTGTGTTCTGCGACACCAGCACACAAAAGTATAAGTTATGCTGCTTTCACACGGGCAGATACAAAGATGCGGACTACCATTCATTTTCAATGGAACCCAGTGACATGAAGATGCAAAGGAGCTACATCCGACGTTGGTAGCTTCTACAAAAGATACAAAGATACAAATTCAAGTTGAGATACTGTACAAAGATCAAGTTCAAGTCAAGTTCAAGTGAAGCTTGATGACGTCAACGACCGCGTTGAGCAACACAGATACAAAACGACAGAGCGACAAATATACTGTGTATCTTTGTATCTTTGTATCTGTGTGAACGCAGCATCAAGGCTTCAGCTTGGCAACAGCAGTTAGGCGGAGTTCTTTATCAGACTAAACAGCGATCTACACTTGCTTACCCAGCTTGTCACCGCCGAAAAGATCAAAGCAAGACATATACTGTAAGTAGCCATACAGAATAAATCGTCTCTGTCGGGTGGAAACCTCATTATGTCTAAAACTGTTACTTTTCAGGATTCAAATTCAAAAGCAGCAAAAGTGGCGCAAAGCAACGCGTTTCGAGCTTGTAGATCTGCTATTTTTGGTGCTTCTGTGTGACGCTGTAGTATGATCAGGTAGTATGATCAAGGAGAGATAAGAGGTTTTTCTGCCCGACAGCAACTAAATTAAATATAAGGGGGGAGGGTGAAATAAACTTGCTGACCCCACTTTGAGAACCAACGGTATGTTTCTTGAATGCATTCACACCAGACCAGAGTAAATCCTCAGTCCCAACATGGGACTTTCATGGTCCTAGCAATACAAACACAACCCATGCTGTATCACTAACATTCTGGATTAAAATCTTAATCTAAAACCCTCTGATTATCTCCAAAGATAAAATAAAATAATAAATAATGTCAATGAGTGATAGCAATGCTTTAGATGAGCCGATCTTAATCACATAATACTGCCTTTTTTCCTGGAATAAACTCAGACATTCTGTTATATGCAACATGGCAGAAGACAGACAAATGCTTTAGTAGTGTGACAAAATGTACTGTAAGAGCTTCCTCTAGTTTGTAGACGAGTGTTTTCTTTTTTTCTCTCTCCACGTCAACACATTTTGGTTGAAACGAGTTCAAGTCAAAAACAGCGTGTTTGTGGCATGCGGAATCGAGGCCACATGTTGAATACACATATTTGCTATCAATCCCTTCTGACAGCTGCGTTTTGTATGTGACACCAAGATTTGTGTTAACTGAAAGTAGTAAATAACTGAAAAATAAATCTATCCATCAATCACTCCAATATGACAGATTTAAACAATATAAGAAAAACAAGATGGGGTATAAATATGGCGTGGCTTCCCTGTGAATCTCTGATGTCATATCGATGAGGTCATACTGATGATGCCCAAATATGGAGGGACGGTGGGACCTGAGCAGTGGTGGGAAAACTACTCAAATGTTTTACTTAAGTAAAAGTATCAATACTGCATTGTAGAAATACTCTGTTACAAGTAAAAGTCCGGAATTCAAAATGTACTTGAGTAAAAGTACAAAAGTATTGGTATAAAAATGTACTTAAAAGTACAAGAGTAAAAGTACTTATTATGCAGAATGTCCCATTTCACAAGTTTTCAAATGTATACAAATCTTTTGAAAATAGCCGATCTACAAGCTCACAATGTGTCGCATGGCGACACATTGTGAGCTTGTAGATCTGCTATTTTCAAATGGCCAAAATGTATATAAGGCTGAAGTGGTTAATGTATGTTTTGTAATAATAATCAAAATCTACAAAATAACTAGTAACTAAAGTTTTCAAATAATTGTAGTGGAGTAAAAGTAGTATAATATTTGAAAAGTTTTGAAAATTGGAAATACTCAAGTAAACCAAAAATGCCTCAAAATTGTACTTAAGTACAGTATTGTAAATGACTGTACTTAGTTACTTTACACCACTGGACCTGAGATTATGAATTCACAAAATGTGAAAAACGTTCATGGATTTAGCTGCTTGGCCTAGTACTGGCAGCGTGCACGAGAAGATTTATTGCTGTAGTGGTTTGTGAGCCGCAGACAAACACCGACGGACAGACACGAGAACACACAAACATTTGGGGGACAAATGAGGACAAAACGCTCTTCTAGACCAGTTGGTTCTCAAAGTGGGGTCCGGGGACCCCCAGGGGTCCTTTGGAGGGGGTCCCAGGTGATCATGAAGAAAAATAATAAAACCTGCACTCATATGCTCCAGTATTTTTTAAAGGACGACTTCAGTTCACGCATTTACATCTTCAAATAATTGATCCTGAACTAATGCTCCTCATAAAATTGTGTAATTTTTTCTACTCAGACTGTGTCTCATAGGAGGGCTGTGGACCATCTACTAGTGACATCATCGTTAGGAAGTTTTTTTCTTCTTCAATATTTCAATTTTTTTTAAACGCGAGAAAAATGGCTTCCATTATAGCATGCTACCTTTCCAGGAATAGAAAGCCTGTAGTTAGTGTGGTTGCCCGAATGGGCAACCAGACTATTGTTTTACAGAAACTTTATTTCTAGATAAACTTTATTTCGGGCTGCATCTCCTCCCACAGTTTATTTTTCCCAATTTAGTGCCATATGTCAAAATGACCGGCTTCACCGGGAATCGTGCACTTGTATTTTGCTAAGAGATTGGTTAAATAGTTTAATTTATATTGATTTATTAGTGCATTAAATTTCCCCATCCACTTTAATGGAAAAGTGAAAAAACTCAAATTCAAGTATTTTTTGCTCTGAAACCGTAAGAGCTAGAGTTACCAGATTTGGTGGCGAGGTTCATGATTTAGTCCGAAATTATTTTTTAAAAAAACATTACACCAGTCGGCCTCATGGTGGCGCTATAACAGCCCACTTTACGTTTTGGCCTTTAACTCTTGAACCGTAGGTCCTAGAATAAAAAATTTTTTTTTCCCCCTAGATTCCTTGGGTCATGACGCAACTCCCCATATAGGCCACGCCCATTTGCGTCAGGATAGATTTTCCGCCATTTTGAATTTTCTTCAAAACACACTTTTAGCTCCTCCTCCCACATATTTTCTCCAAATTTCACAAAAATCAGTACACATGATCTCTGGACCCATGCGATAATCTGGAGTGAAACAGAATTTTGATAGTCCGTACCGTTCGTCCGTAAATGGCTTCCGAAGTTAGTAGGAGGGGCCCGTTTTACCAAAAAGGCCAAAAATCACGAACGAAACGTCCGGTCAATCCCAAATTTGAATCAAATGTCGAGGGTGGTTTACTCAACGAATCTCCAAAAGCATTTCCACTTTGATCCACAGGGGGCGCCACAAATGCACAAAACGTAACCGTTTGATGCAAAAACATGATTTTTGGGGGGATCACTCCTCTCAAAATGAAAAGCAGGTGATCTCAGGAGTTACAGGACGATGTCATTGGCCCGCTACATTTGTGGGAGGGGCCTATTTATTTAGTGGGAGGGGCCTATTTCTTAAAATCAAAACGCCATGTATCATGAACGCAGGATCCAATCATCACCAAATTCGAATGGCACGTCGCGCGGCCTCCGACGGTATTCCTCCAAGCGTATTCCTCAAGTCCCGGCGGCCGCGACCGGCGTCGGCGCAACCACACTTTGCAATTGCCCAGAATTGCGACGCGTCTAGTTTCTATTAGTTTCTGAACTGTCCACAGCCCTCCTCTGAGACACAGACTGAGTAGACAAAAATGGTGCCATATTATAATGAGCATTAGTGATGACCAATTATATGAAGACAGGTTGAAAATGGGTGAAGTTGTCCTTTAAAAGTCATGTCTATAATGCATTATAATTGCATTTATAGTGCATTATAATGCACATTATAACACTTGTTAAAAATGTGTTTATATAAAACGAAGACACTTTATAACTGACTAAGTTATTCAGGTAGTTCTGCTGAGGTTATGCCTTATGACCAGCACTTATAATACTTCATAAACCTCGTTATAAGTCGTTATGCATAATTATAAACATGTTATAATGCCTTATAAGCGCATTACAGTGTGCATCATAAATGTGCTTAATAGTGCATTATAGACCCAAATATACAGTCTTAGCTTCCACTCTTATAACAAGAGAGAGAGAAAAAAAGGAAGAGAAAGAAACTAAACAGTGGCTAATGGGGTCAAAGTCTTTCACGTGAAGGAGCAGGGAATCAGATTTAGAACAACTTCATTTCATTCACTGCTATAGGGAGTCACCAGAGGAGAGAGACACCGTGTCACTTTGGGAAAATGGGTTCCGCTCCGAAAACGCCTCATGCAGCTGTTGTCAAGGTCAACGTGGTGCTTTATAACTCATACATACAGTTATGTATCGTCGCTGTCGGGGGGAAAAACCTCGTACGTCCAAAAAAAAAACGTTAATTTTTATTGTTATTTTTAACCCTTTAAGACCGGGAACGCATCCGTGTCATTTTTAGATCTCTTTGGCTATTCAAAAATAGCAGATCTGCTATTTTTGAAAAATCGTGACATTTTTGCAATATATATATTTTTAAGGGAACATTTTTAACTCAAATCTTTGCTTCTGGGGGTCCCTGGAACTAAATGTTTTGAGATGGGGGTCCGCGGCCAAATACATATCATTTTGGGGGTCCTTGATATGAAAAAAAATGAAAGGTTTTTTTCAAAAACTTAAGATTTAGAAGACATTTGTAGAATCCCCAGAAGCACGATTTTTCCAAAAAATAGCCAAAGAAATCTAAAAATGACAGACGCGTTCCCGGAATTGAATGGGTTAAACAATTAAAATGGCAAAATATTGAAAATATCAGATCTACAAGCTCACAGTGCATCACCAACGCGACGCGTTGTGAGCTTGTATATCTGATATTTTCACTTCTTTTGTGCGACACTCTTGTATGAAGTAGGGCATTAATTTACACAAAAAAACAATATGGAGATACGAGGTTTCTGCCCGACAGCAACGATATGGAAATAGATGGTATGGTTAAGAGAGACGGAGCGTCCTGAAACCACAAAATGGCGGGTTTTAAACTAGCAACCACCGAGGTCTCCAACTGAGCCCCAACCTACCGCTATACTGTACTGCTCACTTATTGCTAAGTCACTGACACTCTGTGTAGAGTCACTAAGGTCATTAACCCATTAAGTGCATCTGTCACTTTAGATTTCTTTGGTTATTCAAAAATAGCAGATATACAAGCTCATAGCGCTATGAGCTTGTAGATCTGCTATTTTTGAAAAATCGTGAAAACATATTTTTTACAATATTTTCAAAAAACTTAGGATTTAGATTTTTTTTTTTTTCGGCCTCAGGTCTTAATGGGTTAAGGTCATGACTCAAAAGGAAGTTCCTCATGCCGTAGCCAGTAGTGGAAAGTACATGTACTCAAGTACTGTACTATTTTGAGGTACATTTATTTTACTATATACTTTATATACTTTCAACTCCAGTACATCTCACAGGCAAATATTGTATTTTTTCACTCTACACTACAATTGATTTGACAGCTTTAGTTACTGGTTACTTTGTAGATTTAGATTATTAATACAAAACATACTGTATACGAACCAATGAAGCCCGCTGTTTTATACTTCGGATATTCGAGAATATCAGATAAACAAGCACACACACACACGAAAAAATGGTGTACTGATTTTTTTTTACTGTATCTGTAAGTATAGTTTAATGCCAATACTGTTGCATTTTACCAGCTCAGTGGCCTTGTGGTTAGAGTGACCGCCCCTGCATGGCACTCAGCATCAAGGGTTGGACTGGGGCCGGGGGTAAGTTTCCTGTGACATACTAGTGTCATGTCCAGGGGGTGTACTTGTATATCAAGCTGCCTCAAGCTACAAAAACAGGAGCTAGGCTCCTGCCCTCTGGGCCACAACGCTCGGCAAGGCTTACTTACTGTTGCATTTAGAATACATCAGGCCTTTTACTTGTAACAGAGTATATTTCTATATTATTGTACTGTACTTTTACTTAAAAAAAAGCACTTCATCCAGCAGGTGAAGGCTGAGAAGATTGTTTTTAGCGGTACGACGCTAAAAACAGCAGAGCAGCAGACCACCCACACTGATGCATGAGAGGAAAAAATGGGTTTGACGCAAAAAACATAGTATCACAGACTGGCCTGGTCACCAATTTGAGGGTAGAATCTGAACCACTTCCTTGCGGTCACACAGGTTCAGCCAACCACAGGCCAAAGTCTAACAGATTTAAAGCTGCAATGCCTAAAAAGATTTATGTCCACTACCTGGGATTCAAACCCTGGTCTTCCGGATGGGACGAGGGCCCAAATTTCGACCGCTGAGCCATATGGAATGGCCACTTGGGCTGCGGAGATATTGCGCTGTGAGCTTCACGCGAGACAACTTGTCAAGCAGTATTGTCGCTACCCGAACACAGGATATACATGCCTCAATAGAAGAGCAGGAAGACCTCCAACAACCACAGTTATGCCAGTTATATTGTATCAACATACTCTACCATACAGATTGGTCTCAATGATGTATTACTCATTAAAATAAGCTCCAGATTGCAGCTGTGAGCTCTTCCAAATTATGCTTAAATACAGCAGACTGCAACATAATTTTATACAATATGTAGTAGGGGGTCACTGATTCATCTCTCTCTCAGCTGAAGACCTGTGGTCTGTTACATACAAGAACAGCATGCTGCAAATCCAGAAATAATGCAAATCTAAAAAAAAAAACATGCAGAAAAGCTAAAGCTTAATGCAACTATGGAAACGTGTTGCAAAAGGGAAGACCCTGTACTACAAAAAACACTGTAAAAGAATAGTGATAGCGCACAAGAACACACCTGTAAACGCATAAACAGTGCAAAAGCGATCACAAGACGCACAACACAACGGACGTTACACCTAAAAGGGGATAGAATCTCTCCATTACTACTTTTTATTCATGGAAATGATGTCCTCTTTGGCTCTTTTAAGACATAAATCTGCTTCCATTGCCTGTTGGTAGTGGAGTGATTAAGACCTGCACCTTCAGAAGGATGCTTCTAGACGCTAGCTGTGTGGCTACCCGCTGCTACACAGCTGAGACTAATGAGCCCACCAGGGTATATGGAGGAACTACATGTACCGGCTCCTCCTGGTTCTCAAAGTGGGGTCCGGGGAACACCAGGGGGTCCTTGAGGGAGTTGCAGGGGGTCCCCCCCAGCAAAATGTGCTATTACAGCATCACGATCAGATTAACCACTTGTTACCCTATATTATAGGCTATTCAAAAATAGCCGATCTACGTGCGAAGCGTTGTGAGCTTGTAGATCTGCTATTGTTGAAGATTTTTGAAATATTTTGAGAAAAATCTTTTTTTTGGAATTATTGAGAAATTGATAAACACAAATCTTCACGTGTGGGGGTCCCTAATATTTCATTCAGTCCCAGGAAAACCACTGCCTATATCGAACACACAACCTGCTCTGGATGAAGCCACATTCCAGGCCTTCTGGTCTTTGCACGCTATAAAGCCAGCCAGGACTTTTTCTCTCCAAATAATTGACCTCTTCAGAAATACCCCAACGAGAGAAGCATGGGGTGTCTCTGTAAAGGAGAGGAGAGAACTTGTGTGGGACAAGAGGACGGTGGGGAGGGGGAGGGGGGGGGGATACGCAAAGCAAAGCAAAGCAAACCCTGGATTGATTCAGCCAGACCAGCAAATAAGTAGTGACAGGAACAGGCCATTGTTATACCCTGCTCAAAGGCTCAGAGTGCTCTGGTAGAGGCTGCAGGGGCTGCTCCTGGTGAGCCACTGATTGCCTCGGTGTGTGTGCGAGCGTGTGTGTATACGCGTGTGTGTGTGTGTGTGTGTGTGTGTGTGCGCCCGTGCGCACATGCGTGCGTGCCGAGATAATGAAAAAGCTCGGGAGCCGGGACAGTAAAGCCTGATTTATACCTAGTCGTGCGGAGGTGTCGCGCACCAAAAAACAGCAGCGCTTGCCTTGTAGATCTGCTATTTTCGGTGCATGACATGGTGCACGACACGATGCACGATATATAAATCGGGCTTATTAGTTCAGCGCTCTGTGTGTCACCCTCCCAAAAAGTCCCCCCTGAAAATCTGCCATCGATAAACAGTGAAGAGAGAGTGCTTTGGACAAGAGTGCATGCCTTTCTGGGTCAAGGGTCAAGATAAGCACATGGCCCTGGCCTGACTATAGGACCTACTATGAGTTCACACATCGTGCCTCTGACTCAGACACGAAAAAAGGAAACAAAATAAGGAACAAGTGTTGCCTGAGTGTCAGACTGAAGCCAGGCAGTCTACTCCAGTGGGTTATTACACTCTTTTCATGTCGAGGACCCCCACATGTATATGTATTTGACCACCGGCGCCCCATCTGAAAAGATTTCGAGCCAGGGACCCCCACATTTTTGCAGATTCTTTGAAAAACAGCAAGCTGCCGAACACATCCCACCGCGAAACGCTGGGAGCTCGTAGATCGGCTATTCTCAAACAGCCGATGTAGGGTTAAAGTGATTAAACAGATTTTGATGTTATATTAACAGAATTTTGCTGAGGACCCCCTGGGACCCCCACTTTGAGACTCCACTGGACTGCTCAGTGGAGTGGGCGGAGTGTTTGGTCCGGATCCAGGCGAGATCACGTGTAATTTCGGTCGGTGAGAAGAGAGAGGTTCGAGCGCCGTGGCGTGGCGTGCGCCACACGGAGGCCACCGTCCTTCTCCGGTAGCCACGAGAGGCCGGGCGGGGATAAAGTAAATCATGCCCACTCCCCCCCTTAAAGCCGTCGTCCTAGGGGCTGCTATCCCATGTCAGCACCCCCCTAGCCACACGCGCCCCCCCCCCCCCCCCCCTCCCCTCGATCTGTCAGAAAGGCATATAATATCGTTTACCAGCCACTAAAGCCATCTGGCTTTCATTTCCAGGGGACTCCCGGAGGTTTTCAGGTCACTAATATTAACTGTTTCAACGTAAAAGGCGCAGGGTTCAGCCAGAGTGCTGGGAAGAAGGGAGAGAGAGAGAGGGGGGGAGGGGGGGTGTAGACAAGGAGGGGGGAGGGAAGGAGGGAGGGAGGGAAAGTGGGATGGGCAGGTTTTCCCTGGGCGGTCCCCACAGAGAGACCCCCCTCTCTCTCTCTCTCTCTCGCTCTCTCTCTCCCTCTTCCTCTGAGGAGCTGCTTTAGTTGTGGTGTGTAACAGCGGGCCCCTGCTCCAGTCTGGCCCCCCTGATGGATGAGTGTCTGGGGACAGGAGAGGAGGAGGGGGGAGGGGGGAGGGGGGAGGGGGGGGGCTGCCAAGGCTAGAGGAAACTGGAGGTTCCTGAAGTCCCCCCATTGCTTCCTCCTCCTCCTCCTCCTCCACCTCCTCTTCCTCCTCCTCCTCCGCCTGCCTGCCTTGCCTGCCTGCCTGCCTGCCTTGTTGACTGGGTACGAGGGACCGGTTCAGACCTCCTTTGGCTAGAGCAGTGGTTCTCGTGTCAGTTGGTCGCGGACCCCCATCTGAAAATAGTTTTTTTTTTTAGCCAAATTATTTATTTTTCTTTTCTTTTTCAAGTTTTTTTTGGAGGAGCTTGTGACCGATGTATACAGAGTTAAAGTGGTTAAACTGATTTGGATGATATTTTTTTTTTCTATCGATTAGTCACCCCATGGAGACTATTTACTTGATTATTAGATATTTTTTTTAGTTTTTGTCGCATTCCTAAGCCAATAATTTGATGACCAGCGGACCGGTAGGCAGCGGTTCCGGTAGGAGACACAAAGGAGACTCTTTGTGTCTCCTACCGGAACCGCTGCCTGTCATCAAATTATTGCCGTAGGAATGCGACAAAAACAAAAACAAATATTCATGAATTCAATCGATAGAGAAAAAAAAGTCATTTTGAGGGGTGAACTATCCCTTTAACTCATTTTGCTGGGGACCCCCTGGAAAAACCTCCCTCAACGACCCCTAGGGGTCCCCCGGACCCCCACTTTGGAGAGAACCAGTGGGCTATAATAGAGAAGCTCTGCGGGCCGTGTCGTCACGTCCATGTCGTTGAGCATGCATGCCTTCACGAGAGCCACACACACACTTTCCAAACTGCTCAAATAACCGTTGGGCCAATCATTGACTTGCAGGGGCATTGAACCGTGTTGTTGTTGTTGGTGTCGTGTCGGCTTCGTGCACAGAGCTGATCCCCCTGCATGCCCACTTCGTGGAAGAAGCCACAAAGTGCGCCGTGTTCACGCTCCAGTGTGTCTGATCCCTAATGCAGCACCGAGACACGTTTCACCATTTAGCCCATTAAGACCTGAGGTTTCCGAATTCCGATTCTACAAATAAATGTCTTCTTAATCCTAACAGGTTTTTGAAAAACGTTATGTTTCTATAGCAGTGGTTCTCAAACTTTTTACAGGTCAAGGACCCCCAAACATTATATGTATTTGGCCGCGGACCCCCATTTCGAAATATGTTGTTCCAGGGACCCCCATTTCGAAACATGTTGTTCCAGGGACCCCCATTTCGAAACATGTTGTTCCAGGGACCCCCCCAGAAGCAAAGATTTGAGTTAAAGATGTTCACTTGAAAAAAAACATTCAAAGATTTGCAAAAATGTTCCAAGATTTTTCAAAAATAGCAGATCTACAAGCTCGTAGCGCGGCACTCGGTGCCGCGCTACGAGCTTGTAGATCTGCTATTTTTGAATAGCCCAAAGTATAAAATAATGGTTATTATAGCTCAAATCTAAAACGACACAGGTGCTTTCCCGGCTTTATTGGGTTAGAAGACAGACAGAAGATAGTATAGGCCAATGTATTTCAGTTTGAAACTCATACGTGGATAAGTGACCATTTCAGGGTCAGGTAAAAAAAGAATTCTCTCCAATTCTGAAAGGATGTTTTTGGTCTGATAACTGACTGACTGGGCGAAAGAGTCGATCGTATAACACAGGTCTACTTTGTCGGCCTCTGTTACAGTTGTAAATGCGATTAGGGACAAAGTCGACTGAGGCCGCTCGCAATTTTGCGCAGAATTACAGTTAGGCAGACTCAATTCATTTGTGCGGCATTCGCTCGAACCACAAAGCGTGCTTTGAACCGTGTTCTCATGTTTGAATCCGCGATGGCTCTCGCCTGCCAATCAATTAGCTACAGCGTGAGGCGGCGCATATACAGTACATTGTGATTTGTTTGATTCAAAAACGGGGATATCCAGCCAGCCTGAAGGCCTATAACTCCTTTCATTATATCTGTGCAATATGCCCACAAGATCAAAGAAGAAGGCTTCCCGGACTCTGGGTTCGCTCCAGAGTTCCTGTTTAGGTTTGTTCCCACACTTACAGTACCTTCACAATCCTGCTACAGCCTAGATATGAATCCACTTACAGCAGAACCGAGTTCGACTTCTCTACCCCACTGGTTCCCAAACACTGGGTTTTGTGGGTCGCGGACACATTTCCATGGGTCACGACTCGAGTAAATATGCCTTTAATTTTTGTTTGCTATATTTTGTTTTCAATAACTCAATTATTATTATTAAAACAAATCAAGCAAGATCCCACAAAAAAAATTAAAGTTTGTTCATGAATTACAAACAAATTCAAGGATTTTTCAAAAGAATGTCATAAAGACATAAAATAAATCTAAGAAATTCCATAGATTAGTAAACAATGCTTAAGAAGTAGTGAAAATAGCAGATCTACAAGCTCACAACGCGTCACATCGCGACACATTGTGAGCTTGTAGATCTGCTATTTTCACTAGTTTGGGTCCTGCGGGGATCATCAAATTTCTCGAGCTAGAAGTGCTCTACCCTACTACAGCTAATTCAAAATGGAACTAAAAGATGTCAAACGCAAAAGCCGGTTAGTGGCTTGAGCGAGAACTTAAGCATTGATCCCTCGCATGGGAAAAAGACATTAAAGTTCCTGTGAGATTCTGAACATAACCTAATCATGTGAGTATATGATTACAGGCCTCTAAATTTAACACCATGGCAATTTATCACCATGATTTGATTTACTAAACATCTGGGGAGTGGCAAAAACTGTCCATGTTGGGGACGGTTTTGGCTCGCGATCGCCAGGCCTATTACAAGTCATCGAGACAGCAAGACTAAAATAAACAACCAGATTCATGAGGGAAAAAGAGCGGGCGGCCATGAGGACGGAACGTACCGACTAGAGATGAGATAAAATAAGATCGGATGATATAAAAGACAAGACTTCATTGATCCCAGAGGGGGAATCGGGCCGTTGCGGCTGCCAAACGTAGGTTATTAAATAAAAGTATATGATAATATAATCCACGAATGACGAATATATCATTGCTGTCGTGCAGAAACCCTCTTATCTTCCTATTTTATTTCGTAAATGAATGCCTTACTTGATCACACCACGCGCGTCGAGCTTGTAGATCTGCTACTTTTGCCGTTTTTATATTTGAATCCTGAAAAGTTACAGCTTTTGGACACGTGAGGTTTTCACCTGACAGAGACGATATGAACTATACAGATTTAACCCATTAAGGCCTGAGGCCCATTCTACAAAATGTCTTCTAAATCCTAACAGTTTTCTGAAAAACCCCTATGTTGCCATAATTATAGCCTGAGGCTACGAGCTCAATCCATGGTCTTGAAGGGCGGACCCAAACACAGCCGCCTGGATTTGTGCGTGGCTTCCTATTGCTTCACCAATCTATGTCCCCGCCTCCCCTCCCCTCCCCCCCTCGGCCTGTGCACGGAGCACGCTGACGTCACCAAATTTAGAGCGACGCCCCTCTGCACTCTGATTGGTTAGGAGATAACAAGGTCCAAGACCATCGTTCCTGCATCGCTCCCCCAGGCTTTTTTTCTTTTGTAACAAAAAAAAAAGCCTGGGTTTCCGAGGCTACCATAATTATGAGTGCTTCTCAAACCTTTTCATGTCAAGGACCACCCAAAATGATATGGCCGCGGACCCCCATTTCAAAATATTTTTGTTCCAGGGACCCCCCCCCAGAAGCAAAGATTTGAGTTACAAATGTTTGCTTTAAAAAAAAAGATATATTAAAAGATTTGCACAGCTTTTCAAGTTTTTTTTCCAAAACAGCAGATCTACAAGCTCGTAGCGCGGCACTCGGTGCCGCGCTACGAGCTTTTATATCTGCTATTTTTTAATAGCCAATGCGTTCCCGGATTGAATGGGTTAAATTCTCCAAAATGGGGCAGAAGTAGAACAGGTGTTAGCCGGGCAATGTGCCGCTCCGATACAGAACCATTTGATCTGGCCCCCGTGCAGAAGCTTCTGAATCCCCCCCGCCTTGCAATACAGCACCACAAGTCGTTCCCGCAAATGCGTAGAAAATGTACAATAATGAACCATGACGTGTGCAAAATGTAGGACATATGTATACGCGGGTGTTATGTTTCTCAGGTCATGCACAACCCCTAAAATCTGGCAATTCTACTCGGTGAAATCCTCGATGATCATTTTACGCTGAGAGTGTACAAACGTGTTCACTCTCGGAGTTAACCCGTTCGATCGGAGAACGGATCTGTTTCATTTTAGATCTGAGCTATGACCATTATTTTATACTTTGGCGATTAAAAAATAGCAGATATACAAGCTCATAGCGCGGCACCGAGTGCCGCGCTACGAGCTTGTAGATCTGCTATTTTTGAAAAATGGTTAGGATTTAGAAGACATTTTGTCAAATGTTTTGACAAATGAACATTCATTTGACAAATGACACACCAAGAACAAAAACTATAAATTTGATCAATTTAAAAACTGTTCAAACTCAAGTGGATGGCACACAACTATGACGGTAAACTACAGTATAGTATCGGGATGACTTATAGGACAATTTGATGAACGCTACATGTGATGTGAACATTGGTTATCGTTCATCAGTGTGGGTGCAAAGGTCATTGTTGTTCAGTTATCGCAGTCAGTTATCATTCATGCGAGTGTGGACAAAAAAAGCAGAAACGTCCAAAATGTCAAGTACTAAAACAACTTCAAAAAGGAGACTATCTTCATCTCTGTCGAAGGTAAGGCAAAGTTTTCTTCATAAAGCCTGGCGTTACAAGGTGCAGTACAAAAAAATTCAATCATAAAGAACTAAACTATATAGGAAGTTAAAAACAAAACAGGATAAAATAAGACAACATAAATAAACTTCTGTGTGGTAAAAGCTACACAGAAGGTGAACACATTACAAGATAAATGGCTGGAGAAACAGGTGGGTTTTTAGCAGCTTTTTAAAGGATTCAACCGACTCTGCGCTTCTTATCGCCAGGGGAAGGACATTCCACAGAGAGGGGGCTACAGCAGCGAAAGGCTCGGTCACCCTGAAGTTTTTAGCCTAGATTTCGGGACAAGGTAGAAGGCCTCGGGTCAGAAGACCTCACAGTGTCCTGATGGCACAAAGGTCATTTGAGGGGAGCCTGTGTAAGTGCTTTACGTGATTAAAATACATTTCAAATCAATTCTGCAGTCAATGGGTAACAGACGGTGTAATTCAGCTAGCACTGGTGGTTGACCTGCGCCGTGTGTTTTTTTTTGGAATGGTGGAGCAGTTGAAATCATCAGACAAGCCTCTTACACTGAAAAATGCATTTCTCACTTTGACATCGTCTTTAAAAATAAATGGTGAAATGGGCCATTCATAATGAGTACATTTACTATGGTACTTGAAGTACATTTCGATGCCGACACTGAATGCAAGACTTTTACTTGCAACAGAGCATTTCTACATTGTGGTATTGCTACTTTTTACTCAAGTAAAACAATTAAGAGTACTTCTTTCTTCCACCGCTAGTAAATGAAGGCAATATGAGCGGCGCTCTCACTGTGATGTGAACGAGGAGAGAGAGCAGCTGCCTGCAGAGGAATCAGCTGGGAGAAACACTGCTGTGCTTTTAGTTTGCACGGCAGGCGGCCTTTTTTTTTTGTTGGCTGAGATGGTCATTAGTTTTACGTGCCCTACTGAGCGCACAAGGAACACCTGCTGTATTTACTATTTATGCTGAGATTTTGAGATTGCGTCCGGTCTTTTTAAAAAAACATCAAAAAGTCTGTTGAGATCGTACGTAAATTAATTATATTTGCTCGTTGAATCTCTTCTTCTCCTGATTTTGTAGCTTTTATCAAGTTGTTCTATTCTAGGCTGCTGGAACAGCCTGATTTCCCCCCTCAGGGATTAGTTATGTTTTTGTCTTATCTTAACAGCTCACTAAAGTCGCGGTTCAGTGTGTACCTTGGTTATATGGGGTCACGGAACGGCATGTTAAGTTCAGGTGTGTGTGTGTCTGTCTCCGTGTGTGTGTGTGTGTGTGTCTCCGTGTGTGTCTCCGTGTGTGTGTGTGTGTGTGTGTGTGTGTGTGTGTGTGTGTGTGTGTGTGTGTGTGTGTGTGTGTGTGTGTGTGTGTGTGTGTGTGTGTGTGTGTGTGTGTGTGTGTGTGTGTGTGTGTGTGTGTGTGTGCATGTGAGTGTTCGGGAACAGTTTTGGAGTGAAAGCACAACTATGTTGTAAAACCACAGAGTTATGGATGTAACTATGGTTCTATGAATGCTGGATGAGGGCCAGAGGCCGTGTTTAATGACGGGTATCATCCAGCTCGCGCAGGTCGACTCCGTACCAAGGTCATGTGTGACCCAGGGTGTCACCAACGCTTCCATAGCATAGGAGGCCCCATCATCCTGGCATCTGTCCCTACAAACACAAACCCCGCGCCAAGATTCCGAGTGACACAGTGACTCTGGCGGTCGCCCAGAATTCACAGCATCCTAGTTAGACGCGTGACAAATTGAATTCAGTCCGCAAAGCAACAGCGATATAAAAACACATGGAAAACATCAAATTTGATTTAGTCTTTTGCATCGTAGCTGGTGCGGTGCGAGACGAGGTCGACAGGAACAGGCCCCGCTCGTGAAATTTAACTGCCTGCCCATCTGATCCGGCCAGCCTGGCACACACCATGTGTTCACAACATGTGAGCGATGGATGGGAAGCCGTCGCTCATTTTTGGATTAAGGAAAATTAACTTAATCCAATTGACCTACGCAGTTCGATGGCACCTTTTCCAGGAGGCTGGACATCTGCTATCTGGAGGGGCTGGAGATCTCACCAGACTGTTTGATTACAGCCATCTTGGGAGGGTTGACATTAGAAATAGACTTTATACCCTTGGGACGGCGTTGAAAACACCCGAGGGGTATGCGGTGCCAGAAACAAAGCATTGCATTTCTCAGATCACACGATTCTACAAATGTCTTCTAAATCCCAACAGTATTGTTAGTATTGTTAACGTATGTTTCTATATCAGTGGTGCTCAAAGCTTTTCATGTCAAGGAGTCAAGGACCCCCCAAATGATATGTATTTGGCGGGCGTCCCGTATCTCAAAATATGTTGTTCCAGGGACCCCCCAGAATCAAAGGTTTGAGTTAAAAATGTTCGCTTTAAAATAATATATATATATATATTATATATTCAAAGATTTGCAAACATTTTCACTATTTTTCAAAAATAGCAGATCTACAAGCTCGTAGCGTGGCACTTGGTGCTGTGCTATGAGCTTGTATATCTGCTATTTTTGAATAGCCAAAGTGAAAAATAATGCTTTTTAGCAAAAATGATACAGATGCCTTCCAGGTCTTCATGGGTTAAGGGGGTGCATTTGTAAATACAATGGAACTCTGCCTTTTTACACCAACTCACCAAGTCTCTCGTGATGGTTACCGTACGGCTAACGTATGGCTGACAAGCATCCATCTCGGACCCTTTTCCTGTACTGTACTTACAGATGGTGTGTGACAAGGACCACCTGCAAACGAGTGACAACTTCCAAAATCAAACCCCTCTTGTTGGGGGGGGGGGGGGGAGGTCTGGGGCATGGCTTGATAATCTACCCCAGCATGTATATCAGACTATCAGAGTAAAGCAGTCATTTAGTGACATCGCAAGTTGCGATTCCATCTAAATCAGGAGTCTTCAACGTTTTTTCAGGCCAAGGACCCCTTAACTGAGAGAGAGATGAAACAGGGACCCCCATTCAGACATTTAACAACTTAAACCCTCAATACTTTGTAAACTTGACTTTTGGCTCGGTACTTGGTCCACTCTTTTTCCCCAGTACACCAAACCTATTTGTCGAAAATAGCCGTTGTGAGCTTGTAGATCTGCTTTTTTTCAGCTAATGTTCCCTCCAGAATAGGCATGTGAGGGTAAAAGTAAAATAATAAAGTCACACAAAGATTTGGCGCCCCCCCCCCCCGCAGTATCCCTGAGGACTCCCTAGAAGTCCCGGACCCCCTGTTGAAGACCCCTTGATCTACACCACACCTCAACTAACTTTTTTTCAGAACCCCCCCCCCCCCCTGCAAAAAGAAAACACAGTCAGCCACTTTCAAAGACGAAAAACTACCAGATAATATTAATAAACGCCTTTGGATCTACAAGATTCATGCGGACGGGCATATTTTTGTATTCAAGAAAGGCACATGTTTGCCGAAAAAAGGTGGTGAGTTTGCAGGTCTAAATTCAGCGGGGTTAATAATTCATCTGTGAGGAAGGGAGGGGGAGGGGGGTCGGGAAATAAATAAAAAAGTATCATCCAACATGGGCCAGGGTAGAGGTTCAAACCGGGGGCAGGAAACCACACAGGGGGCAGGAACACGGGGTGAGGAGACGAGTTTGGAGACGAGGGAAGGCGTGAGGGCAGACAGCTGCGCGGCAAGAGCAGCACAACACAACACACAGCACTCACTGCACCTCCATCTTTAATGTCTCATACCGCGGGCCTGACAAGAATGACTGAAGTTAACATGGATTCCTAGTGACAGCGAGCTTGACAGCGGAGAAGGGCCGGGGTATCGAAATAGCAAGCGCTGCCGGTGCTACTGCAAATGGAGCATCGCTGTAAGACTGAGCCGGACGAGAGAGGGAGAGAGAGAGAGAGAGAGAGCAAATGTGTGTGTGTGGGTGTGTGTGTGTGTGTGTGTGTGTGTGTGTGTGTGTGTGTGTGTGTGTGTGTGTGTGTGTGTGTGTGTGTGTGTGTGTGTGTGTGTGTGTGTGTGTGTGTGTGTGTGTGTGTGTGTGTGTGTGTGTGTGTGTGTGTGTGAGTGAGAGAGAGAGAGAGAGCGAGAGAGAGAGAGAGAGGGAGAGAGACAGAGAGGGCAAATCACTGGAAGCAATGTTTACTAGAACTAATACTCTCGCAATCTGTTTAGGATTGCAATTCAGGATATCACTAATCTGTCAAGAGTCAGAACTCAATGCAATTTCGATTCAACTCTGCCGTTTTGCAATAGAGAAATGACATGAACTTGTTCAACTGAAATGAAACACTTGTTTCCTACATTTGTCTTAACAATTTTCGACCTGACGTCACTAGTCTGGGGCATGTGATTATAAGTCAAGTTTTTCACTTTTTTTTCTCTTTCAAAAATAGGAAAATTATCTACAAGCTCACAACAATGCATTGCAATACGACATGACGTGAGCTATGGTCAATGTAGATTGGCCGTTTTTGCAACTTGTCGAATGACAAAGTATAAAGTGGTTAAAGGCCCACCATGGTCTAAAGCAGTGTATATATCAACCCTGGCAAACGTCCCAATTTTGGGCCGGGGCTACTGCTGAGGTGTGCCGCGCCGTTTGAAGGAGGTTTGAAAAAAAATCATTTTGAAAAAAATAAAAAATAAAATAAAATATTATTATTATTATTATAATTTTTTTAAACATTAATAATAATCAGGCATGCAAACAGCCCCGAGGTGAAAAGGGTGACAACATGCTGTTTTTTTTAATCATTTTTATCATATATATAATTATAGATACCGTATATCTAGGTGTGCCCTGGGATTTTTTGGCTATGCCAGGTGTGCCTTGGCACAAAAAAGGTTGATAGACACTGGTCTAAAGCAGGAGTCCTCAACGTTTTTCAGGCCAAGGACCCCTTAGCTGAGAGAGAGAGAGATGAAGCAGGGACCCCCTACTGCATATTGGATTCATGTTAAATGTTTTCAGATCATCGGGCGACCCTGAAGGCCTCTCCATGTGCATTCTCTGACCTATTGATTTAATAATCACCGGGTCAAAACGTTTGAATCTGGCCCTGAGTCGAGTGTCATCTAATCCCCCTACACTCTCACTTTATTTGTCTCTCTCCAGTCTGCTGAACCAGAACCGTAAAACAAAACAAAACAGGAAAAGTAAACCCCCAGCACGAGTAGCCTCGTTCTGATCATATTTAACCCATTAAGCCCGGAAAAAACATCTGTCATTTTAGATTTGAAGTTTAACTATTATTTTATACTTTGGATATTCAAAAATAGCAGATATACAAGCTCATAGCGCGGCACCGAGTGCCGCGCTATGAGCTTGTAGATCTGCTATTTTTGAAAAATCGTGAACATTAAGTGCAAATCTTTGAATATGTATGTTTTTTAAAGCAAACATTTGTAACTCAAATCTTTGCTTTTGGGGGGGGGAAAACGTATGTTTCTACATCAGTGGTTCAATTTGAGTTAAAATGTTCGCTTTAAAAACATATATATATATATATATATATATATATATATATATATATATATTCAAATATTTGCACACATTTTCACGATTTTTCTAAAAATAGCAGATCTACGAGCTTAAAATGACACAGATGCGTTCCCGGTGTTAATGGGTTAATCCAGAGTATAGCGTGGCAGAACATGATCCGACGCGAACAGAGCGACCCGGCGACGCGCCCCTCCCCCCCTCCTCGTGTAATGAGAAACTGATCGTCGCAGCATCCCATCCAGGGCAGGCACTGTCTGCACAAAACATTCTGTGCCTGTATTATATTTAGACGGTCTGATACGAGAGACAGAGACCAGAGACCATTTTCAAAAAACTTGGCAGTCGGAGCGAGGTAACCGTGCCAGTCAGGAGCTAAAGGAGGGAGAGAGCTGCTTGTATATACTCTCTGAGGTGTCTGACAGCTTGGATTTTTACCCAGAAGCTTGTCGTAGTACCGCTGTGTGGAGAGGCCCCACAGGTAGCAGCGAGCGCGGCGGTTAGGAGGTACATGGATTAACCCTTTAAGACCTGAGGCAGATTTTTTTTTAAAACTGTTTTCTGAAAAACCCAGTGGTGCTCAAAACCTTTTTATATCAATGAGCCCCAAAATTATATGTATTTGGCCACGGACCCCCCCCCCCCCATCTCAAAATACTTTGTTACAGGAACCCCCAGAAGCAAATAAAAAATGTTCACAAAAAATATATACTGTATATGTAAATTCAAAGATTTGCACAAATCTTTCAAAATTAGCAGATCTACAAGCTCATAGCGCGGCACGAAGTGACGCGCTATGCGCTTGTAGATCTGCTATTTTTGAATAGCCAACGTATAAAATAATGGTTAAAGTGGTTGAAATCTAAAATGACACAAGACGCTTTCCCGGTTTTAATGGGTTAAACAGAGCAGAGCATGGGACCTGGCTGACATCTGGCCGGTTTATTCACAGGTCGTCCGTCCAAATGTCTCCAGCAGAACCTTTTGCGTTTTTTTTTTCTCCCTCATCCCCGGCTTTTTGGCCGGCCGGCCCTGCACCGCTTGTCAGTGCTCACCGCTACGGAAGAGACAGCTTCCCCGCAGAGGGAGGGGGTGCGAGGCAGGCCGCCTCTCAACACAGGCCCAGCGTGGCGTTGTGCTGTAACCCCCCCCCCCCCCTCCCCCGCCCAAAAATCCACTCAATACAACACAACACAACCGCCACCCCACCCCCGCCTGCCCTCTTCTCCTGCCCCCCTGATGAAATTGTCATTCCTCCACTGCACTAATAGAAATACGCGAGATTAAAGTTTAAAGCATTGGTTCTCAAAGTGGGGTCCAGGGACCCCCAGGGGTCCTTGGAGGGATACCAAGGTGGTCCCCAGCAAAATGTGTTAATAAAGAGTCACAATCATTTAAACCCCTAAATTATCCATATTTCATAATTTGGCTATTCATAAACAGCAGATCTACAAGCTCGAAGCGCAGCACTGTAGATCTGCTATTTTTGAAAAATCTTGAAAATGTGTGCAAATCTTTAAATCTTTTTTTTTTTTTTAAAGGCGAACATTTTTAAACACAAATCTTTGCTTCTGGGGGGTCCCTGGCACAACATATTTTCAGGTGGGGGTTCGCGACCACATACATATCAATTTGGAGGTTTAAAGACCACGGAATGATACCGGCGTCACTGTCGCCGGACAGAAGACCTTGCATCTCCATATTTCGATTTTTTAAATTTTTCTATAAATTAACGTCCTTCTTCATTGTACAACAGTGTCACACAAAGGTGGATAAGAAGATAGAAGTATTTCTGAAAACATTTGAAAGTCAAAGCGAAAGCGGTTCAGTGTGTCTGTGGGTTTTAACAAATATTTAACCAATGAAAAGCATTAAACAAGAGCTAGCGAGTGTAGCGACTAATCAATAACTATATTGGACGCAGCTGGAACACAGGTTATTTTTTCCCCCCCATTTCCTGAAAAGTAACAGTTTTGGGACATACAAGCTTTCCACACAGACAGCGACGATATGCACAAAATAATGCTGACAGCTTTATGTTGAGAATTCAATAAACCTCCTACATACCTCTACTCTCGTTGGCAGGATTGACGCGCAGGCTAGGAGCCTGACACCTCAACAAAGTAACATTGTGTCAGCTAAAGTGGATTAAAATGCCGGCTTGTCTCATGTAGAGGCAGTTTGACATGGCTTGTTAAATCTATAGGGCAGGAGAGGGGAGGGGGGGGCTTTATCTTAGTGCGATCCCCCAACCCCCTGTTTGAAACTCAGCACGACACTGGTTTTCAGTTATCCCATTGAGACCTGAAGCCGATACACTATGCCTTCTAAATCCTAACAGTTTTCTGAAAAAAAATTATGTCGGTATAATTATCAGTTGTGCTCCAAACTTTTTCATGTCAAGGACCCCCCAAAATTATATGTATTTGGCCGCCGACCCCCATCTCAAAATATTTTTGTTCCAGGGACCCCACAGAAGCAAAGATGTGAGTAAAAAATATATATTTTTTTAATTATATATTCAAAGATTAGCAATAAAAATCAAGATTTTTCAACAATAGCAGATCTACAAGCTCATAGCGCGGCACGAAGTGACGTGCTATGAGCTTGTATATCTGCTATTTTTTTATAGCCCAACATATAATATGACACAGATGCTTTCCCGGTTTTACTGGCTTATACGGTGCAATTATTTGGATTTTTTTGTTTGCCTCCACTGACAAAATGGTTTATCCTCTGAGGCATAGGAACAGAACAAAGGGAAAAGGGGCGAGCTCATTAGTGCAGAGTAGGCGGCAAAGTTCTTCAACTCATCTCTACGCCGTCTTTGATCTTTCCCGGCAAGGATCAGCTCAGACGGCGATGAAGCTCGAACCGCGCGGATCAGTATTCTAGTCGTCAACGTTGGTCCCCTGACTTCATGGTCAATGCTAAATAAATATCCAGGGCCCAGTGTGTGGTACCTGTTGAGAAGAGCCAGTGGTTCAATCTCTGGTCACCCAGGCTGCTTAAAATGTTAGATTTCTGTCCTATAATGAACCAGAACCTCTAGTACAGCTGGTTTTCTATTCTACCAGGACCTCTAGTACTGCTGGTTTTCTATCCTACCAGGACCTCTAGTACCGCTGGTTTTCTATCCTACCAGGACCTCTAATACTGCTGGTTTTCTATCCTACCAGGACCTCTAGTACCGCTGGTTTTCTATTCTACCAGGACCTCTAGTACTGCTGGTTTTCTATCCTACCAGGACCTCTAATACTGCTGGTTTTCTATCCTACCAGGACCTCTAGTACCGCTGGTTTTCTATCCTACCAGGACCTCTAGTACTGCTGGTTTTCTATCCTACCAGGACCTCTAATACTGCTGGTTTTCTATCCTACCAGGACCTCTAGTACCGCTGGTTTTCTATCCTACCAGGACCTCTAGTACTGCTGGTTTTCTATCCTACCAGGACCTCTAATACTGCTGGTTTTCTATCCTACCAGGACCTCTAGTACAGCTGGTTTTCTATCCTACTACAACTGCTATTTTTGGCTAATGATCCCCCAAACTATGGATGCTGGGGTCCAAGTGGTTAAGGGTAAAAACACATGTCCGTGCCTGCAAAGCCAAACCCTGAAACCACAGAACACAGGATATCTCATTGTGTCCAGATTCTGACAGGGTTTTCCTTTATAATGCAGCCCACCATGACACCATCATCTGACACCTCAGCGCCTATTTTTAAAAAAAAAATGTTGCCCTTGCACAAGGAAAGGTGCAGATGCAGAGCAAACTATAGCATGAGACATTTGCACAGCGCTGACCCACTTCAAGGCACCAGCTTTCCTCCTGAGCATCTCGCAGTAGTGAGAGCACAGTAAGAGACAAGCTATTTATATCCAGTTAACATAAGTATCTGATAAGCCATCCTTTTGTGTCATTTTCACAACATTTGATTGTCTTATAAATTCCTCATTAATTTACTTCCATCCATCCCAATCTGATTTCAGGGAAGTTTGAACCCCACGAGGTTTCTACCTCCCCTCCAAACCCTTTTTAACGCATGTCATTGTCACTCATGGTACACCAACATTGGTGACGTAGCGATTTCTGTGGCAATTCGAATCACTTAAAAACACGATGTTTGAACTCAAATCACTTAAAACACGATCCCAAAATAGAGCTGTATGATAATTCCAAAGTGTTATCCTGTATACATTATTGTCTATATGTATAGGCTACTTCATGGTTGCAGATCTACAAGCCCACAACGCGTCACAACGACTCACAGCGCAATTCAACAGTTCAGCAGTATACATTTTATATCTGTAGGGTGGAAACCTCATCATACTGTATGTCCAAAACTGTTACTTTTCAGGATTCAAATTCAAAAACAGCAAAAGTAGCAGATCTATAAGTTTCGAGCTTGCAGGTCTGTTACTTTTGATCCTTTTGTGCGACGCTGTAGTATGATCCAGTAGGGCATTAATCAGTGGCGGCTCCAGAGAATTGTGATTTTGGTAAATGAACGCCCGACAGCACCAGGATAGTACAGTCTCCCAGACTTAGACAATCTCTCCATCACTGCTGTGCAAAACAAACAAGTTGCAAAAGAGACGGCTTCCAAAATGCAATTATATGGCCGGTGGTCGCCAGTAACAATAAAGGAATTGACTTTTCTTTGTGAAAAGGGGAATATTCCATAGTTCAATTATCCACTGTTAACCTGTATTATCATCATCACAGTGCTAATCGTCAAGGACCTGCTAATCCAAGTCCCCCCGGCCCCCCCCCCCCTCCCCCGTACGCAAGCGAGGAGAGAAGGAGCACCGTTTTGGTTCCCAGAGCTCTGAGGCCTCATTTCCAAGTTCTTCAGATTCCCCTTGTTTTCTCCAAACCGTTTCCAGATGTTTCTGCACAGAAGCAGATAAATTGCCACTCTGAGTTTTTCCCCCTTTGTGTTTTGCAACACCCGCGTTGTTAAGTTGCTGGTTTGTTGCACTGTTTCCATGCCACAAATATGTTTCTCAGTGGCAGTTCACTTTACACACACACTGTGTGTGTGTCTGTCTGTCTGTCTGTCTGTCTGTCTGTCTGTCTGTCTGTCTGTCTGTCTGTCTGTCTGTCTGTCTGTCTGTCTGCCGTCATTTAATAAATCATCAAATCATCGCTAGCTGTTCCAACAAGACTTGAAGGATCACACACAATGATCTAACTGGGATCTTTGCAGTCCATCAGAAGAAACAGAAGACAGACGATGACCTAATAGCCACTGCATGGCTTTGTATGAATTAAATGCTATATTTAATGCATCTCACCTGAGATTATTATATTCATACTGTATCATATATTTAACATATGCCAGGTAGAGCCTGACATATAAGTTGGGGAAATCAGAAAGCCAAATTGCGCTTAGATTTATCCAACTTAAGTGAATTTGCCATGGTCCGTGAATTTGCCTCATTTCCTCTTTACCGACATAAAAAAAAAATCAATACATCAATTAAAAAAACATACAAATAAAAGTATAATCGTGACATGTCAGCAAGCAGTTTTTAACCACTGCTTCAAGATCCAACGAGTGTTTCTTGACCCTCCCCACCCCACCCCCCACAATTAACGTCCCCGGTTTCCCCTGAAGAAAGCGCCTTCATTTCATTTCCCTGATCCCTTTCCCTTTCCCTTCGCATTCACGACCTGCCAGGACAGACAGTAGCTCAATGTCGGCACAGAAGAGAAGAAGACAGCGGAAATGAAACATGAAGTTAGCAATGAATGAGAACGAATAGAAACGGAGCACTGTCTGTCTATGGAGTAACCTCAGTGTCACAGACACAGGGTGGTGGTGGGGGGAGGGAGGGGGTGTCGGTTGGGTGGTTTAACCCTTTAAGACCGGGAACTGATCTGTGTCATTTTTTGTAACTCAAATCTTTGCTTCTGGGGATTCTACAAATGTCTTCTAAAACAGTTTTTTGTAAAATGTTGCTATAAGTGGTTCTCAAACTTTTTCATGTCAAGGACCACCCAAAATTATATGTATTTGGCCGAGGACCCCATCTCAAAATATTTAGCTCCCCAGAAGTTGTAACACGAGTTAAACATTTTCGCTTAAAAAATATATTCAAAGATTTTCACAAATGTTCACAAATGTTCACGATAGAAAATATAGCAGATCCACAAGCTCATAGCGTGGCACGAGTGCCACACTATGAGCTTGTAGATCTGCTATTTTTGAATAGCCCAAAGAAATCTAAAAATGACACAGATTCTTTCCCGGTCCTTATGGGTTAAGGGGGGGGGATCTCTCTCTCTCTCTCCCCTCTCGTCTGACCCGCCCGTCTAACCCACACGCCTCCCTTCGCCTCCCTCCCTCGTTCCCTCCTTTTTCCTCCTCCTCCCCGACTGAGACGGACAGCACATTCCAGGCTAATTATGCATTTGGCGTCAGGGATCCTATAAAACCCAGGCAAAAAAAGAGGGGGCCTCAATGAAACCCCAGCTCCCAGCGCGCTTGCAAGGGAGAGAGAGAGAGAGAGAGAGAGAGAGAGAGAGAGAGAGAGAGAGAGAGAGAGAGAGAGAGAGATAGGGAGTGGAAGGAGGCATGTGGGCAGAATGGTGAGGTAATGTGGAGGGGGGATGAGATGGCGTTGGCTGACTGCCTGACCTCTACTCCTCCATTCCCAGAGTGAGCGATTTCAGGCTGCGTCGCTATCTCTTAACGGCTAATTTGTGTTTCCTGCTAAAAAGAAGTGTCGTGTGATATGTCCTCTCTGCAAAAATGACTCGAAAGAAAAAGAGTTGTCATATGACAGTTGGGCTTCGGAATGTAAATGTAGGCTTATCTCATTTTACCTATTTGATCCTGTGGGGGAGATTCGGTTTTCAGCTTCACCCAGCTGATTGCTGCCCAATGGGTCAGCCTTGAGCGGGGTGAGTCTTGCTCATGGTCACCTCAACCCATTGCCAGGGCTGGGAATCGAACCTGGGACCTGCTGCCCAGGCGGCCTCTCTACCCATTCAGCTATGGCCAAAGAGGAACGCTTTTACTTGGAGCCACAATAAACAAATGCACACATTACACAAATGTACCAGTCAATAACGCAGGATAAGACAGCTAAGAGATAACTAAATGATTACTACTGTAGTAATGACACTCATATCATATGAAAGCACTTCCATTGCACTTGAACTGATGTCTTGTAAAAGCAAAGCAAAAACCTGTATAATTTCACAAACAAAGAAACAAATCCTTCACCTTCAGAACAGGGATTTTTCTGTTCCTGCAGGAAGTTTACTTTGATTCTCTCTTTTTTTTTGGAGATATACTTGAGTGTATTTTTGGAGGCTGTGTTGCAGTGATAAGTTATGTGTCTTACAGGGGTATGCACACAGAAGACAAAGAGTCTTCAGCTGTGTTCCCTCCTGTGCATCTCTCTCTCTCTCTCTCTCTCTCTCTCGCTCTTTTAAAAAAAAACATGTTTAACCCTAAATCTACAAGCTCACAATGCGCTGCAGCAGGACACGTTGTGAGCTTGTAGATCTTCTATTTTTTTCAGTGCGCTAAATCCGGCATAAGTCTAGCCCCAACCCCTAAACCTAAACTCAAAATGCATAATCCTGAAACTAACCTGAACCTTTTCCTAAATGTAAGCCTATCTCCCCCTAAAATGACACTTCTTCTTGTAAGGACCAAGACAATTGTCCTCTCAATGTCTATTTCTCATATTCTACTATTCTTGTGAGTACACACACACGCACGCACGCACGCACGCACGCACGCACGCACGCACACACGCACACACAGAGCCTTAAGGACACAGAGCCGTTTTGCTTCTAAGAAGTATTTTGGCCCCACAAGACACTGGGAGGTCCCGACCGCTACGTGAGAGACTTGCTTGAATATCGAGCTACGCAATGCAATTACCAAATGTTACAAAAGAAAGAAAAAAAATGAAAAGAAAAGAAAAAAATGAAAACTCCATATTTACACAAGGACATGCAAATGCTTGTCTTGTTGTCGGAGCCTTGTTAACAAGCTTGTTGAGGTTTTTGAAGTGGCACGGACCTGGCAGGGGCAATCGATCAGGGATGTGCGCGTGTTTGTGCGCAGATCATATATTAACCACTTAAGCCCCTTTATATTTCGTCGTACAACGAACAGCAAAAATTTGCCTATCTACAAGCTCACAAAGCGTCACTTTTGCGACGCTTTGTGAGCTTGTAGATCGGCTATTGTTTTGAAATTTCGGAATCATCTTCGAAACATTTTGCCCCCCATACATAGGGCCTCCAGGTCGAAAGAGGTTCATTTCTGCTTAAAGACGGTGGCTAAATTTAGTCTGTTGAGTAGCGCAATCTCCTGCCCCCCCCCCCCCTCCCTTACTCCCACCCCATCCTTCCACATGTGACATGTGGCAGTGCTGTTAAGTCAGGGGGGCCCTGTCCATTTCCAGCACAGCGGCGGCGGTGCATGGTGGACTCATTCTCACGTGCCTCCACACGTCTGTGTGTATGACGTGCAACCCCGTCCCGCAGCTGAGCCTGTCGTGCCCTGGCTGCTGCTGCTGTCCACACACACACACACACACAGACGCAATAAAAGCATGCGATCCGGAACTCATTCCAATGACTTAACACATTGTTTTAAACCTACCTGTATGCTAGTTATATTGTTATTAACACACTCATATTTGGGTCGCAGGCCCATTTTTATGGGTCTTGGGTATATATCCTTTTATTCTTATTTTCTCTATTATTATAAAAGATTTTCACGCAAAAAAAATGAAATCCCGCCAAAAACTACCAAAGAAAATGTCAATCTGAAAATCTAAACAATTCCATAATGTTCAGCATTCTTTTTCACCCATTAGACCTGGAACGCATCTGTGTCACTTTAGATTTCTTTGGCTATTCAAAAATAGCAGATATACAAGCTCATAGCGCGGCACCGAGTGCCGCGCTATGAGCTTGTAGATCTGCTATTTTTGAAAAATCTTGAAAAAAATAATTTGGGATTTTTTTTTAAAACTGTTAGGATTTAGAAAACATTTTTAAGAATCGCCTCAGGTCTTAATGGGTTAAATTGTGAAAATAGTCAATCTACAAGCTCACAATGCATCGACATGCCGTGGTGCTGCCTTGTAGCTGCCCCCTATTTTTGAAGTACGGTAGTAGGCTTTAGTGATTCATTCATAATGCATGTTTGTACGTTTGCGTCCGTCCCGGCAGGGTACAAAACACACACAATGTATCTTTTGGGTCTCGAGCTGAAATAAACACTGCTCTACATATCATCGGCCAAAATAACATTTCATTCATAACAAAATGTAATGTAAAAAAAGTTATGAATCGCAGCTTTAATTAAAGTAACTTGCTCCAAGCAAGACAATCAGGACTGGGAGAGAAAAAAGAAAGAAAACACAGCAATGGGTGCCGAAGCCAAGCCGCTGTCTGACACATCGTAAACATCCCAGAGAGACGTGCCGCCAGTCAACAGCAGGCCAGCACAGGTTATGGGGGTTGGGGGGGGGGGGGGTAAGGTGTAGGTGATACCGCTTCCTTTCTTTTAATCTCCATATGTTGACATGCAAACCTTGGGACCACACACAGCTCTCTCTCTCTCTCTCTCTCTCTCTCTCTCTCTCTCTCTCTCTCTCTCTCTCTCTCTCTCTCTCCCTCCCGCAGTTTGGACAGATTCCAGAGGTGGAGTACGTTTACTCAAGTACTCTACTTACTGTAAGTATCATTTTGAGGTACTTGTATTTTACTTATCTTTCGATACTGTATATACTTCTACTTCTTCAACCCGGAGGCAAATATCCTTGCTCTCGCGTAGAAACCTCTTATCTCCATATTCATAACTTTATTTATATTATATTATATATTATTTTATACTTTATCTATTCTGTAGGCTATGCCCCGTCCTTTTCCTCATAAAAGGAATGGTATACAGGACTTTTATTTGTAATATTTCAACATTGTGGTATAGTATGTGGAGTGTTTCCGCCACTACACACACAGCGCCTTCCAGTGAGTGACGGAAAGTACATTTACTCGAGTACTGTACTGTAAGTACAATTTAGTTGGACCGCTTCCAACCACCAAGGAATCCGTGCAGGAAGTCATGCAGAGGGCCTGCCTCGCCTGCCAAGGGCTCATTAACCACTTAAGCCCTGTTTTATTCTCTGTCGCACGCCAGTATCAGACAAAACGATGCTGAAATACCCGATCTACAAGCCTCGAAATCTGTCGAGACGCAATGCGTTGTGAGCCTGTTAGGTCTGCTGTTTTTGCTATTTTGAAACTTTTGGAAAAGTTAGGAACATTTTGTAAGGTTTGAGGAATAGTTTTTTGGGAAGATTTTCAAATGCTAACGTGGTAGCATTTGTCAAACAGCAGATCTACAAGCCCACAACGCGTGGCAACTTAACACGTTGTGAGCTTGTCGATCGGTGTAGAGTGAGAAAGTACAGTTGCGATTCAGGTCCGATTCACCAAGTATAGAGCGGTTTAAGCAGTTAAATAAAACTATGTAGCCTATAGTAATGGACAGAGAAGTTGACTTAAGAGATGAAGCACTCAAGAAAGCTGCGTCACAGTGCAGAAAGTAGCAGACGTTTTAGCCCACTTCTGTTGAACATGTGTAAGTCTTTGTAAAGCAACATACTTAACCGTCTACCACTAATGCAAACCAGCCAAAAGAAAAGGCCGCGCTATACACAAGATGCTGCTCCCACTAAATGAGAGGACGGCTGATTTACGGATGACAAAATGCCCGTATTACTCACTGTTAATATAAACGTCTTATAGTGGTTTTCACTTCTACAAAAGGCTACTTTCAGTTCTACCACAAGACTACACAAGCATTGTCAAAAGTGATAATGACCAAAAAGCATGCTTGATATTTCTCCTATTTCCAATTAACCCATTAAGACCGGGAACGCATCTAGTGTGTCATTTTTAGATTTCTTTGGCTATTAAAAAACAGCAGATATGCAAGCTCATAGTGCGGCACCGAGTGCAGCGCTATTTGTGAAAATTCATGCAAATTCGTGCAAATCTTTGAAGTTTGAATATATATATATATTTTTATAGCGAACATTTTTAACTCAAATCTTTGCTTCTGGGGGGTCCCTGGAACAACGTTTGAGTTGGGGGTCCACGGCCAAATACTTATAATTTTGGGGGTCCTTGACATGAAAAAGGTTTGAGAACCACTGATTATAGCAACACACGCTTTTGCAAAAAAAACTGTTAGGATTTAGAAGAGATTTGTGGAATCCCCAGAAGCAAAGATTTGAGTTACAAATCTTCGCTAAAAAATATATGTATATATATTCAAAGATTTGCAAAAATGTTCATGATTTTTTCTAAAAATAGCCAAAGAAATCAAAAAATGACACACACACAGACGCTTTCCCGGTCTCAATGGGTTAATTCCCTATAAATCAACTCCCATGGAAAATATCCACATTTGATATTCCCCGAATTCTACAACCCTGTGACCAAAGTAAGCCCGATAGCGCCTACACACACACACACAGCACAGCTGACACAAGTTGTCGGAGACTAACAAAACTCTCAGTCACAAGCATCTGCAGTCACACTCTTCTCCTCTTGCATTCATTGTGCGCTCCAACGTTAACACCTGATCATGATTACTCTTCTGGCGGTGCGACAGTCAAAGACCTTGTCTGAGGGAAAACATGACAAATGGAATCTACACATGTCGGCCTGGAGGCCCGCCAAGCGTCCACCGCCAGACAGACACAATACCAGCAGCTGAATTCAACTTGACTTCACCAAAACAGCTTTAAATAGATATACGAGATAGATATATAGATAGATAGATATACGAGATCGATAGATAGATAGATAGATATACGAGATAGATAGATAGATATGATAGATATACGAGATAGATAGATTAGTAGGTAAAACAAAATAGGTAAACAAAACAAAACATATAAATCTCCGTACGTATAAAAAAAAAAAAAAAAATTCCGCCAATCCCGCCTGCCCAAGCTTGTCAGCGTTCAAACATAGGCTGTAACATGTAGCACGCTGTAAAGCACACATTAACACAGAGCTTCATTTTGTAAACATTTAGCAGAATGCGTGGGGGGTGCATCGGATAACAGTTTTCCCACCGCATAATCACAGCGTCCCTGATTGGTTCGATTCCGGGCGGTGTTGCGTGTCTTTCCCCCACCCCGTCTCTGCCCGCACTACTCTATATCCCGTCTCGCTCGCTCTACATTGTCCTGTCGCGGTAAAAAGGCAAAATTTAGCAAATGTCCCACCACTCCCCCCCCCCCTTCAAAATACCCCTAACAAGGAAGCCTTTCATTTCGCGACTTCAATGGTCTGACCCCCAGAGATGCGAGATCCTGTGGGCAGGCAGGCAGTCGAGGAAGAGTTGATGAAATATTTGAAGTCACCACATCAGACAATGGTCTGATTTCACCCTTTTCAGGATGTTTGGCAACACAAGTTTCTAAACTGTGTAACTGGCCCAGGACAGATGAGAGGGTGAGATGACAGATCCACACAGGGGGGACGTCGGTATACTTAGTAACGTATTGACCACTTTCAACCTGGCGTCCCAGTTGTGTGTGTGTGTGGGCACGTCATGAGAACAGCAGATCTATCCAAGCTTGTAGATCCGCTGTTTGCCACATGACACCGGCGTACTACTATGTACATAAAACAGAATGTTTAAACAGAAAGTTTAAATAATCTCTATTCCGATCACCGCTGTAGTGTTTTTGCTCAGTAACAGGGGTCTATCCCTGTCTCTCCAGCACTTTAGTAAACAGAAAAGACATTTTCAGGTCGAGATACCAATACCAATTTTATCCAAATAGGAGAAAGAACCCCAAAAAAAGACCATTTATCAGATTCAACTTGAATGTTTCAATTCCAAATTTCTCTGATCCTTTTTTTTTGTTTCATCACGTCTGATTTCACTTGTTTATCCTGTATCCTGTACGAACTCTCTCTCCTGATTGGATATCATTGGTATCCTGTCCTGAAAATGTATTTTCTAAAGAGCTGGAGAGATGAGGAGACCCCTGTTACTGAACAAACACGCTATGATTAATATCAGGATAGAGAGAGCCGTTTAGGGCTTATTTTAACAAAATGTAAAACTAGCACCCCCTTTAACCCTTTAAGACCAGGAACGCATCTGTGTCACTTTCGATGTATTTGGCTATTCAAAAATAGCAGATCTACAAGCTCATAGCGCGCTTGTAGATCTGCTATTTTTGGAGAAAGAAGTTGTGAAAATGTGTGCAAATCTTTGAATATTTATATACATTTTTAACTCAAATCTTTGCTTCTGGGGGTCCCTTGAACAAAATATTTTCAGATGAGGGTCCGCGGCCAACATATAATTTTGGGGGTCCTTGACAAGAAAAAGTTTGTGGACCACTGATACAGTGTGTATCGCAACATATGTTAGGATTTAGAAGACATTTGTAGAATCCCCCAGAAGCAAAGATTTGAGTAAAAAAAAATCGCTTTAAAAATATATTCAAAAGATTTGCACAAATTTAAAAAAAATAGCAGATCTACAAGCTCACTTGGTGCCGCGCTATGAGCTTGTATATCTGCTATTTTTGAATAGCCAAAGAAATCTAAAAATGACAGAGACTATTTTCCGGTCTAAATGGGTTAACTGGTTAAACTCATTTAAATCCCCACCAAGGCACACAAATGTACGCTTCACCTAAACTCAAAAAGAGCTTATTTTTATGTCTTCGCCTGGCCCACAGTATCCTGTCTGTCGACTCCCGTCTTTTGCAGTTGTTTTTCAAGCCCGTCCCATGTATATTTCAGTATCACACAATGCCCTGCCCCCGCTTACAATAGCGAGGTAATGCGTTATTTCCAGACGTTACATAAGTTATGTGAGGTAGGTAGTGACACATTAGCTCCTGCTTGCCCTCAGGGCTTTTCCACATAGGGATAACGTTTCAGAAAATATGGACAGATGTCAGATTTCAGAGTAGTTTGGGCGTGTGATTATGTTTCAGAGACAGGCTTTGGGATCGGGGGGGGGGGGGGGGGGGGGTGAGTTATAGGGCAGACTGTGTGTGTGAATGGCAGTGTGTGTTGTCTACACTGGGGGCTATCCCATCTCTGTGTGGTCTACGACACCAGTGGTTCACAACACTGGGAAATGTGCAACACTGTTTTCGCACTCGACAGTAAACAAAACCAACATACAGTATATGAGTGTCATACAGGGTATCTGCACATTTCTAAAGTGACATTATAGCGACTTTTAAGACCCTTTTAATACCTCTAAAATGAAAGAATAAAATAAAATAATAATAAGACAATTACTACGTCAAAAGTAACCAACAAACTATACTATAAAAAATCAAGCATTGGCCAAATTGTCAAATATTGCCTAAGCAAGAGGCAACACTTTTGAAAATAGTCGATCTACAAGCTCACAACGCCTCACATTGCGAACTGAGTTCTAAAATAATTCACTGTACGACTTAGTTTAAACTATAAAGTAGGGTTTTAAGTGGTTAATCGATAACGAAAACAAGCCGAGGCTGGCCGTAGCTTACAGCATGCCCATGTGGTTATGTGATCTGTTATGATTGGTGGAAATGATGAATGTCTTTCTCCAGGTGGCTGAAAGGCCTGGCTTTAACCTGTCAGAAAAACTGACCTAATGGCTTACTGCTTCCACAGTCACACACGGACCGGAGCTGGCGCGTGATCAAATCCTGCCAGTCACACACACACACACACGCGCGCGCGCACGCACACGGACACACACACACACACACACACACGTGCACGCACACGTTTGCATTATACCTGTGAGGACAAAAATATTTACACAGCAATTTTATCAATGCCATTTTTTTTTTGCTTTTTGTGGGGACATTTGGCTCTCATAAGTATAGAAATACAAGTACACAACACACACACACACACACACACACACACACACACACACGCACGTCGGAGGTGTGTATGCAGATGTGAACCAGGCAGCCACGCCTCAGGCACCTGGCGTAGGAGGCTAAAACAAAAACACCCTATCCTCACACACAGTAACCTCTCTCACAGTCCACCTCCAGAAAGAGGCCAACTTGGACATGGCTACGTCACACAGACCCGACCGACTTCATCGCCCTCCTCCTCCTCCTCCTCCTCCTCCTCCTAATGTTCTGTATTGGTGCAGCTGCCACGGCTAATATCACCTGAGAGAGAGCTTGTTGTGCCATGGTGTAGTAGAGCCCGACCCATGCCGTATTTCTGAGTCCAATGCTAGTCCCAAATGTGGAGAGTCCTATAGACCACCGTTTACCCATGTTTTGAGGAATATTGGGTCAAAATACACAAATAAATAAAAAGGCATTTTATTTCATTTAAAGCGGCACTAAGTAACTTTTTTTAAATTAATAAAATGTCATTTAGTCCAACCTGTATGGTAGATTAATGCTAATGCAATATCTTCTATTGAGACATTTAAATCATGTCAAAGGTCATGTCTCACCTAGACATATGATCTGACATGAATTTTGACCTGAAGGTCAATTTATCCCCTGAGCAAGCAGGCAGGCTCTATTAGCTCAATGGTAAACAATGTCAGCACTTGCGCAGGAAAACCGGGTTCAAATCCGGAGTAGGAGAGGAAATTTTCATAGCGCAGCTTTAACCACTTATTTAAAAGCCTTATTTAAAATGTTTCAAAAATAGCCGATCTATAAGCTCACAATGCGTCGCAATGCTTTTCATTTCATTATTTGTTTTCCTCCTACAATGATTGATATACAGTAGGGGGCACCAGGTCCACAGTGGTTCAAAATCAGGACACATCGACTGCATAATTGCCTGATACCGACGATGACGTCCAAAAAAGTTAAATAATGGCCGAATCCAATCCATACACCCGTCAGGCTCCAGTGGTTATGGCAAGGCTCAGAACACGGCCCCTGCTTTCAATGCATACTTTATGCAGGGAGTTGTGTGTGTACTGTATGGCTGTTTAAACTCAACAACCACTCCGTTTGTGAGTGGGAGGGGGGGGGGGGGGGGTCTGAACTGTTATTAAATGTGCAGTGAGTGATCTTTTAATGTTAGATAACCAGATGATAAATGGCACCTGTTCGGTTACTAAGAGACGTTGGTGCTTAACTTGGATTCCTCTCAATTGGTGTGCCGAAGGATACCATGAGATTTTGTTTAAGCTAAGTATTGTTATGCTGGCTATAGCTTTCCAGGCACATCATTTATCATTTACTGTGATGCATACTATTCATAATATAATAATAAAGGTAAGGTTTGGCATAACACTGAGCAGGATGTAATCTATGGTATGGGTGTCTTTTTACTGGAATATATTTATGTTGTTGATATTTGAATTCCTCAGTAGGAATAATAAGTAGGTGAACCAACACAGCAGACAGATGGAATAAGCCACTCCTGATGAAAAGCAGGTCATCTGGGAGTAATGCGACGGCTGCCTTTTTGGTGGTTGTACTAGAATTGAAATATGCTGTTTGAAAAAAACTAAACAATGAAACTATGTTGTTGAGGGATAGAATATGACCAGATAACTGCAATGTTACTGGTTCCATTCTAGCCAGAGCATTACCGAGTTAGTAATACGTGTAATTACAGGTGGTCCATGATGGGAAAATGTTTTTAAATGTTTAAAAACAGAATATATTGTAATGTGTTGTCTTCAATGTGTCAATAAATATGTTTAAACACTATTTCCATCAAATCTTTTTTCCTTTTTTACTAATAGTGTGGGGGCAAGAAAGGCTTGAACATTAAATAATGATTGTTAAGGGCTTGACATACTTAGTTGTCACAAATAACAGTTCCACAAGCTCAAGTCGTGGGCTTGTAGATCGGCTATTTTCGGTGTGCGACACTGGAGCAACTAAGTGTAAATCCAGCAAGATCCTTCATCTTAGTAAAAATACAAATACATAAAATAGAATGCCTTCTTACTAAATATGTTACTGTAGGAAGGTGGGGTGGGGTGGTGGTTGAGGATTGTTCACAATATGCTAGTGGTCCAGACCTCAATAAAGGTTGAGAACAACTGTCCTACAGTATCTAAATAAAGATAAACAAATATTGGCCCAAAATAAATTCATTGCATAAAAGCATAGAAAATAGTGCTTTTTTTTTACCATAAATAAGGGTTGCATTAGCACAGGAACTTTCTTAACAATCTTAAATCAAAATATAGGTCTATTTTACTCCAATGTTTACAAACATTGCAAACCTACAGCCCCTGGAAATATGTCTTTATTCCAGTTTTTTTTTTTGGTCAGCATGTGATTTGTCTGGATCACGGATTGGGCCTTTAACCAGGAAAAGGGTTATAGCCACCATTATTCTTTAGGTTGTTTCCTGCTCAGTGAGGGAATGCTGAAACACAATTGGTTAAATTGTTTGAGTGTACATACAATACAGCTCTGGTTAAAGCTGCACTATGTATAACTTTCCTCTTCTACCCCGGATTTGAACCCGGTTTCCTGACATGCTCTACCATACAGATTGGTCAAAACGACATTTTATTTATTAAAAAGAGTGACATGGTGCTGTTTTAAGCTGGAGTCGTTTTAGAAATGTTATTTATAATTTCAATGCTAATTTATAAAATACTTAAGGCTAATTACATACTTAAATCAGAAAGTGACCATAGAGGAGGAGGGATGCCATTAAAAAAAAACATTACTGTGTTGTTGCATCTGTGGTGATGACTTACTTATAAAAAAGGTTCCAGATTGGGCAGACCTAAAGATTTAAGCAGAACGCCCACTGTAAAAGTTGTCCGTTTTAATGGCTTGTGCGGAGAACAAGCCATAGAATTGACTCCGGAGCAACAATAAAACCTCTGTCCAAGAGTTTCATCTACTGTAGTCCCTGTTCCTCAGTGCATTATGCACTTCAAACCCCAGCATCCATTCCGTATTATGGGGAAAGCTTTCGCTGAAAATATAGCAGATTGACAAGCTCACAACGCGTCGCGCTGCGACGCGTTGTGAGCTTGTCGATCGGCTATCTTCGGCGAAAGCTTTCCCCACAATAGCAGAAAACCGAAAACACTAGCAGAGAGCCCTGAGGGATTCCGGTCAACCATATGGGGTTTAAAGGGATAGTTCACCCCCCAAAATGACTTTTTTTTCTATCGATTAGTCACCCCATGGAGACTTGAATTCATGGATATTTTTTGGTTTTTGTCGCATTCCTAAGCCAATAATTTGATGACCGGCACTTTCGGGTTTCGGTATAGGAGACAAAAAAGGAGACTCTTTGTGTCTCCTATACCGGAACCGCTGCCTACCATTTTTTGGGTGAACTATCCCTTTAAGTGGTTATATCACTGTTTCTCAACGTCAGGCTTGGGGACCACCAGGGGTCCAAATAGACCGTTACGGGTCTGTAACTATCATTATATTAAAGCTGCACTATGTAACTTTCCTCTTCTACCCCGGATTTGAACCCGGTTCCCTGCACAAGTGCTGCTGACATGTTTTACCATCGAGCCAATAGCGCCTGCCTGCTTGCTCAGGGGATAAATGAATGATACATTGAATCTTGACCATCAGGTCAAAATTTGTGTCAGATCCTGTGTCTATGGTGAGACATGACCTTTGACACGACCTAAATAGACGAGCAGGGAGAATACAAACCACCCCAATTGTATACGTTACATTGTATTAACATACTCTACCATGTCAGATTGGAAAGAATTGCATTATATTAAAAAAAAATTAATGCAAATGAGTCATCCGGTCATACTGAAAGACTTGGGACCACAGAAGAACATGCTGGCATGATGCTCTTTCTCAAGTCAGTGGCTGACAACAGGCCTACACAATCACAACCCACATGCCAGAGCTTCACATCCATCATCAACTCACTATTCACAATACTGTTACACCAGCACATTTATGAACTTATGAGAGAGAGAGAGAGAGAGAGAGAGAGAGAGAGAGAGAGAGGGGCGCATAGTCGCATTTACAGTGATACAAACACTGACTATTCCAATATCAATAGTTGAACTGTAACTTTGTATCTACAGTAGGCCTATCTAACGTTTCATTTCATTTCATTTGTTTTGAACAGCAACCTTACGGTTAAGTGCGGTAACTTACTGCTACGGTAACTTACTGCTACGGAACTTGCCTGAGAACACAATAAGCTATATAACAGCTATAATAAGCTGTTATGGGTTATATAATAAGCTATTATTATTTTCGGTATGAAAAGAATAAAGCCAGGCCAATGGGGTCAACAGGGGCAGTAAGCTAATTGAATAGGTTATTTAAAAAAAAAAACTATCTGATCCCCAAAAGTAAAATCTCCTCAATTCTTGCAGGAATAAGGATCAGATTAAATATAACCAATTTATAGCTGCAGTTCCCCAAATAATAACTTATAACACACGTTGAGCGTCCAACCTGCTGGGAACAAAAAAAACAACAACGAATCCCTCATTATTTGACCTATAGGCTACAAAACAGTCTGGAAGAAGAGCACCTTTCACCAGACAAATTCCGAGGCAAACATTTCCCCTACATAAAAAAAAAAAGAATCTATATTTTAAGGATTGTCGATCTGCTATTTTCAGCGAAAGCCTTCCCCACAATAACAGAAAACAGAAAATACACCAGCATTGAGCCCTGAGGGACTCCGGTTACCCAAATGGGGTTTAAAGTGGTTAAATATTTCCCGACATTAATTCTTTATACTATATTTTAAGGATCGTCTATTATAAATAAGTCAGCCAATAATAAAAGTCCATAAGTGCCGTGCAGCAGCACCGCACAACAGCGCCACCTCGCAGGGAGCGCAGCACAGAGGAAAAGGAGCGCATCAGGCACTTTTCTCATTGGACACAGCATTGTAAACACACGCACTGTCTGTCTGTCTGTCTGTCTGTCTGCTGAAACACAGACAGTCCAACATTCTCACTTCATATTCTGCTAAAAACACTTGCAACTTTCTCATTCTTTCTCAGTCCAAGAGACCTTTTTTAAAACCCAGTGCTTTGACACCGAACCCCCCCCCCTCTGCATATCTCCATGGAGACCGCGTCCCCCCCCCCCTCCCTCCTCCCCTCCATCATGTCCCGATCGATGGGAAATTGAACAAAGAGAGAGAGGATCAATTTCCGATCAACCGGAGGGAGAGTCAGCGGCGCTTTTTTTTTTTTTTTTTTCCCAATCAATGGAGAGCGGCTTCCCCACACACACACACACACACACACACACACACACACACACACACACACACACAACGCGGGGACTGTCTGTCTATAGAACACAACTAACAGCCCCGGCAGCACAAGCAAAAGAGGGGCTTCCAGAGCCCCCCGTAGCCGAGGCTCCCCGGCACACCGCACACACTGGAAGGAAGGAAAAGGGAAGCTGACCTGGAGCTGCTGTAAATCAAAGCGACTCCAATATTGAACCATCGATCCCGCATTGGCCGCCATCTTGAGACATATTGAGCCGCGGAGTGAGAGAGAGAGCTGATAGAGAGAGAGAGAGAGAGAGAGTAGAGAGAGAGAGAGAGTAGAGAGAGAGAGAGAGAGAGAGAGAGAGAGAGAGAGAGAGAGAGAGAGAGAGAGGGAGAGAGAGAGAAAGAGAGAGAGAGAGGGGCTGGATGTTAGAGTAGAACGAAGGAGGGGGGAGCGCCACGTAAAACACGGAGCTGGAGCCATTTGAAGTCTCTACGCCGCGGCTTATTGAACACACGGCTGTGTTGTGTGGAATGGATCTATCGAACGAACGGGAAACCTGTCATATTGAATATAGAGAGGAGGAGGAGGAGAGGAGAGGGGGGGCTGTCGGTGCTCCATAGCGGCCAAAAACACGGGATGGAGTTCCCACTTTTAGGAGAAACTTTATCATACGATACAGTAACTGGATGTGGTGTTTTTTTTTTAATGCCGATTTTTTTAATTTTTATTGATTTGTCTTTTCCCCCCTTTTCTTTTTCTTTGACCAGAGTCCATCAGGGCTCAATATCTTGCAAAGCTGTGAGCTTGTCGATCTGCTATTTTCAGCGAAAGCTTTCGCCACAATACCGATGCTAGGGTTTAAGTGGTTAATCTAATAGTCAGATCGTATTTCATTTTCGGTTTATCGCAACAACAAAAAAATGAATTGCTTTTGCTCTCGAGTTGACTACATTAATTGCCACCTTAACTCATATAGTGAGAAAGTAGGCCCTAACTAACTATGTTATAGACTTACATAATTATTTGCATAACATATTGCGATTGCTTTCTTATTTGAATGTTTGGACTGGTTGAAGTGCACTTGCCAAGTATAGCCTATATACACTCTACTCTGCGTTTGACAAACTCAAATGTTTTTTATTTTGCCTTTTACACTCGTTTTCGTTTTTTTTTAATTCAGAGTTTTGATCTAATATTGAGGGTTGTCAATGTAATAGTTTGTATCCTAACGGATCTTATTACTGTATGGAGCTTGCCTACTGCTACAGTATATTTCTATCTATCCAGCGGTGTAAAGTAGGCTAACTAAATAGGCTACATTTACTCAAGTAGGCTACTGTAAGTACAATTTTGAGGATTTTTTTTTAACTCCAAATTTCTACTCTACACTACATCTCAAAGGCAAATATTGTATTTGCACATCAATTATTTGAAAACTTTAGTTACTAGTTAGCCTACTTTGTAGATTTTTTGATTATTATTACAATACATACATTACCCTCTTCAGCCCTATACATTTCGGCCATTTGAAGAATAGACTTTTACTTGTAACAGAGTATTTCTACATTGCAATATTGCTACTTTTCCTTAAGTAAAAAATGTGAGTTATTTTTCTACCACTGGCTACAGTATATTTCTGTCTATCAAATGCTTCAAATTCTCCCAACCTATACTTAATAGTAGGAATACTGTATCAGATATACTCATTGGATAGTAGCCTGCATATTAAATTAAATAGACTTCACTCTCTGTTATGTGTAAACACATAATGGCTTGTTGCTCTAGTCTAGAACAGCACTGGCCTACTTGGGCAGTTGTGTTGAACTTGAACTTGAGCTTGGGGAACAGCGCCTCTCTTGGTATGACTCCAGAATGACCTGTATGCAACCTTGCAGACAGCATTGAATGAGCATGTGTGTGTGTGTGTGTGTGTGTGTGTGTGTGTGTGTGTGTGTGTGTGTGTGTGTGTGTGTGTGTGTGTGTGTGTATATTTATTTATATATATATATATATATATATATATAGCGAGAGAGAGAGAGAGAGAGAGAGAGAGAGAGAGAGAGAGAGAGAGAGAGAGAGAGAGAGAGAGAGAGAGAGAGAGAGGGAGAGACACAGGGAGAGAGACAGAGAGAGGGGGCACCATATGTTATGAATGTATACAACACTTATTTGAGGATCATTCATATTTATATTGATTTAGTGATAATACATGCAAACCCATTAGAACAAGCATAGGATAGGCCTATATCTGTCCTCAATTCTTTGACCAGATCCAGATTGTGTTCGATTATATTTAGACTTTATTGTATAGAGGGAGATTTGTTTTCCACACACAGATATATAGCTAAACAGAAGCATACAGATAAAGATACATACATCCTAGACCAGTTAAATCCTGTTAAAGTAAGCTCTCCTGCAGGTTCAGTCTGATTAACATGTGTTTTATGTGCTAATGACCAATTATTAAATCATTTGTTTTGATAACTGTCTGGTGTAGAGGGTGTAAAGAGACTATGGTGTTCACAGCTTTCAAGTATAATTGTAATAGGCTATTTGAATGTAAGGTTAAATACATTACCCTATAGGCTACACTGTAATACAACTGTTTCAGTGTAAGAGCGTCAGACAGGCCTACACTGCAGCCAAGCCTATATATGCCGCTGAGTTTCAGCGATAATTTGGTAAATGTCAAATTTGCGGTGAACCAGCAGCCATCTGAAACGGTGTACATTTTTTTCATTTCCTGTGATCTCTGTTAAAAATGTGTTTCCTGTTCTAAGCAGGCGAGATTGTTGGGAATCAATGTCACACGGGGGTAACAAGAACCATCTGACAGCCATATTGAAATCCCATTCAGCCAACACGGTAACACAGGAAAAGCAATAGGCCTGCCTCCTTTTCCACACTCACTTAATGCATGTAACTGCGTTTTAACATCCCCCACGAGCGCAGCTCACAAAAGGGAAATGGGATGCCTGTAAACCGATGGGGTTTATAATCCTTCCCTCAGACAGCCAGGCAGGCACGGTCCAGTAAATCATTTGACGAAGGAAAGAGAATGAAAACGCCATCAGGTGAAACATCTGAAGAAGCCATTACTGAGGTCCTACAGTATGGGAGGTTGAGGTCAGCTCCAAGAACATGCAGCTTGGAAAAGAGATGGCTGAGCCTGCAGTGCAGCGCGCTGGGCCACCCTAGAACAGTGGTTCTCTATACATTTTCATGCCAAGGACCCCCGAATTGATACATATATGGCAGCGGGCCCCTGTTTGAAAAATATGTTGTGCCAGGGACCCCACACAAGATAAGATTTGTGTTGTTAGATTAGATTGAGTTCTACAACCGTCTAATACTGTACTGTAAGTGGGGAGATAACAGTCTAGAGAAAGTCAAACCTATGATCTGCAAAGTCATTCTTTTACACATTAGCTCACTGGACTAACTTTTAGCCGGTGAAATAATTGTGAAATTAAACTGTTTCTCATTCAATTCAATTCCATTCCATTCAATTCAATTTCCAATTCACTCAAACAAGTTGACCTGCAACATGTCATGTTTCAGCTATATGGCTGCTGCCTCCACATGAGGACACGGACAGCAGCCCTAACGTAGTTATTGCATTATATTGAGTCACAAATTGCATGCCATCAGTACACAGAGCAGCTCAGTGGATATTATTACAACTGATTAACCCCTTTCAACCTATAGCATCCTTGTTGTAGGTGAACTTTTTCAAAGTTAAAAGGAATGAAGTTTAAAGGGTTACGAAATAGAATAAACCATGCTATCGTTGAGTGTCCATGTCAGCCCAGAGAATCTTTGTTTGTTACATTTCCAAATATAGGTAGGTGACTAGGTCTGTCTTGTCAGTCGGGCTGTACAAGGACTTCATGGTTACTCCCATACAGAGCCTATATATGTAGTAGCACAATACAAGAGATCTAGCATAAAAGATACAAGGCCCTTCAAAGGTCTGTCCGGATAATGTTTAATCTGTATTTTCTGTGTCATTTTGGCACGCAACACATACATCGAAGTATAAGTCAGGCTTTAATCAGGCCTAACCGAGTGTCTTAAGAGGCCTATAGTAAAGTTTAAAAAAGCGCCATGAATTTTCTGTTTCTCATATAGGCTGACGGATCAGTGTAGCATGTGGTAGTCGTGTGCTGTTGCACCACAGAGAGAGAGAGAGAGATGGGGTGTGTTGGTGTTGGTAGTGAGGAGCAGGAGGAGGAGATGGGGTCCCCACAGACCCCTCTGGTTCTCTCCTCTCGTCAGTAAGGGGCCCTACAGGGACCGTTCACTCCAGCGCACAGCGTCCCACTGGCAATTTGTTTTGCTAAACCCACCAACACACCACTGCACCCTTCGAGAAAAAAAAAAAAAAACATCTCTCCATTTCCTCTCTTAACTCCCCCCCTTCCCTCTGTTCCAATCTCGCTCTCTCCAACACCCCCCCGCTTCCCCCCCACCCCCCCACTCCTCCATTCATTCCGGGTCCTCTGGGGAGCCCAATTAGGGCCGTCTCTTTCTGTCTCTCCCACACACATAGATCTAACCAGAACTCCCCACTTCTCCGTGTCATCTTATTTAATCAAATAAGGGGCCCCTCTGGAGGGTTTCCGCTTGATTTAAGAAGTCTGCACGCTGGATGCAATTTTAATTAAGGTAGCCTTTTTTAGAAAGACACACAATCAACGAACGGGAGACGGGGAGGTGAGGATGCAGCAGCATGCGTGCATGCATGATGTGCATGCAGGGTGCGTGCTAACAGAATGCAGCTTGCTTGTACATTTCCCTGACATTTAAACTTTACGCCCATTCAGCTGAGCGTCTTATCAACTCTATAAGTTTGGTGAGGGTTCGAACTTCGAATCTCAGTTAGGACATGAACGTGCAAGCCTATAGAGAATAAACTCCTGATCATGGAATATCAACATATAATAGTACGCCTAAAAGTTCAAGGGGTCTGAGACTTGCACATCATTTATCATGACCTGTTTTTCAGCTGAACATATACTGTATTTCTGCTGAGCAACGGGGTCGTACAACAAAGCGTACATTAGCCCTTAGTGCAGACAACGTGCCTGACTGTGATCCTTGAAAAGATCACAATCATCACTATAACAATGTGTAGATTTTCATGGACAAGTAGCATTAAAAAAGTCTCCTAGGAGTCCTCTGCTGAGAGTAGGCCTACATCGCCATCTAGTGGTGTAGTGTGAGTAAACTGATAAAACCCTGTTAAAGGACTGTATTTAAATAAAAGGGGGATTCATTTGTTTTGTTTTAAAACAAGACCAGGAGACCTGGTTCTGCCAGACCCAAAATGAAGTCCTAGTATGTAACACACCTACAAACCACTTTATAACTGAAGTTCATGATGTCATGAATAGTTCGTGACGAAAGGGGACGTCACAAACTTTTTTTTGGCTGGGGCCGGAGGACAAATGACCCCTGCCCATGTATGGACGAAACAGATACAAAGCCTCATGTAAGCCCGACCCCTTGGGTCTGGCAAAAAAAAGTATAATACTGTACCTACCACTGTGACTGTGTCTACTGTCACATAGTGGGGTAAAAGGCCCCCTTCCTATATTCAAATTGGCTTAAGGGAGGGCGGATGGACCTCTGACACCACGCTCATGTCACGGGCGAACCTCTGACGTCACGCTCATGTCACCATGACTCAGCCATAACCATATATGTGCTAAACAAATAAAGTTTGATTTGATATAAGGAGCTACGCCCAAATATGGAGTGTGTTGTCTAACCTCAATGTGTCGTCATGGCATCAGCAAACAAATCAGTCAGAATCAGAATCAGAATCAGAATCAGTTTTATTGTCACATCACAGGTTTACAAGGTAAAAAAGTGGGTGAAATTCTTTTTTGTACATCGTTCCCATCGCAACGTTAGTTTCCATAGAAAGAAGAGGGGGGGGGGGAGAAGAAGAGGGTGGGGGGCAAGTGGGAAGGAGATCAAAACAAGAGAGCAACAGAAGGCCAGACAAGTTAGTTATCTACTTGTCTGGCCTTCTGTTGCTCCATATATGGGCACAAAAGGGGGTATACCCATATATGGGCATAAAAGAGACAAGGACTGACAAATAGAGATCTCCATTTATGGGCATAAAAGGGACAAGGACTGACAGATACAGAGATCTCCATAGAATAATAATAAATGTTTATTGTCCCCAAGGGGACATTTGTCTTCACAAGTCTGTTAAAAAACAACAGCAGACAATACATGAGGTCCCCACTGTACACAGAAAACCATCGTATCGACGGGGCAGTTTGTTTAATATAACAAAACTCTTGCTAAAACCAACCCTTTCCCACTTCAAGGTTCTGTATCTTCGCCCAGATGGCATGAGGTCGAAGTAGCGATACAGGGATGATCAGTGTCATTTGTTATTGAAAGTGCTAAGCGTGTGATGGCCTTAATGTTCATATCAGACAGTGTGGGTGTGGGAAGTCCGATGATCTTGGAAGCAATACGGGGTAATACTGAAAAGTGTGTTTCTGTTAGGCATGGACAGTATAGTGAAGAAACATGCAGAACAATAAAACGGAACAGGTTGAATAATGCTTTTGTACAGTAATAAGAGAAGATGAGGGATAACATGAAGGCTTTGCTGAAAACATTCATAATGTGTTGATCAAACTTAAGTCTATTGTCCAAAGTGAGTCCAAGATATGTGAAACTGTCAACCTGTTCCACTGTTTTACCATGAATGAGGAGTGGGTTAAGTCCAGTGTGGGTTGTTTCAATGACCAGTTCTTTTGTTCAACTCTAGATAGTTGTCAGTGCACCACTGTGTAAAATGAGAAATGGTGTTCTGGAAGTCCGTAATGGAGTTATTGTCATGAAGCAGCCCGTGAATGGCAGTCATCAGAGTATTTAAAGTATGTGATGTTGGTGGGTAAAGGGCTAATACAGTCATTTGTGTAGAGGAAGGGGCTGAGGACACAACCCTGATTGATGAGAATGATGTACTGTACCTACTTTAACTGTTTGAGGTCTATTACTAGATAGAGGACTGACAAATACAGAGATCTCCATATAGTATGGGCATATCAGTCAGATTGGCGGTGCGACGTAGGCGTGAGGGCCGCAAAGCGGCCCGAAATCTAGAGTTGCGGTCCGAACCGCTAGTTGGATAAAAGTCCCCTTGGCTGTATTTCTCCCAAAATCACCAAATGCCACCAAATGCTACAATAATTTAACACAGTTCTTGACTGTGTAGTTATTCCAACAAAACAATATTGAGGTAAATTGATATTTTTGGGCGGTGAAACCGCCCCTATAAGTGAGGTTTGGATATTTGTACAACAAATCCTGCGCTGTGATTGGCCAAAAATGTACCCCGCCTAACCCTGCACCGTGATTGGCCAATCACAGTCTATTCAGGACTGTGATTGGCCAGTGTCACATGACACATGTGCATAGCCCTATATAAGAAACCATAACTTAAAAAGAACCATAATTTTGTTTTTTATCATAAAGAGTGTTTCAATAAATGTATTTATTTTTTGTACATGATTGGTTGACTCCATTCAGTATTGTGATTAGCTAGCAAGACACCGCCCACTTCACACAGGGTGTTATTTTTTTTTGTAATCCTGAAAAAGTTGTAAACACAGTTCTCCGCTAGGGTTTACAATAAATAATCCACAATCCAATATAATCCAAAACACAATTTAGTCATTATGACAATTAATTCCCTCCCAGCTGCCAGTGCGGAGACCCCACCGGGAGGACGTGGCACATGGCCCTCCTACTCCTCAGACTCAACTTTCCGCACTGTCCCGTTGGGGCAAATGGCTTCTATGGGCACTTCACCCCTTTAGTTCTATTTTGTTTTAAATAGTTAGTTATAGTCAAAACTGAGTACATACTGTATATAAATATTGGTAGGACACACTAACAATCTATTTACATACTTAAAGGTAGATTAAGTGATATATTCTTTGGTAATTTTTGTTTTGTTTTGATAAAAGGTTAAAGTACTATATTCTGATAGTAATCATTGCTACAGAGCGTTTGTTCGGTCACAGGAGTCTCTCCAGCTCTTTAGTACACAGGTAGGTGGCAACATCTAAGCCAATCAGGAGAGAGCACTGAAAATGCATTTTCTGTTTTAGTAAAGAGCTGGACAGACATACTGTAGGAGACTCCTTTTACTGAACAAACACTCTATAGCAATGAGTACTATCAGTATATTGAGCTATTTAACACTTATTTTAACCAAAGTAAATCACTTACCCTACCTTTAACAGTATGTGATAATAATTTATAATGAATATACAAATGAAATTATTTGTACACCTGAATGTGGAATTAAACTTAATTTGAGTCAACGACGCAATATTCCCAGGGTGGGCTTTTTGACCACAAGAGGCAACAGGACCCCTTTACACAATGTTATTTTGTGTGCTATAACAAATATATCTAATGTTTCAATTTAGTACTCTTATATGGGTATTGGCTAAAGCATTGCCAAAATGCACATATTTTATTTATATAATATAAAGTATTCTAAATGGTCATAAAATAGCCATATCTCTTAAGGGGGCCCATTACCACCACACTGTCTCGACCCCCCCATTTTAGCAGTTTTGTTTGAGATCGTTTTAAGCATTCGTAACTCGCTCATGAAAACGGTTGTATTAATTATTTTTTGATATTTAATTAGATAGTTGAATATTGTCTATGTATCAGGAATCTAATGCTGAATTTATACGCCGTTGTATGATGGTGTTGTGTGATGAAAATAGCCTGAAAATAGCCGATCTACAAGCGCACAACACACCTGGGTCATACATTCTGAAACAATTTTTTGACGTCCAGGTCATGTTTGATGGCAGTGTGTACGATACATCTTGGCACTGATTGGTCCGGTTTGCGAGATTAGCCCCAGACAGACAGACAGACAGACAGACAGACAGACACACAGCGACGAAAACATAACCTCCCACTTTGACTTCTTCTTGGTAGAGATAATATTATGAGAATGACTAAGAACAGTTTGTCAATCACCCCAACACCAAGCCTACCAGTCCCACTGTTGTCCCCATGACAACCAAGTGCAAAGGTCAGAGGTCGGTTCTACTGTCGGCCCTCATTTTTCTTTCCTTCCGAAGATGAACCACTGTTTTTATTTCCATCGGAAGATGAATCACTGTTTTCCCGCTCTGACGCCATCTTCTTGTATGCCAGCTCAAACACTTTAAGTGATGCCTGCTGGAGGTCGGTGGCAGCCTGCTTAATATTCTTAATATCTTCCACGTCCTTGTTGGTCAGGAGATCCCTAACGTTGGAGATCGCCTCCTTCAGCTTGGCGCACTCGTCTGCTGGAATCTTATCCTTGAACTCCTCCATCTTGGACTCTGTGTCGTGGGTGATGCCCTCGGCCATGTTGACGGCCTCTATGCGGTCCTTCTTCTTCCTGTCCTCCTCGGAGTACTGCTCGGCATTTCTGATCATGTTCTCGATGTCGTCTTTACTGAGACCTCCGGAAGCCTGGATGATGATCTGCTGTTTGCGGCCAGTACCCTTGTCCTTGGCCGAGACGTGAACGATACCATTGGCATCAATGTCCAAGGTGACCGTAATCTGAGGCACGCCGCGGGGGGCGGGGGGTATCCCCACCAGGGTGAACTGACCCAGCACCTTGTTGTCGACCACCATATCTCTCTCTCCCTGGCACACCTTGATTTCCACCTGACTCTGTCCGTCCGCTGCCGTGGAGAACACTTGGCTGTACCTGGTGGGAATGCTGGTGTTCCTGCTGATAAGTCTAGTGAAGACTCCACCCAGGGTCTCGATTCCCAGCGACAGCGGCGTCAAATCAAGTAGCAGCACGTCTGTGACATTGCCAGCCAGGACGCCGCCCTGGATGGCTGCTCCCGAAGCGACGGCCTCGTCTGGGTTAACCGACTTGCTGGGAGCGCGGCCAAACAGGTCCTGAACCGTCTGCTGGACCTTGGGCATACGGCTCATGCCTCCGACCAGCAGCACCTCTTGGATGTCTTCCTTTGACACCTTGGCGTCCTGCATGGCTTTCTGGCACGGAGCCACGGTGCGGCGGATCAAGTCGGCCACGATCCCCTCAAACTGGGAGCGGGTCAGCTTCATGCTGAGATGTTTGGGGCCAGAAGCGTCCATGGTCAGGTAGGGCAGGTTGATATCGGTCTGCAGCGAAGAGGACAGCTCACACTTTGCCTTCTCGGCGGCCTCCCGGACTCTCTGTAGGGCCATGCTGTCTTTCGTCAGATCCACACCACACTCTCTCTTGAATTCCTTGACAATGTGTTGTAAGAGCTGCTGGTCAAAGTCCTCTCCTCCCAGGAAGGTGTCTCCATTGGTCGATTTCACCTCAAACACACCCGTCTGCATTTCCAGAATTGATATATCAAACGTGCCTCCTCCCAGGTCATAGATTGCAATAGTCTTACCCTGATTCTTGTCCAGTCCGTAGGCCAGAGCCGCAGCTGTTGGCTCATTGATGACACGGAGGACATTGAGACCAGAGATCTCACCGGCATCTTTAGTCGCCTGTCTCTGGGAGTCATTGAAGTAGGCTGGCACGGTGACCACTGCATCCTTCACACCGTGACCCAGGTAGCTCTCTGCTGTCTCCTTCATCTTCCTCAGGATGAAGGCTCCGACCTGGCTTGGTGAGTAGAGTTTCCCTTGAGCCTCCACCCAGGCATCGCCGTTGGACGCACGCACAATCTTGTAGGGAACGTTCTTCAAGTCTTTCTGGACGTTTGGGTCATCAAAGCGCTGCCCTATAAGCCTCTTGGTCGCGTACAGGGTGTTATTGGGGTTTGTTACAGACTGCCGCTTAGCGGCCACGCCCACCAGACACTCCCCGTCTGATGTGAAGGCGACGACGGAGGGGGTGGTCCTAGCTCCTTCTGCATTCTCCAACACCTTGGCCTGTTTCCCCTCCATGACGGCCACACAGGAGTTGGTGGTTCCCAGGTCAATACCAATGACCGTGCCTTTGGGGGCCTTAGACGCATAGCCCTTCCTGGAAAGGGCTCTAAGTGCATCCAGTTGGAAGCCCTGTGAAGGCAGAGTCTTGTGGATGTTTCTTACAATGTTCAGCATGGTGTCAGTATGTCAGAGCAATGGGTGAGCAGTTCAGTGGAATACTTACCATATATCTGCCAGATATATGAGTCATCAGGCATGATGTCATATTGACAGCCTAATTATGGAATTACGGAGCGGACCTCTGACATCACGCTCATGTCATGATGTCACCATGACTCAGCCATAACCATAGAAGGAGTTCCCAATGCAGCTACACCCAAATATGGAGTGTGTTGTCACAATGTGTCGTCATGGCATGAGGCGCAAACAAATCTGTCAGCTCCATATATGGGCACAAAAGGGACATGGACTGACAGATTCGGAGATCTCCATATATGGGCATAAAAGGGACTAGGTCTGACAGATACAGAGATCTCCATATATGGGCATATCAGCATGCCCATATATGGGCACATACTGATGACATCAGGGATCTACATGTATATGGAAATTAAAGGGACAAGGACTGACAGATACAGAGATCTCCATATATGGTGTGAAGTCTGACCAAAGTCAACACATGGAGATCGTGTCAAGTTCAGTCGGATCGGCGGTGCGACATAGATGTGAGGGCCACGTAAAGGACCATAACAAATACCAACGACTGGTTATCTAAACCTGAGCCAAGACCCGCTGCAATGGCGTCCAGGCAGAACTTAAACTGAGATGTTCAACCCAAGTGGTGACGTAATGCCAGAGGGTGAAAGAGAATCAGTGGGAAGGGCTCTGTAGTCTCCGAAGTATCTGGGTTGTTAGGCCAGATACCCTGGCTAGTACATGGTAAGCTCCCGATCAGAGCTTTAAGGATGCATAGTGACCCGAACCTCTAGTAGTGAAAAAAGCGTGTACAAGTTCACAATGCGTTGTTGTGAACTTGTAGACTGGCTATTTCCACTATCTTACAATAAATACATGGAATCTCATACCCTAGGTGGGGTTGGTGAAAGGACCTCTCTGTGTGGAGTTTGCATGTTCTCCCTGTGTCTCCTAGGGTAGGTACCCTCACAAAAAATGCAGTAATCCTGGTCTCTATACTGCCTCCCCGTGGTCAGCCGGGGCGCCTGATGGAGGGGAAAGGAACTGGTTGGAATATTGTGTTCCTTCCACGCGCTACGTCTAACCAGGGAACCTCCCCCCTGTCGGGTGATAAGAAGTGGATAAGAAGCTAGTGGCTTGCTAGCTCTCATGCATTGAAGGAGGCATGAGCTCGGCTCTAGGCTCTCCCTAGGCTGGCAGAGGGAGTGTAGCGCCCAGGATTACATAGGCAATTCGCACTGGGTGAAAAAAAGTGTTACAAAATCTTTGTATATAGAGTATGTATGTCTGTCTGTAGTTCACATATTTCGTCTGACCGACCAATTTCAAATTCCACGCATGAGAACCACCAATCTGACCATTATGCATGCGCATATATGGGAATGACCGACTTCAAACTCGGTGCACGCATTGGCGAGGACTCGAGGGGGAGTGGTGCCCGGCGTTGAGTCGTTCGGATATAGGCGGTTGTCCAGAACCGCCGATTCCGACCGATATGTCCATATATAGGCTTATATATGGACATCCAGTTGTCCAGATCCGCTGATCCAACCAATATGCCCATTAATGGGCATGCCCATATATACCAGTAGGCATATATTGATGACATCAGGGGTCTCCATAGCCTAAGGAACACAGATACATAGATCTCCATATATAATAATAATAATAATAATAATAATAATAAACTTTATTTGTATAGCACCTTTCATGACATGAAATGCAGCTCAAAGTGCTTTACAGAGCAAGAATACAACTACAATTACAACTAATTTAACAACAAAGCAAAAAAAGAAAAGCAAAAGCATAACAACACAGAGATTTAAAAAACAACCAAAAAATCAACTAAAAGCAAGAGTGAAGCTGTGTTTTAAAGCTATTCACAGAAGCTGCCTGTCTTAAATTAATGAGAGTTCATTTTTTTTATCAATCCTAAAAACAACCGGGAGCCAGTGTAGTGAAGCTAGAACTGGAGTAATATGTTCTCTCATCTTAGTTTTAGTTAAAAAAAACAAGTTGTAATCTCTCAGTTGTTTTCTTTGGCAGGCCAGAGTAAAGTGCATTGCAGTAATCAAGCCGTGGATCAACGTTTTTGCATCATCCAACGACAGATAGGCTCTAATTCGCTTAATATTTCTAAGATGAAAGAAAGCAATCTTGGTAACATGATTAATGTGTGTATTAAAATTCAATTCAGAATGGGCATAAAAGAGACATAGACAGACATATGGGTAGCCTACAACAGGTAGTCTACCAACATGGGTACAACATGTATTGCATAACCGGGTGGGGCATGCATACACACACACACACACACACACACACACACACACACACACACACACACACACACACACACACACACACACACACACACACACACACACACACACACACACACACACACACAGTTCATGTGTACTATAGGAACTTAAAGATGTTATGTTATGGATGTTGCTCCTTGGTCTTGCCTACAAAGGTGGTTGTTGTCACTCCACTTCATGAAGCTGACAAGTCAGGACCCCCAAATTAACATGTATTTGGCCAAGGACCCCCAATCTGAAAATGTGTTGTGCCAGGGACCCCCAGAAGAGAAGATTTATGTAACATAAATTCAAACTTTACAACTGTAAACAATTTCAAAAATAGCAGAGCGGCACGAGGTGACGCGCTGTGAGCTTGTAGATCTGCTGTTTTTGAATAGCCAACACATATAAATGGATAAAGTGGTTAAAATAATTGTGATGCTATTATTAGTTACTTTTGCTGGGGACCCCCTGGAACCCCTGGGGGTCCACTTTGAGAACCACTGGGCAAGTGTGTGTATACAATGTTATCTAAATGTATGATTAAGAGCTTTATCTCTAGTCTACTTTCATACTAGTAATGATATGTTACAAATGGTTAAATTATGTATGATCTGCTCTCACACAAGGTTTTTTAGTGTTAAATTATTTTTGACCAATCAATCAATTTGACCTCATGTAATTATAATGGACATATAGTATCTGAAAAGACGTGCAGGCGTAAGGACACTCAATTGAGAATGTTTCTAACTTCCATTTCTACTGAAACTTCTGGACTACAGTTATGCACAAAGCCTATTTCACCCTCAGGATTAACCTGTTTAACTATTGAAAACCAGGTATTACCCGTAAGGGGTCCTATTTGGACCCCCTTGGCGGTCCCCAGACCCAACCTTGAGAACCACTAATCTCTATAAACAGACATCGGCTACTTGGGAAGTCCTGTCATAAATTCTGTGTGTCAACTCCAATTCCATTTGTGGCCACAGCGAGCAGCCAAGCAGTTAAAGCAGAATTTCCACATCTAACCCAAACTATCACTTATTCCCCTCAGAGGATAAATCGTCATCCATAAAAAAATATATAAATAAAAGAAACATCTGAATTTGGTCGAAACACAGTCAGTATTTGTTCCTAATATTTTATTGTAATTTCTTCTTAGGTATTTTGTACTCTTCGGCAGTAGCTTCATTTTAAATAAGGCATTCCGATCAGAAAATGACTATGGACAGATGTTGCGATACATGGCAACAAGTCATTCTATAAGCGGCTATGCAGATGTTTCAGTGTAGTTTGGGGAGGCAGGAAGGCGCTGCCTGTGCGTTCGCCTGCACTTCACTCGATAGAAAGATAACAGGTAGGACTGCTTAGTAATTTCCCTACACTACCAAACAATGTACAATTGTGACGTGATTTGCATTTCCATTACAAAATGTGTCAGGTACTGCCAATCCAACCCAACACGTAAAAAATGCAAATGAGATTGTAAGAAGCACACACTACAGCCACAGCCTTTAAAAATTATAATTAGGGAAAAAAAGGTAATGTTCTAATCTTACAATCAATCAGTTAAAACCTCTAAGGTGATTGGCACCTTGCAAAAGTAAGATATTTGCACATTCTCTGCACATTTGATTTCTTTCCAAATTATCCTTACCTCCGGTGCAACATGCCAACGGATCTCCTCTTAGCTATGCTAAGAAACAGCCCAACCCTCTTAGGGCAGTGATGACGTGTGTACACGCTTCTAAAGCGGCAACGTCTACAGTACATGTAACTGCCAGAATGAAGGAAACACTTGAGTAAATGAGGTATTCTATTTATTGATTCCACACTAGGGTGGTCTCAAGGCAGGTGTGATGCCATCACAACTAGGCTGGTGTGTAGAAAAGCTCAGCCAGACCCACGTTGTGACAACCGAGTCTTGAAGCAGAGATGTGAGTGACCTTGAGAGTCTGAAAGGCTTCTGGGCAGGAGCTCCTCTGCTGTTCCAGACACTCCAGACAGAATCTATGCCAAGGCACACTGAAGCTGCTCCCGTGCCCTATTAAGCCATTTTTAATTGGTGCCTACTTTCTTTTGGTACAAGGCAAAATCCGTAGGGTTAATTTAACTCACAAATGTAAATGTTTTACACTTTCAGAGTTAAATTAGCACTCCAAAGTTTTGCTATGTAGTTACCATTATATCCAGTCCGGTTCCAAACCAGGCTTTCTTAAGTGCCATGCCGCAAAGCAGGCCTAGCCACCTTCATTTGCCCCGATCATTGATTTGAATGACTGAATACTAAAAAACTTTTGATATAAGCACAAAGTTCAATCCATTTTACATGAAATGTAATTGATTGTCATCATAACATTACCTTTCAGACAACTCTTTCCAACTATAAAAGAAAATTTAACTTATGTGTGGGAGTCTTTTCCTCCAGATGACCCCAGAGTGCCTTTGTGTGCCATGCTGATAGTGTTAAGACATTGCCAATTACCTAATGCAGTGAAGATTGCCTGATTATGCATCTTTCCTTTTGGAATTTTTATTCAGTCTCCAGGCTTGTGACTTCTCTTCCTTAATTCTGGCCCCTCCAAAATGTCAACTGTCAGATAGATGTTTTCGTCTGTCTGTTTTTAGGAGGAAGGTTGTAGCGGTGATGAAGTGTAGGCTGTTGCTCTGTCTGTCCGATGTTGTAGAGAAGTGTTAGTTTGGGGGCAACCATAGCTGAGTGGGTAAAGAGGTCATCTGGGAATTGAAAAGTCGCCGGTGCGACCCTCATCCTGCCAAGTCTGTGTGTCACAGTGTCCACGAAAAAAATGTGTGCTCATCTGAGCACCCATCTGCGGGGTGATTGCAGAAACGTAATATTCCTCTCTTTCCTTTCCCTTTTAAAGGTTGCAGTAACAAAGGAGTGAGAGATTTGAGCAAGTGTAGGAGCAGCCTCCATATTGAAAACCCTTAGCGATGCAAATCATCTCTCAGTACTCAGTGTGTTGATCGGGTGTGTGATTACCCTGTTTTTGCCCTTAAGATACTAGTAGATTAAGGCTTTTGCATAAGCTACATTTTACCATGGCTAGTCGGACTCCTTTTTAAGATTAGAGTGTCGCTGTGCATGACGTCACATTTTAGAAGACTGCATCCCTCGCAAGGGATCACATCCAGCCTCAGTAGAAGAGTCTACGATGACGCATGACTCGGGTAAAAAAAAAAAGACGTTACACTCCCAATAGAGCAATAATATTCATAGTGGACCAAAAAGGCTTGATTTCCTTGTTTGCATTTGTTTTTGTTTGTCAAGCATCTTCTTATGTTCATTAATTATGTTGTGAGGCATTAGAGAGCGAAGAGGTTGATCCTCTTTTCTGTCGCTTGCATCAGTGTGAGTGTCTCTGCCGTGCCGTCGACAGGGAAGGGTTATCGTTTCGTTTTCGTCCGCTTTGTCGACACGCCACCGTCTGGTATAGCTTCCTGAACGAACGGGTACGGCTATGAGTGTCATGAAGGACAGAGGGGACAGGATTTATCCAGGTCAACCCTGGAGCAGCACCCAAAGCAACACTGGTTTATACAAAGGGCATTTTGCATGTGTTTGTGCAGTCTTTCAAGCTTTTCATTCAGTTTCCTTCCGTGTTTTAATGTTTGTTTGTTTTTTTGCTGTTGTTGAAGAAAAGAAAAAAAAAACAGGATGTTCCATTCAAGTCTGACGTTCAGTTTAATCGGTTGGAAAATCTATTGTAGAATCCTTGTGATTCTTTGGACAAATTTCAGGAATTTGCCTTTTGCTAATATTTTTCTAAAGAACTAAAGCAGATTGCTATTAATATTATATACACTGTCATATAAAATTGTACAGATGAATTATATCCTCATAGCGAGTTGTTAAGCATTACTATGTTTTTCTTTTTTTTTGGTATTCATGTTCAAAGTATTGGTAGTATTTCTGTAGTCGATGTGTTCACAGCTTTTGGTTTTTCTGTCCCATTTCAAAACTAAGGAAACCTCACACATTTTTAAAGGTCGTTAGAAAACCTGCAGAAGTTTTAGCTCTAGTTCTAGCGCTTGTCTCACGATACCGTGTGTATGTCATGGATTCACATTTCTTACGATTCACCCTTTCATTTTACACCTTAATATTGTTGAGAAAAAGCTACACATTAAGACCTATGCCTTGATTTACATAGAAGCGTTACATGTTGGTGTAGCACGTCATGTCATGTCACGTCATGTCACCTTCCAGTCTTTAATGACAAGCTGTTTTTGCCACAATGTGTGATAAACATTGTACTTGGTGCCCGGGCTGTTGTTGTAACTATCACCACAGTAAAATCTGTCGTTTTTAACTGAGTATACAAGTGGACATGGGTCCATTTTTACTTTCTGACTTAACTACTTAAAGCCCTTTTCAAAATGTTTGATCTACACGCTCAAATTGTAGATCTGCTATTTTTGAACATTTCTGAAACTTTTTCCAAATGTTGAAAGTGGTTAAATAAGCAGTACAGAATTTGCTGTGCATGACTCTTGTTGAGTATGAAAGGCGTCTCAAAGATCAAAGGGGAGACATTTGGTTGACCATAAATGTCTCCTCTTATGGCAAATTGTGGGGAAAGTGTGGGGAAGAAATTGCTAATGCATAATTATTATTGATCAGAGACTATTATCAGAATGCAGATAGGCATTCTGCAGTGTCTACATACAGATGGTCTTCAGCAGTCCCCAAGTCTTTTTATTTTATTTTAAATATGCCTGTTGCCTGGACTACCATCTACCAGACATCATTGAGACGTCAGTCATTGAGGTTTGCTTTGTTTTCTTTGTAAATGAATGAAATATGAGGAAAGATTTTATACCAAATATAGATCATTTTAGATACTCTTTCATTGTTTTTATTTTATTTTTTGCGTCCCATAAATAACTTTATTCGTGACCTCAATTTAGTTTTGGCCAGGGCCATTACGTTTGACCATATTTGTACAGCTATAAAGTAGCTTCCATGAGAATTCAATTTGTGCAATGATATTTCTTGTAAAGGCTGAGAAATGATTTCTTTTAAACTAAACTTCACATTGAAGTTCCCCTAAATGTTACAAAGGAAAACCACCTTTGACCAAGAACAAGTGTCCCTGATGATGAAAAGTTTGAATTCACCTTTTGACTTAAAAAAAAACAACTTTCGATTGGTACCATTGGCGAAGGCGCCCAATGCGGTTTTATGGAATTTCACGATGGCATTGCGTGTTTTTGTTTTGTGTGTTACAGAGCGTTGTACAGTTCCCTTGTAGTTTCGAAGGACTTGGTCCTTTCTAATTTTTTTGTGTGTTCTTTTCTTTTGTACTGACCCTTTTTTTTCTTTTTGAAGTGAGGAACTCATCCACCACGTCCGCTGGTTCTTTAGTCGTATCTCTCAAAGCTCAGGTGGAAATCACTTTTTTGAAGATTCCTTGTGTCACTAACAATAAGGCCGCCACCTCGCCTCCCCTCTAGAACCGAGCAAGGTGTCGCCGGCCGCTGTCATCAGCTGGTCTATTTTTTATATTCAGATATTGTAGACCTCGTGGTCATCAGCAATGAGAGGTTGATTCCTCCTTCACGGACATAAAAAAAAGTTCTCTTGTAACCCTTACGACGAGTGTCTTTTTTTAATGTCTCTGGTCATTTTAAAGTCATTTTCACAAGCTCTGCTCTCAGCACTGTACGACAGACCCTTATACAATATGGAGAAGCAATATCACTGTATGAAACTCACTATGTATTATTGTTATTATTATTCACTAGCACCCTAGGTGTGATAATTGAAGTAAATATCTTTTTTACAAACACAGTGTTGGCGTGTGGTGTTTTTTTTCCTTCTACCTTTTCCACGTGAACTGACATGAATAAGGTGAAAGACTCAAATAATTTACTGTAGGTCTTTCTCTTAGATGTCAACACAAATATAAGGTATAATTATAGAAGATTTCAAAACAACTTAAATTAGTTTGACCAGCGATCTCATACTGCGGCTTTTCCATGGATTTCAGAAAAAGGAGAATATCTCTACTAGTTGTGTGGCATGTGAATACAAAATCCATGTTGTATTATTTGTAGTATGTGTTATTTTCTTTTTGTTTTACATTTAGTATTTTAAAAGACATGCAGGCATAAGGACACTCGATTGAAAATGTTTCCAACTTCCATTTCTAATGAAACTTCTGGACTACAGTTATGCAAAAAGCCATCATCCTCAGGATTAACCTGTTTAACTATCGACATGAGGAAAACCAGGTATTATATCACAACTGAAGTGTGGCCAGTAATGCAACCTAGTTGACAGTTTCTACCTGTAGAGGTCAGTGCAGCATTAGTTTACTGCAGTGTGACATAGGGTGGGAGTCATTGGTTTAACCTTTTAAACCCTATATGGTTGACCGGAGTCCCTCAGGGCTCTAATACTGTATTGTATACTGTGTATTTTCTTTTTTCTGTTATTGGGTTTAAGTGGTTTAGCTGCTGTCTCTTCAGAACCTGAACCACTCCAGAACCTGCAGTGTGGACAAAGTACTCACCCTCAGTAACTTTAACTACAAGTGGAATTTGCTGTCAAATTCGTACTTAAGTACTGGGCGTACTTGATTTAAAATTTATACTTTTAGGTATTCAAAACATGTTTTCATACTTGTACTGTACTACACACAAGTACAAATTACAAAGTTAAAAATATAAATAATACTGAAAATAGCAGATCTACAATCTCACAACGCGTTGCATCGTGAGTCGTGACACGTTGGAAGCTTGTAGATCTGCTTGTAGATCACAGGGCACCGCACTCCCTTGGATCCTCGGTGATACACACACCAAGTTTGAAGTTGATCGGTCTAATGTTTCAGAGATACGTGACGGATAGATATGCACATACGATACATGAAGAGATGACGTGCATTTATAGAGAGATAGAGAGATATTTTACATTTCTAAAACTTGTTACGCCGGACGTGAACGGAGAGGAAAATGTGGAACCCAAATATGGAAATGAGTGATGTCATAGTAGTGATGTCATAGACTGGCATCCAAGTACTTTGAGCCTATTATACCTGTGCAATAACCCGGGCAAAGCTGGGTACCCTGCTGTACACAATACAGCTGGTACTAACATTGCAGACAGTGACATTCCTCTCTACTGCAAGCTTTCACAACAGTGTGTATAACAATGGTATCGTATGTTATATTTTTATTCAGGCAACAAATTAAAACAATTCAACACAATATTTAGTCCAACATGTGAAATTATCATTAAAGGTTTAATATATACCGTAGAACATTCAGTTATGGTCAACTGTACAAGCTCTTAAAATATTTTTCCTTGTTTTGTCTTATCAATTGTAACATTTTGAGAACTTATTAGGACATTTCTTATGACCACTGGGAACCTATAGGAGACCATCACAAACCTTTAATAAATAAAGCCAGAGTAGGGAATACTAGTTTAAATGCAGAAACTATGTGACATAAAACGTGTTTGGGAGAAAAAGTAGAACATAGTTGTAGTATTAATAGTTTCAGTATTAATATACTAAATATTTTGCTTTTATATTTTGTCTAATCATCTTATCGTACCAACATGGAGTTCTTCAATTTGACCTTACTAGTGAGCAACTGAATTGAAACTCTCGTAACACTGCTTAAAGTGGAATGGCTTTTTCTCCAGTGTGGACACGCTGGTGATTCTTAAGATTTCCTAACAGACTGAAACTTTTGTCACAATGTTTACAATGGAAAGGTTTTTCTCCAGTGTGGAGACGCTGGTGTTTATTGAGACTGCCTGACCCATTGAAACTTTTGTCACAAAGTTTACAGTTGAAAGGTTTTTCTCCAGTGTGGACACGCTGGTGCTGATTAAGATTACCTGACTGACTGAAACCTTTGTTACACTGTTTACACTGGAAAGGTTTTTCTCCAGTGTGGACACGCTGGTGCGTATTAAGACTGCCTGAATTACTGAAACTTTTGTTACAATGTTTACAATGGAAAGGTTTTTCTCCAGTGTGGACACGCTGGTGCTTATTAAGATTACATGACACACTGAAACTTTTGTTACAAAGTTTACAGTTGAAAGGTTTTTCTCCAGTGTGGACACGCTGGTGCATATTAAGACTGCCTGAATGACTGAAACTTTTGTCACAGTGTTTACAATGGAAAGGTTTTTCTCCAGTGTGGACACGCTGGTGCTTATTAAGATTACATGACACACTGAAACTTTTGTTACAATGTTTACAGTTGAAAGGTTTTTCTCCAGTGTGGACACGCTGGTGTATATTAAGACTGCGTGACTGACTGAAACTTTTGTTACAGTGTTTACAGTGGAAAGGTCTTTCTCCAGTGTGGACATGCTGGTGTTCCTTCAGGCCACTTGGACGAAAGAAACTCTTGTCACACAGTTTACAGATGTGGGTTTTCTTTCCTGTGAAATTCAGCTGATTTGTCTTTACTTCTCCTGGTTGACTAACAGTCTCTGTAAAGTGTTGATGACTGGAAGATGTTGGTTCATCTGTGTCTCCTGTGAGAGAGAGAGAGAGAGAGAGAGAGAGAGAGAGAGAGAGAGAGAGAGAGAGAGAGAGAGAGAGAGAGAGAGAGAGAGAGAGAGAGAGATTAAAATAGTGAGTACAGACACAACCTGAAAAACAGTCACATAATGATGTGCTTGATGTAAAAACCTGGAGGCTGTTTGAAGTAAAGTATTTATCCCTGGCTTCTAGGCCTGGGTACCGAATGGCACTGACCGAACTGCTCCAATACCATCAAGCACTGAAAAATAACTAATCAGTCACTACTAAATGTAGATACATACAGCTTAATTTAACTTATCAAGCAAAAAAATTACATATTTATAATAATTAATTAATTATAATTAGGTAGAGATGCAGCGGAACACTTTTTTTTCAGTCCCGAGTTGGATATTTCCCAATACTGATATGATATTGACATACTAGATCTATTATTAATTGAATAATAACAATTATATTATTATTAATATTAATTGTGTAAGGTTACACAAGGCTGTAATACACACAGTGCTTTTTATGAAATAGCAAAACAAAAACAAATAAATAAATTACATTTCAATTTAAAACAATGTATTGTTGAAATGTAGGTTAGTAGGCTCAGCATCGCTGTCTAACAACCCAACTTGTAGAATTCTGGGAGAAAACAAAATAATGTCTGCTGGATAACATTGTAGAACTGTTTAATTACTACCGGTAATTATACGCTAAAATGTTTTGGCTACTAACTTACAATTGCGTGATTATATTCTGGAACTGTATACTGTATATAAATGGCATACCGTTAAAAAATATAATCAGATCGTCCCCAGTTAGCTTGTAAATCTGTTCTTTTCACAAGGCATGTAGGAAAAACACTACATTATTTACTTATTGTAAGTTGTAAGTCGCTTTGGATAAAAGCGTCTGCTAAATGACTGTAATGTAATGTAATGTATATTCCCAGAGAAGGAGCTCATATGTGTGTTGTTGTATTGAAAGGCTGGACTACAGTGTGCGTTGTTTATGTGTATTAACCACATGGACCCTAGCTTGTCTGGGACGAAAATAGCTGCTCTACAAGTTCACGACGAGTCCCATTAAAATGTGTGTTTTAAAATGAGATATAACCCTTTAAATACAGTTGTACAATGTGGTATCAGTGTAGCAATACCAGACAGACAAGGACTCCACTCCTCACCTTCATCCTCTTCTTCATCAGTTGGCCGAGGTGAAGAGTGTCTCTCCTGACCAGTTCTGTCTGTCCTCTTAGATTCTGGGGCTGCACACTTCACAACTGGGGTGAGGAGATAGAAACAGATGAACAAGACAGGACAACATATTGTAATCAACAGTATCAATAAACAGAATGTATGAAATATCTGTGCTATGTGATGAATAATGAATATGTATTTTTGCAGAATACCAGTTTTATTAACTAACCGAATCAGGGTATTTTGATAAGAGCTTTACAACTACAGGCTACTAAAATTTATGTTACACTCTATGACTTCACTGTTTAGTTTAGCCGCACTCTGTACAACTAAACTGAGTTTGTTTTGATGATTTCAGGTCCTGGGACAGCTTGTTGCTCAATGACATTATGTGTCCTTCCACATTTAGTGTCTTGTGTGATTTCAGTGTTTAAAGCTGACTGACCTCCACTGGTCTCCTCCCACTCATCACTGTCTTCAGTGACTTCAGAGTCAGATTCAAGTTCAACTTCAATGTCATAATAGTGTGAAGAGTTGTCTTCTTCTTCTTCTTCATCTTCTTTTTCATGTTTCACTGCTAGTGATGTCATCATTGATCCTTCAGGCTCCTCTGGTCTTAGAAGTAACTCCTCCTGTTCGTCTTTAATGTGTGGATGTTCTAGTTCCTCCTTGACCAGACTGGTGCTCCTCTCCTCCTGTTCCTCTTTAATGTGTGGAGGCTCTGGTTCCTCCTTGACCAGACTGGTGCTCCTCTCCTCCTGTTCCTCTTTAATGTTTGGAAGTTCTAGTTCCTCCTTGACCAGACTGGTGCTCCTCTCCTCCTGTTCCTCTTTAATGTGTGGAGGCTCTGGTTCCTCCTTTACCAGACTGGTGCTCCTCTCCTGTTCAGAAACCTCCTCTTTACACACAACCATGTGCAGGGTGTCTAAGGGAAGAACAGTTATGCAGTTATTCTTTTGTATTGCATTTGCGCAAAAGAGGATGTGCTTTTGAATATGGTGCTCAGAGACTAAAAGCATGATCAACTATGTTTTAATGATGGCTATGCATATAAGGATAAATGATCATTGTCATGGTATTTATTTCCATGATTATTTTATAGTGCAAATTAGATATTTAAACAGCCATACAACAGAACAGAAAAACATAAAATATAGAAAGAGAGCATGAAACTTACCGAGGTCAGAAACGGCCCTGGCTGAGTCTGGAGAGATCATCTTCACCTACAGTCTGGACTCCACAGACTGATCTGAAATGAAGACATTGAATATCATTCAAAACTAGATACAACCAGAGCCTGTGCAGCTTTCTGTCAGAACGATGACAGGTGGTGCTGAGGATGGGATCTAAACCCTCTACCCCCCTGACCCTCAACACAGGAGCCCCCCAGGGATGTGTCCTAACTCCTGAGCCCCCCTTTCTCTACTCCCTGTACACCTACGACTGGGTGGCCAGTAAGGCTCGAATAATGGTTGACTTTATGGCAGGGGTCTTCAACGCTTTTCAACCCAAGGACCCCCTAGCTAAGAGAGAGATGAAGCAGGGACCCCCACTATATACAGTACGTATATGTATTGCGTTGCAAACTTTTTCATAGATTTCATAGAGTCGTTTGATAGCACTATCATCAGTGTTGTGTTGGATTCATGTTGATTTTCATGATTTAACCACTTGAACCGTCAATAGGCCCACTTAGTAAACTAGACCTTTCACTCTGTACTTGGTCTGCTCTTTTTCCCCCTCTATAACCTCTTTGCCGAAAATAGCCGATCTACAAGCTTACAACGCTTCGTGCTGCGAGGCGTTGTGAGCTTGTAGATCATGTAAAATAAAATCGTAGATCATGTAAAATAAAATCGTATCACACAAAGATTTGGCGTTCTCCCTGTAGTGACTCTGAGAACCCCCTAGGGGTCCCGGACCCCCTGTTGAAAACCCCTGCTTTATGGGGAAAGTGCAGTTGATTATAATAATATACATTGCATACATTAATGTGGGCAGAGTTCAAATCCTGCTCATTTAGAAGCTTAGCTACATTTACACCTTACTGCCTAAATATAGATTATCCACTGTTATAAAACACAGATAACTGATCATGTAAGTCAGTGATACTCTTACTAACACACACTACAGTGATAATGTAAAGTATACACTTATTTACACACACTACAGTGATAATATAAAGTATACACTCACTTACACACACTACAGTGATAATGTAAAGTATACACTTACTTACACACACACTACAGTGATAATGTAAAGTTTACACTTACTTACAAACACTACAGTGATAATGTAAAGTATACACTTACTAACACACACTACAGTGATAATGTAAAGTATACTGTTAAGATTTGATGGGATATATGTCCTCATTCGTATGCAATACTGTGTTCTATAGATGATGTGCAATGTAATGCTTGTGCCACAGTGAGGCGTCAAGGTAAAAGGTATAGGATGCATGCCTGCTTCCTATAGCCTAATCACACCTATATGATTACCACCTGTGTGTGGACCAGTTCATTCAGTGGAGTCTGCACCGTGAGACTGATCAGTGCAGCCCTTCTAATAAAATACGCCATGCTTGGCTAAATGGATTAATATCTCCGTGTTTTCTCCGAATGCAACGTTAAGCTGCAGAACTAAGCATAACTTAACAGGTTATGGGCCCAGGAGTCGTTCGGAAGTTTCCACCGTGTAGTCCATGCTTACATCGCTCCAGAAAGCGGACGACGAAAGTGTTATGGACTACATCATCAGAGCAGAAACAGCCATCACAGCACTGCGAAATGCAGGTGAGACGTTGGGAGATGGTCTACTAGTAGCTATGATCTTAAAAGGACTGCCTGGGAGTTTAAAGCCATTCGCAATTCATGTGGCACATACAAACAAACATCACATTTTCAGAATTCAAGACTAAGCTGCGAAGTTTTGAAGAAACAGAGAAGACTAACGCAGCTGAGTCGGGCGACAGTGTGATGAAGACCCAGGGGAGAACCGGGCGGCGACCCGCCAAGATGACAAACGCACGTGACCGGTGAAAAGAAGACACAGAGATGGTATAAGTGTGGCACAAAAGGTCACCGAGCGAAAGAATGTCGACAGAAGACATGGTGTAGTCGATGCAGAAGCGACACACACGAAGACGCCACATGTAGGCGTAAGGATAAGGACATTAAGGACAAAAGGGATGGCGCGTGCAAAGTCACAGAAGCAGATGACGGCGCCGACTTCGCGTTCAAGATGAGGGACGGGGACCAGCAGCAGCCGGCGAGCGGCATCCAGGAGAGGGGCCTGATGATGGACACGGGGTCCACATCACATATCATCACCGACGTGACTCAGTTCAAGGATTTCGACAGCGCGTTCAGACCAGAAAAACACAGCGTTGAGTTGGCAGACGGCACCCGGTGCAACGGGGTCGCTCAGGGGAAGGGGAAATGCTGAGGGTTCCCTAATCGACAGCGGAGGACAGCAACACAAGGCGACGCTGAGAGGCGCTTTATTCATACCGTCGTACCCCCAGAGTATCTTCTCGGTAAAGGCGGCGACTACCAGTGGGGCTACGGTTGTCTTTAAAGAAGAGGAAGATGCACTGATAACCAGAGACGGTACCAGATTTGACATTCATGTTTATGGAAAATTGTATTATTTGCATACTGAGGGTGAGTCTAATGACAAATGTAATGCATGTCATGACATTCAGACATGGCATGAGATATTAGGCCACTGTAATTATGACGATGTTCTAAAATTGCAGAATGTGGTTGAGGGTATGCAGATCAAGGGCAAAGCAGTTAGGCCCGAACATGAGTATGAGGTGTGTATTCAGGGAAAGTTTGCCCAAACGAGGAATAGAGACCCTGATACCAGAGCAGAGGCTCCCTTACAGATGGTGCATACAGACTGTAACTGCTGTCATCGTCTATAAGTATAATAATTTGTTTTATTTCTCTAAAGTCCAAGTTCATAATTAAGAAGTTATTCAAGTCACATTTATGTACATTATTTCATGGTTTTGAGTCAAGTTGTTGTAATGCTTTTATTTTGAAGTGTCAAAGTCACGTTCTGTGTCTCGTTGGTCTGCTCTCATGTGAATGGGGTTCACAGGACTTTTGTCATTAAGCAACTAGCAGCAAGGTGCAGAAGCTCCGTGTCATGTTGGCACAAGAGACTGTCTGAAACTTAAAGTTATAAGAAAGGTTACTGTCTGAAGTTATAAGAAGGGTCATAAGGACCTGAAGACTGAAGAGTACTCCCTTTATGTGTAGCATGCAGCCAACGAGGTATTTGTTTGTTTGTTTGTTTGTACTGTCTGTATTTTACTCTAGTAAATGTCTAATTTACATGCTGTGCATGAGGTCTTCTATGTTAATGTAACATGCTTATTTTTATGTTTATTATTTAGTTTTCACGGTGGATTTGGAGGATTGAAGTCACCTTCAAATAAATCAGTAGCAAGGAAACCACTTGTGTCTGTCTGTGCTTGGAGGGAGTTACAGTGAAAACTCGCACTGTTCATCGACGCAGTGGACAGCGTTAATTGACGGTCGTTAAGAACAAAGGACCAGGCGCAGCTGAGTGGAGCTTTCGTCATCAAGGACTGACAGCGCAGCTGCACGGAGTTTTCGTCATCAAGGACTGACAGATGAGCCCAAAACCAAGCCCCCCCCCCCTCTTGCCCCTCTCACACACACACACAGAAGATACAAAGGTAATCACAGCGTTTTCAAGACAAAGCCATAAAGAACTGGACACTAAATCAACAGTGCTCTAAGAAGAGGGTTTTGAAGATACTGTGGAGTGTGGTAAAAGTTTTGGACTTATTCAATTTAATTGAAGCTTAATTGAAGCTTGTCATTTATACAAGTCACAGTTAAAGTGCCAAGTTAAAAAAGGGACAATACATTTTCTCATTTTTTCTCTTTTGATGTTTTTCAAGCTAAAAGTGTTTTTTGATTTTGCAAAAAATAAGTGAAGGTATTTGCCATTTGATATTGAAGTTTTCTAACTGCCATTGATATTTAAGTTTGATATCTACATCTTTGAAGTGTGAGTGTTTTGAAAGGTAATATTTAAAGGTTGAATTTAAGATCTTTTGGGATTTATTTAAAACTATTAGTATTTACATATTACATTTAAGTGATATTTACATAGTACAAGTTCATCTAAAAGTTGACCTAGAGAATTCATTTACTGTCAATATTTTCTGTTGACCTTTTTTGGACAATTTAAAAAGGTATTTACAAAGTGGGTTTAATTTAAGAAGTGATTAAAAATGTCACAGTCTGGTGAGCCTACAGTACAGGTAAGGGACAGTAATAGGGATAGTAAGGATTCCCAAACCCAACCTGAAGAAGGTCAAGTGATTGGTGCTGAAGAGGAAAAACAGCAAGCAGACAAAATTAAAGTTTTTCAACAAAGGTTCACCTACAGTTACGCCAAATGGAGATCGCAGGCTAAAACTGCTAAGAAGCCATTATCGCTAACAGGGCCTTTGCCTGATACAGTTATTAACGATATCATTCAAGAAGTTAAGAGGCTTTCTGCAGATGTTACATGTGCTTATGATGACCTACGCCAAGTCTCAACACCAGAGCAAGACATACGACAAAAGGTAGATCTGTGTGTAGAGATTTCTACTTTCATCCTCTCCAGAGCTACAAGTCGAATAGATGGAAAGATTCCAGAAAAGGAGCCAGAATGGCCAGAAGCTGGCTCTCTCTTTGACTCAAGCTGTAGAACAAGCTCTTTCGCTTCTATGTTGAAAGGCCGCTCAGAGCATTCCTCAAGGTCTTCTGTAAAACGACAAGACGCTGCCGCTGACACTGCTGCAAACCAAGCTGTTCTAAAAGTGATAGAAGAACAAGAAAGAGAACAATTGGAATTAGACCTCCTTGAGGCAGAAGCTAAGAAGAAGTTAGCTGATCAAGAGGCAGCAGTCAGAAAGCGTCGCTTTCCTATGCCTACAGCATAGATGCGCTACAACAAGAAGCAGACATGGTGAAGCGAAGAATACAGAGAGAAGAAGAGGAAGCTAAGATGAAAGCTCAATTAGAAGAAGAGCATGTAGCTCTACAAAGGACTCTTGATGAGAAACGGAGAAAGATAAAGAAATTGGAGACAGTGAAAAGTCTTAATGCAGCACAAGCGAGAATGCTGGTATATGATCAAGGGAGCATCAAAGAAGAACGGAAAGACATACTACTAGAACATGAGATCGTAGCAGATAACCAAGTACCTGCTCCTACAAGTCCTTTGTCCAAGACTATGTCTTCCGTACCACAAGTTGTGACCACCTCCAATGACAGTACAGCAGAACTCGTTAAGATGCTGGCAGGTGCCCTAAGTGCCAACAGAATCCCAATTCCTGAACCTCCAATATTCAGTGGGGATCCATTGAAGTATAATGACTGGAAACTGTCATTTGAAACACTGATAGACCAGAAGAACATACAAGAGAAAGAGAAGATTTACTACCTACGAAGATACATAGGTGGTCAAGCTAAGAAGGCACTTGATGGTTACTTCCTGCTCGGAACCGAATCTGCCTATGTTGCAGCATGGGAGATTCTGGAGGAGAGATACGGAAACCCATTTACCATTGCAAAGGCATACAGAGACAAGCTCCAAGCATGGCCTAAGATGGGGTCTAAGGACAGCTTTGAGCTCAGAGAGTTTGCTGATTTTCTTCGCAGTTGTGAGGCTGCCATGGTCCACATCAAGACATTGGAGATCCTAAATGACTGTAATGAGAACAGGAACATTCTTTATAAGCTACCCGATTGGCTCACGTCAAGATGGAATCGAAAGGTTATTGAAACAGAAGAAGAGAGTAACCAATTCCCTTCCTTTAGCCAGTTTGTCAGGTTTCTAACAAGAGAAGCAAAAATTGCCTGCAACCCTGTTACTTCACTGCAGTCATTGAAACAATGTGAAGCTGACAACCCAAAGTCCCAAAGACAACAAAGTTTTGGAGCAAAGTCACTGAACACAAGTTCCAATGAAGAGACACTGACCACAAGCTCCAATGAAAAGACTGTCATAAAATGCATTCTCTGCGAGAAGACAGGGCATGAGTTGCACAAATGCTGGAAGTTCATGGAGAAAGCAGTGTCAGACAGAGTCAAATTTGTTAAAGCTGAAAGACTATGCTTTGGTTGTCTCAAGTCTGGTCACCAATCAAAAAGTTGCAACAGTAGGAGTGTCTGCGACACATGCAAAAGGAAGCATCCTACTTGTCTGCATGAAGAGCGAGCCAAAGATGACCAAAGCACACCACAAACTAAGCCAAGCACAAGTCAAGAAAATCAAAATGATCAATCATCACAGTACCAAGAAGTTATTTCAAACAGAGTAATACTTCACGAAGCTAACGTACAAACAGCTGCAATAATTCCAGTCTGGCTTTCATCCACAACTAAACCAGCACAAGAAATACTTGTATATGCGTTGTTGGATTCTCAAAGCGACACAACCTTTGTGCTAAACAACGTAGCAGAAGCGTTGGAAGCAGATAAAGAACAAGTCAAGCTCAAGCTCTCTACTATGACAACAAGATCTACAGTAGTAAGCTCCCAAAGAGTAAGCAATCTAAAAGTCAGAGGCTTTTACTCTAGTAAAAGAATCTTCTTACCACCAGTCTACACTCGTGGGTTTATTCCAGCCAACAGAACTCACATACCAACAGGTGAAACTGCAAAAGCTTGGCCCCATCTAGAGCATCTCCAAGATAAGATACCACATTTGAAGGACTGCGAAGTAGGTCTGCTCATTGGGTACAACTGCTCACAAGCCCTACTTCCAAGGGAAGTTGTGTCTGGTAATGACAACCAGCCTTATGCGCAGCGTACAGACCTTGGATGGAGTATTGTTGGACATGGGAATCCCTGTGTAGACAACGGCGATGCCATCAAAATCAGCCATCGCATCATAGTGAAACAAGTAAAGGATAGAGCTGGAGAAGATGATCCAGTGCCCCAAGAAGATCTCAAGATACCTGGCGGGGAACGCAAGGTGGGAGAAATCAGGATAAATCAAGATAAAGGTGTGAAACAAAGAACCAGTGAAAGTGCAAGCTTAGAAGAAAGGAAAGAAGCAGAACTTGCTAACGTCAAGAAAGCAGTTACCAAGACCAAAGACAATAAGCTGTGCAAGTCGAATCCATTCCTGGAGGAAGAAGGAACACACACGAAGCATCAGGCAGTATTCAAGAACAGCCACAAGGAACCAAGACGAAATTGTCGCAAGAAAAGAGGGAACGTGAAGGTCAATGACAATGTCCTTCTAGAAGATGATCTGGCACCACCCAACCAACGGAAGCTGGCCAGTATCACTGAGGGCTATCCAGGGTCAGATGATAGGGTGAGAACACTAAAAATGATGGTTAGTGACATCGCATTTGATCAAAAGGGAAAACCCACAACTAAAAGGGTGTACCTTGAAAAACCTGGATAAAAAGTTATTCTGCTTGAAGCAGAGGAAGATGGTTAATGTTGTGCCTGAAATTTCATTGTAAATGTTTAATAACATAAAAGGTTTCTTTTGAGGTTAAAAGGTGTTAAAAGAAATCCCACGTCAAGGTTTGTGTGATTTGGTGGGAGTGTAACTGCTGTCATCGTCTATAAGTATAATAATTTGTTTTATTTCTCTAAAGTCCAAGTTCATAATTAAGAAGTTATTCAAGTCACATTTATGTACATTATTTCATGGTTTTGAGTCAAGTTGTTGTAATGCTTTTATTTTGAAGTGTCAAAGTCACGTTCTGTGTCTCGTTGGTCTGCTCTCATGTGAATGGGGTTCACAGGACTTTTGTCATTAAGCAACTAGCAGCAAGGTGCAGAAGCTCCGTGTCATGTTGGCACAAGAGACTGTCTGAAACTTAAAGTTATAAGAAAGGTTACTGTCTGAAGTTATAAGAAGGGTCATAAGGACCTGAAGACTGAAGAGTACTCCCTTTATGTGTAGCATGCAGCCAACGAGGTATTTGTTTGTTTGTTTGTTTGTACTGTCTGTATTTTACTCTAGTAAATGTCTAATTTACATGCTGTGCATGAGGTCTTCTATGTTAATGTAACATGCTTATTTTTATGTTTATTATTTAGTTTTCACGGTGGATTTGGAGGATTGAAGTCACCTTCAAATAAATCAGTAGCAAGGAAACCACTTGTGTCTGTCTGTGCTTGGAGGGAGTTACACAGACCTAGCAGGTCCTGTAGCCACAGAGTCAAAAGATGGCTACAAATATGCGCTGTCGTTCACTGACGATTACTCGAGCGCAGTGTTCGTATATTTTCTAAAAAAGAAAAGCGACACAGTACAAGCTATGGAAAAGTTCCTAGCAGATATATCCCCTTATGGGAAAGTGATGTGCATGAGATATAACAGAGTATACATGCAATGATTTTCAAACACTGATGAGGAAAAATAAAATCAGACATGAAACGTCAGCTCCGTATTCCCCGCACCAGAACGGGACCGCTGAGAGGGGTTGGCGTACTCTTTTTGAGATGGGTAGGAGCATGCTAGTTGAAAGCAAGCTACCAAAACAACTATGGCATTATGCAATACAATCAGCAGCGGTGGTACGTAACAGATGCTTTAACAGGCGTACAGGGCAGACCCCTTACCAGCTGCTGACAGGCAAGAAGGCTAATGTATCTAAAATGCAGAAATTTGGGTCTATATGCTACACGTACAAACAGGATAAGGGAAAACTGGATTCCAGGTGTGACCAGGGGTGTTTTGTGGGATATGACAAGAACAGCCCGGTGTACTTGGTTTATCATCCAGATACAAATAAAGTGCAAAAACACAGGCTAGTGAAGTTTTTAAGCAGGGTAGCTGTAGAGAAACGGACACAGACAGGAGAGACAGACTCAAATGATGGTTATGACCATATGAGACAGCCTAGGACTAGCGAGACCACGCAGGAGGTCAATAGGAGAGCGGAGAATGCTCAAGAGCCAAGTGTAAGGAGTAGAAGTACACACAGTGCTAGTCCAGGTGCAGTTATGAGGCCTAATAATCATAACCAAACACAACAGAGTGTGACAGGTGATGAACCTGAGAGTAGGAGGTATCCAACTAGAGAAAGGAGGAAGCCTAGTCACTTAGATGACTTCGTAGATGAAGACAGTGATAGTGATGGGGTTCATACCACAGTAGACTACTGCTACAGAGCGGTATATGGTGTTCCACAGACTTTTGGGGAGGCTATGAGGTCGGCTAACTCAAAAGAGTGGGTAAAAGCCATGGATGAGGAGGTCCACTCATTAAATGAGAACAAGACATTTACCTCAACAACCCTGCCAATAGGCAAGAAAACAGTGGGGGGTAAATGGGTTTACTCTATCAAGAGAGATGTAGATGGAAGAGACAAGTACAAAGCACGGTTTGTGGCCAAGGGTTACAGCCAGGTAATGGGAATAGACTATGGGGAGACGTTTTCACCCACAGCAAACCTGACAAGTGTAAGGGTGGTGTTACAGAAAGCAGCGCAGGAGGACCTGCTCCTACACCAGATGGACGTGAAAACAGCGTATTTGCACGCTCCCATAGACTATGATATATATATCAATCCACCAGAGGGTTATGAAGAGAAAGATGATGGTCTAGTGTATAAGCTTGAAAAATCACTTTATGGTCTCAAACAATCAGGGCGCAATTGGAATAGAGTCTTGCACAATTGTTTAACTGAAAATGGGTTCACACAAAATCCAGCCGACCAATGTGTTTATGCCAAAGAGTCAAAAGACAAAAAGGTAATCATAATCATTTGGGTCGATGACTTGATCATTGCAGCCAGCAATGAGAGGATTTTGATAGAGGTGAAAGAGATGCTCGCAGGAAAGTTTAAAATGAAAGATCTAGACTCAAGCATTTTCTGGGTATCGATTTCAACCAATCTGATGGATGTGCAACCATGTCACAGGAGAAGTACACTAATAAGATACTACAGCGTTTTAATATGAAAACTGTAGAACCAGAGAAACGCCCTGTGATCAGAAACTAGAATATTCTGAGGATGCAGTCAAAATGAATGATGTCAGGATGTACAGGGAGGCTGTGGGAAGCCTTATATACCTAACAACCTGTACCAGACCAGATTTAAGCTTTGTGGTAAGCAGGTTATCACAGTATTTTGCTGAGCCTACAGAAGAGCAGTGGGTTACGGTGAAATATGTTTTAAGATATCTCAAAGGGACTTCTGAGAAAGGGTTAAGTTTCAAAAGAAACAGTGAGAAGCTAGGTATACAGGCCTACAGTGACGCTGACTGGGCGTCTGATGTCAGCGACAGGCGCAGTACCACAGGATACTGTGTGAGTCTAAAGGTCCTTACACACTGGGGCGATTTTTTTAATGCGAATAATACGTGTTTTTTTAAAACCTTATAAAGTCAATGCAAGCTTCCACACCAGTTTCGCGGAGCGAAAAAAGCGTCTTTTAATTATTCGGAACGAGTCCGAATTTTGCGTATATTCGCATATTCGCCGGTGTGTAACCACCTTTAGTAATAACAGTTCTCTAGTGTCTTGGAAAACTAGAAAACCCACAGTAGCGCTCTCAACATGTGAGACGGAGTACATGGCACTGGCTTCAACCATACAGGAGTGTCTATATCTAGAACAGTTACTAGAAGGAATAGATAACTACAAGTACACACAAACTGTAGTACATGAGGATAATCAGGGAACGATTGCTCTCGCCAAAAACCCTGTAAACAGACAGAGGAGTAAGCACGTGGACATAAAGTACCACTTTATCAGATCCACTGTGAGTGAGGGGAGAGTAATTCTGATGTATTGTCCTACTGATGATATGGTTGCTGATATAATGACTAAACCTGTAACAAAATTTAAAGGGATTGTTGGCAACATTAAGCCTAAATTTGAAAAATATCTCTATATATATATTTTGCATTTTTTCCCCTCTATCAGCCACTATATAATGATGCTGGGGTGTTTTCCTGCATTGAAACACAGTCCTCTTTCTGAAATCCGTATTTCCCTACTGTTTATGTATGTGTCGGGCCGTAAATTAACGCACGCATGTGTGCATCCGTGCGCGTCCGTGTCCGTGTGAACTTTTTACTTTCGGTTTGAAAACGCTCTCAAACTTTTTTTTTTTTTTTTTTTTGAGGCACATAATTTACTTTTCAGATAGCGTTTGGATAGAATTTAGTTGTTTAAAGGTAGGGTAAGTGATTTGCAATGATTCAAATAATTGCGAAATGGGTCTATGTTCTGATAGTGCTCGTTACTATAGAGTGTCCTGTCCATATAAGGAGTCTCCATGTGTCTCCAGCTCTTTATAAAACAGAAAATGCATTTTCGTTTCAGTTTCAGTTTCATTTCCAATTTTATCCAATCAGGATAGAGAACTCAATCAGGATATAGATTAAACAAGTGAAATTGGAAGTGATGACACTAAGGAATGAGCAGGAAAAAATTGAACTGGAACACTATAAAAATTAAGCTTAAAAATGGGTACTTTCTCCTGATTGGCTGAGATTTTGACACCTACCAGAAAATGTATTTTCTGTTTATTAAAGAGCTGGAGAGACGGGGAGACTCCTGTTACTGAACAAACACTCTATAGCAATGATTACTATCAGAATATAGTGCTTTAACCTTTTAACAAAATACTTTTTGTTTTAACCCAAAAATATCACTTACCCTACCTTTAACTTCATATATGTGGTCAATTTGTCATGAAAGAGCCTATTTAAAAATAAAAATTCAGAGAACCGGCAGGGGCGGGCAGTTCCGCGAATTGTATCCGAATAAAGCACCCTATATTCGGCATGGCCCGTTTAGAAGTCTCCTTAACTCTATGGAAGTCCTCCATGCGTCACCCCCTGGTGGTCGGGGAAACGAACTGCTGGAATTTTTTTCTTTGTTTATCTCTGAATCGCCTACAATCCCTTTAAACAGAAGAAGTTTGGTGCAATTATCTTTTGAGTTTGAAATGTGTAAGAGGGGTTCACATTCACTCTGTATGTTTTTGTTTTATTTTTGTTAAGATTACAACAACCGAGTACAAGTGGGGGTGTTAAGATTTGATGGGATATATGTCCTCATTTGTATGCAATACTGTGTTCTATAGATGATGTGCAATGTAATGCTTGCTTGTGCCACAGTGAGGCGTCAAAGTAAAAGGTATAGGATGCATGCCTGCCTCCTATAGCCTAATCACATCTATATGATTACCACCTGTGTGTGGACCAGTTCATTCAGTGGAGTCTGCACCATGAGACTGATGAGTGCAGCCCTTCTAATAAAATACGCCATGCTTGGCTAAATGGATTAATATCTCTGTGTTTTCTCCGAATGCAACGTTAAGCTGCAGAACTAAGCATAACTTAACATATATACACTTACTTCCACACACTACAGTGATAATGTAAAGTTACATTATAATAGTGACATCATGTCACATCATCAACAAACATGCAACAAAACAATAATGTTTTGCTGCTATAGGAGCTGCTGGTAGTGTTTATGATCACAATAATATTAGTAAACTAGCAGCTATAAGAACAATTAGATGAATTTAGACAAATGGATGAAATAGGCTACTTTTTTCATCTTCAATGATGAGCAGTGGTGGAAGTACATGTACATGTACTCAAATACTGTACTTAAGTACAATTTTAAGGTATGTTTTACCTTGTAACAGAGTATTTCTTGTAGTATTGATACTTTGAGTACTTCTTCCACCACTGATGATGAGTTAACAAAAACAAAGTAAACATAAAGTGTGTTTGTTCATCTTACCTGCTTAGTTTCAGTGGTTGAGCTGCTAACGTCCTCCTGCTGCTGCTTAAAGATGACTCTGTTTAGAAAAGACACGTTTTAATTTGAATTGGCTCTGAGCGAGACAGCCAGTGTTGCCATGTTTTGTGAGAGAAATAAGCAACCAGCTCTAGGAAAAGAAGCCCAAAAGAAACAACTTAGGCCACATGAGCACTTTAAACCTCGGCTATTTGAAAAAAGCCGATCTACAAGCTCACAACGCGTGGCATTGCGACGCGTTGTGGGCTTGTAGATCTGCTTTTTTCAAAAACTCTTTGGAATATTTTTTTGAAACATTTTAACAAAAATGCTCCTGGTCACAAAACATTTTTTTAAATGTTTGAGAACCACTGGTTTGAATAATAATTCAAACATTAGGAAACAAGCCTAAATAAGCAACTACACTTTAGAAACAAGCCCAAAAAAACGCATCCCACAACTAATATTTACAAGCAACTTACCAGAAAAACAAGCCCAAAGTTGCTTATAATAAGCGAACATGGCAACACTGGAGGACAGGATTCCGTTCATCTCCACCACTTGTTCTCTCCCTCCAGATAGGATTTCCTTCAGTTCACTGATGTGCTATCAAACCCATTTCTACTACTTTATGATTAACTACTAGATAGAGCATGTATTATTAACTAGATAAAACATACAAAGCATCACATTTAAAACGGCAGAAAGTTCATCTAAGGAACAATTCTACGTTTTGTCCAGCAGATGGAGACATAGTTAGAACCTGTCATGTTGTCATCATATGTCACACAGTAAAGATACTGTGATCTCTTTCTTTATCACGTTCATATTTTAAACCCACGTGACTGCATTATAAAGTCAAAACTAAAGGTGACAAAGCCTTTCAGGCTGTAGCTCCCAAACTTTGGAATGCTCTTCCACAGGTCTGAGAGCTGCAGCCTCTGTGGACATTTTGAAGAACAAGCTTAAAACGCTACTATTTTAAACAAGTATTTGCAGACATTATTTTATTTAAATGCTTGTGTTATTTGCTGTCCTGCTTGAGATTAATTGTACAGGCTTTTTCTGCTGCCTCTAACTGCTTTAATACCTTGTTTTGTACTGTATGTAAAGCACTTTGTGAGTTCTCTCTGTGAGAAGTGCTATAAACCTATAAATAACATTTATTTACTTACTTATTATCTTTAATGCAATTTTAGCTTTAGCACACAACATTTACAGGTTGAACAGTAGGCTAAATCAGCCTCTGTACTAAAGTGGCAGTGCTACAGTTTCATCTAAAATAATTAATGGGTGTAATAATAATAATAATTATTATTATTATAATTATAATTATTATAATTATATAAGCAGGAAGATTTTTTTTTTAAAGTGTACAGAAAGTGTTAAAATGCAGTTTTTCAGTTAATTAAGCATACCAGGTTTCGATCACTTCATACATATTTCATAACTGCTGTTACACAACTGATTGAGGCCTGTATTTCTTATTTATTAATTTTGTTTGTTTATTTACTTATTGCAGTACACACTTTCCCCCTTTCCCTCTTATGATTATCTTTTGTAACTTTAATTTGTAGGAGCTTGAATAGAAAATAAATAATTTAACCCACTATTTAATGCCAATAAACTTGTGGCGTGACAATGAACTTGAAGTTGGAGATGACTTGTAGAATCACCAAAGTATTGATTAAACCTAATTTATACTTCATCGTACAACAGTGCCTATCACTGGAAATAGCAGATGTACAAGTTCACACTGCAACATGACAACCTTTCAAGAAATTACACTTTTATTTCATTTGTGGCAACAGCACACACACACACACACACACACACACACACACACACACACACACACACACACACACACACACACACACACACACACACACACACACACACACACACACACACACACACACACACACACACACACACACACACAGACAGACAGACAGACAGACAGACAGACAGACAGACAGACAGACAGACAGACAGACACATTGTAGCTGAGAAGTCAGGACCCCCACATTAACATGTATTTGGCCACGGACCCCCAATCTGAAAATGTGTTGTGCCAGGGACCCCCAGAAGAGAAGATTTATGTAACATAAATTCAAACTTTACAACTGTAAACCATTTCAAAAATAGCAGAGCGGCACGAAGTGACGCACTGTGAGCTTGTAGATCTGCTGTTTTTGAATAGCCAACATATAAATGGATAAAGTGGTTAAAATGATTGTGATGCTATTATTAGTTACTTTTGCTAGGGACCCCCTGGAACCCCTGGGGGTCCACTTTGAGAACCACTGGGCAAGTGTGTGTACACAATGTTATCTAAATGTATGATTAAGAGCTTTATCTCTAGTCTACTTTCATACCAGTAATGATATGTTACATATGTTTAAGGCTTCGTCCACACGTACACGGGTATTTTCATAAACGTAGCTTTTTATATGCGTTTTGGGGGGTTCGTCCACACGCAAACGCGTTTTTGGTCCATGTAAACGCATCTTTTTGAAAACTCCGGCCACAGTGTAGATTTCTAAAAACGGCGTTTATGCGTCGCCGTGTGGACGGCGTAAACGGAGTTTTTCACATTATAAGCATGCGCAGTTGAGAGTACTGTAATATAATATAATATGATATAATAATTAGCCTATAGCCTACATCATTTATTTAATATTCCTTTGATCACTGTCATTGCATGTTGACCGCGCATACACTTGTCTTCCATTAATGGTAGGCTATGTTCTACATATAGGAACGAATTATATTCTGTAGGCCTATGAATAAACAAAATTGAGTTTGCACCGAAGAAACATTTTGCAAAATTAATGTTACTCTGTCAATCATAATTAACAATCAAATCAAACGTGTAGACTCGTCGCTCCAGTAAATTTCATACAATGACCTTTTCATGCTCCTCTTTTTAACCCAGCACCCCAACAAGTGATGTGCATTCAAATCTGCATTTTTATCATTTAAAAAAATCGCCATTTAATAGGCTACTGGGTTGTGGGACACAGGCACTCATTTATCAAATATTTCCAAGTGACATAATTACATAATTGGCCTACAAGCAATTAAAATCAAGCGATTTAAAAACAATCTAACATATTTACAATGTTATAAGTTAGATGCTTAATCATTCACCCATTTAAAAAGTGCCATAACAGTCATACAGATCTAAAGGATTTAGCTGGAATATTTTCATGGAGAGAGAGGTCTCTCAACTTGGGTAGCCTACAGTTATATATAACCGACATAAGCGCAGGAGCTCTTCTTCACGTTGTGTGTTTTTGATCACAGGACTTCAGCAGGAGATTGGAGATGGGTAACTCCCACCAAACACCAGCCATTATCCATTCATGTTTAAGCATTCATTAATCACTCACTCCATAAATGTTCAGATTGTGACATTCTGACCAGGGCAGGCTATCCCTCATGAATGTGCATGGTGTTATGGGCTTTTTATTTGCAAAACAGCAGCAGTCAGGTCTCCACAGAGCGCACATTGCGCACTGCTCTATTAATGGGTTAAATTAAAATACAAACCTAATCCATTCGGTATCGCAGTTGCGGTATCATTCTTGACAAAGAAAGTTTATACCGTGACCGTCACAGAATATGGTAATCCCACTGGCAAACCCTGTAGGACTATAATAAAAAATCAATAAGGTAGGAAGGTTTGCGCTCTGACAGAAAAGGCTTTACCAAAAGTTACAGCCAGGTGCGAGATGTCAGCAATGACGTCGAGAAACAATAGAATATTTTTTTGCATCCAAAGAGCCACAACATATTTTTGTCAATGTGTGCATCTTCTCGTAATTCAATAATCACCATTTAATAGTGAGTGTAGTAAAAGTTGCAGGACAGTTTGTGCTCCGGTGGAGAGCTGCGCATTGGGCAGGAGCCAGCTGGTGATGCTGACGTCGTTCTGAAGTAGATAGTCTATCTATGGTTTGTCTGTAAAACATCTATACAGTAGGCAAGGCTATTTAACCTATAGGCTACTTTGTTTGATGGGAAAGCATTGCGATGGAGAAATCACATCCAATATAAACTAAAACAACTGGATGTGAATCACCCATGTTACCTCGTAACCTCGCTGCCTCTGTGATCGCCGACGGTCTATTTGAAGAAATAATCCACCGTTTACTTTGAGTTGAGGACATGAAGAATGCAGGCCTACGTTTTCAATCACACTAGTTTGGCTGAATATCCACAACATGTCATGTTATGGTTTAATTAACTTTAAGGGGAGCTGGTCACCTTGCGCTGGAGTGACTGTGACAGCCTCAAATTACTAATGCGTGCCTCGGATGAATTTGTATTTCGAGCCCACAAAATACTAATTTGAGGCCACAAGATAGTTAGGACGAGTTTACTTAACTTGTACTTAAGTACAGTGCTTGAGTAAATGTACTCAGGCCATGTTTTTAGAGACATTTTTACTTGGATTATGCAACATAATAGCCTATATGTGCATTCATCATATTCTTTATTGTGGTGGAGAAATGTTTGCTATTCAAGGATTATTATTATTATAATAATATTATTAACATTATTCGTTGCGCACTGGTCCAATACAATATAAACCAATGCGCTGTTGGTTATATCTATATCCACAGCCTGGCACACAACATTCTATCTTCTAATTCTCCAGGAATGTCTGTGATTATAATTTTCCTATTATCAGCAGATGTGAGAGTGTCAATTCCTTGTGTCTATTGTGTTTATATAAGATGATAGTCTATTCAAAGAAGACAATTTGTGCCGCGTGATGCCATTCGCTCCAAATGACACACCTCAGTTGTATTCATGGATTAGGCCTACATAGGAAATAATGAACTGATTACAATAATATACAATTCTCTCAAATCAGTAACAGGTAGGTGATACGTATGTCCATCAAATATGGTTTTATTGAAAGGCAATCCAAGGTTAGAGCTTGGAAACCAACCTTCGGAGAATGTCTGACGGCTTGGATCGCCTCAGTGCGGCTGCAGAGTTCATCTTGGAATTTGTCATTACAATTTTACTGTAATCCACAAAAGTGTGACTGTTAATTCCTTGTGTCAATACATTGTTTTTATCACCGGTGTTATATCTTATATTTAGCTTTTATGAAATGTCTGAGATCATTGTTTTTTTTTTGGAAGATTGGAAATGTATTCTATTGCTAGTTTGGCCACAAAATAGGCTATCAGCACGTCACACAGCTTGTACACACACACACACACACACACACACACACACACACACACACACACACACACACACACACACGTGCGCGCCGCAGATCCAAAAGTTACATTTCAACATATACATTTCAACATAGCATTTTATTGAGTGGTAATCAAATCATAATTGATACACAGAAGTAACATAGACACTTCAGAGATTAGATAGAAAGTTTACAAGACAGATATAAACTTTTATTTTATTTAATAAAAGGAGGATTAATGAAGGATTAATGCACACGGGTGCTTCGATGTTGGTTGGGGTAATTAATGACTATAGCAACATGTCATCCCGACCCTACGAGACACTTTACCAAGTTCATTCATTCAGGAAATATTATTATATTAATATTTAGAGAATACATATTTTTATTGACATTTTAATAAAATAAATATAGGCGCTGTGGATTCGTCTGTCTCATCGGGACTCAGGGACGGAGGGACCAAATAATAATAATATATAATAATTTGTTATGTTCTGCAAGCACTTAAGTTGCTCTAACATATATGTTGCAAAGTAGCCTGTCTATTAACAATAATAATAATAATAGCCTACTGGCACCGGTGATAAAAACACAACGTCAGACATTCCCCGAAGGTTGGATTCCAAGCTCTTAACCTTGGATTGCCTTTCAATAAAACCATATTTGATGGACACATCTGTATCACCTACCTGTTACTGATTTGAGAGAATTTTATATTATTGCAATCAGTTCATTATTTCCTTTGTAATCCATGAATAAAACTGAAGTGTGTCATTTGGAGCGAATGGCATGGCGCAGCATTGACGTAGCACTTTAATTCCTGGGCCAGGCGCAACAGCGCATTGGTTTGTATTTTATTATTAAAGATAAATCTTTAATAATAAGATATATTTGTCTGTCATCGCGAGACTACAGTTGTTGACCGCTGTGAATAGACAGTCTCGCGATGACAGCTGCGTTTTTACCGTCTTAATGCGTTTTCATGTGGACAGAGAGATTTTTATAAACGGGGCCGTGTAGACGCGGAGGTTTACAAAAACGAAAACGATAAATCTGCTTTTATGAAAATACCCGTGTACGTGTGGACGAAGCCTAATAATTGGGCCGCGCGACCCGGAAATGACCGTAATAATCCTAAAACGGGAGTGAAAATATATATTTTTAAAAAATTGTGGCCCAGCGGCCCACCGGGCATTTGTCCAGTACGCCAAATGGCCAGTCCGCCCCTGCACGGTGGGCCCTTAGGTCAGCCCTAAGTGGGCCCTTACAGGGCCAGTGCAGGCTTGCTTGCAGGGGAGGTTGTGTGACAGACAAGACAACACACCTGCTTTCTGATACATACTGTACCTGTACACTTCATACATATAGGACTTTCACTGATGGAAGAGTTCATAGTAAAATAGTTGGTAGCACAGTAAGGGTGTACTTTCATTACTTAAACTACATTTTTCTAACACACGTTTCTAACTCACTTCTCTCTACCATCAGATTGTTCAAGATGTATGTGTTGACATCCTTAAGCCTCATTTATTCTTAGTTAGCCTTAAGCCTGATTTAGTTAGGGTGCATTTAACTGATTAAATTACAGCCATTAATTAGTAAGAATATAACAGAAAAATGTATTTAATATCCAGTTATTGCACTATAATTTATAACTTTAGGTTACGAACGTAACCCCTGTTCTTTGAATATTACGAGCGAGATATTCGCTTATGGGAGAACGTCCCCTGGCGTGATCACAGAAGCATTTTTTATACACTCCAGGCAATATCATTGGCTGGACCAAGGTTGCATGCTGGCGTCATCAGCAGGTACCACCCCCTGCGTGCCCTTCATAAGCACTGCCGAGAGCCAGCCGCGTCATTCAAGATAAGCAATTCCCTTCTCGCCAATCAGGCAAGGAGGGCGTTTTAGCGAATATCTCGCTCGTAATATTCAAAGAACAGGGGTTACGTTCGTAACCTAAAGTTATTTTATCATATTACTCGCTCAATATTCGCTTATGGAGACTTTATAAACTCCCGTATTGCCCAGACTACTTATCTCGAAAGTTCCTTGACAGTCTCAAGGGGGAGATCATCGCCCCTTCTATCTGGAGTTCACACTAAGGACTGCATCCAGTGGCGGTGCAGTCACATCTAGCCTATAGAACCTGGCAAAAGTTGAGGGAGAAGCCCAACTTGCCACGGCACAAATATCGTGACTGGAAAGCCCTTTAAACAGGGCCCAGGAAGTAGACGTTCCTCTAGTGCAGGGGTTTTCAACCGGTGGTCCACGGACCACTGGTGGTCCGTGGAGGTATTGCAGGTGGTCCCTGGCAATTTTTTTTTTTTTTTTACTTTTAATAACTTACAGGAGTTCTTACTGTATGGTGTGTGTGATATGAAATGTGAGCTTACCATAATCACAGTAATCCTTAATCATATTCCATCATATTCAAACAAAATTATATTGATTTTATATAGCTATTTTCTCCAGCTCCCTGCGGTGCATGAACCCCCCACCACTATTGTGTGCGGTGGGTCTATGATGGACCCACCACGCACAATAGTGGTGGTCCCCAGGTTGCTCAGGATGGTGGTCCCTGGGTCAAAATCAGTTGAAAGCCCCTGCTCTAGTGGAATGTGCACGGAGCCCCTCGGGCGGCCGTTGACCCCTACTAGAGTAAGCCAGTTGGATAGCCTCAACTATCCAGTGGGATAGACGCTGCTTAGTTATGGGATTACCAAAACGTTGAGTAGCCCATGAGACAAACAGCTGGTCTGCCTTTCTAAAAGGCCTAGACCGTTCCATGTATGTGCTCAGTGCCCTTACAGGACAGAGAGAATGTAACCTTTGGTGTTCCTGTGACGCAAAAGGAGGCGGGTGAAACGCCTCCAATCTTACAGGGACGCACTCCATGTGAGGATTTTTAGGTACAAAAGCAGGGTTAGGCTTTAAGACCACCCTCATGTTGTCAGCAGCAAGACTAGTACACTCTGGGTGTACAGAGAAAGCATGCATATCACTGACCCGTTTAGCCGTTGCCAGGGCAAGCAGCAATGCCGTTTTCAGTGACACAAATTTCATATCCACCCCTCCTAGAGGTTCAAATGGTGGTTGCGAAAGTGATTCCAACACCAGGGCCAAATCCCAGGACGGGGCCAGGGTTTTAACCACCGGGTGAAGGCGACGAGCCCCTTTCATAAAGCGACATATTAGTGGGTGTGACCCCACTGATGTGCCTTCAAAACCTATATGGCAGGCCGAAATGGCTGCTAAATATACATTTATAGTGGAGAAGGCTCTGCCTCTATCCAACATTTCTTGTAGAAACGAGAGGATGTCTGGGACTGAGGCTTGGAATGCAACGATGTGTGAATTTTCACACCATTCCTCAAAGACTCGCCATTTACAGCTATAACAAGAGGTAGTGGAATATGCTTCTAGTACATCAACCACTTAAGCCGTTAAAAAAAAAGACCAGGAGACCTGGTTCTGCCAGACCCAGAATAAGTACTTTATAAGATCAGAGCACTACGTCACGTCTAAGCCGGACTTCACATGACGTGTCAGCCTGTGTCTATGCCCATGTATGGACGAAAGGGGGACAGACTTTTATGGCTGAGGCCTGAGGGAAAAGGGGGCATGCCCATGTATGGACGAAACAGGTAAAAAGCCTCATGTAGGCCGACCCCTTGGGTCTGGCAAAGAGTACTAGTGGATAGAGCCCTATAATTCCTTTAACAGGTCCGTTCATGAAAGTCCTTGCGGTCTTGTTTCCAATGAGGGCCTGTGAGCAATTAGGGGTTAAGAGTCTTGCTCAGGGACAAATTTCATTTTCATCGACACATTTGCTGGCCTGGCCTGGAATCGTACCTGGGGCAACCAGGGCCTCTGGCTCCCTAAGCGGGCTCACTAACCACTCAGCTATGGCCGCCCGTATAAAAGACCACCCTGACCACCCCTAGCACTCTGTATCGTGTTGATGACATTCTGGGGGAGACCCCCCGCAGATAGGTTCATCCTTTCACGAGCCAGGCCCATAGCTCCAGGTGCTCTGGGTGCTGGTGAAATATTTCCCCCACGCCTGTGAGAGCAGGTTCCTGTGTAGTGGGAGGGGCCATGGCTGTCCGCATAGGAGAGGAGTTATCTCCGCTACCCACTGTCCCCACCTCGGGGCTATCAGAATTACTGACAGCTTCTGTTCCCGTACCCTCCTGAGTACGGGGATAATCAGAGTTAGGGGGGGAAACTAGGACTTTCGGCCAGGTGTATGATAGTGCGTCTAGGCCTAATGGGGCTGCACCCCTTATCGCAAAGTACTGTGGGCACTTTGTGTTCTTCTCTGACGCAAACAGGTCGACCTGAGGGTGACCGAAGCGTGTCCAAATTTGGGTAGCCACTCCGGGGTGGAGAGACCACTCGCTGTAATGACAGTTGCCCCTGGACATGAGATCCGCCCCCAGGTTCTGGACTCCCGGGACATGTGTGGCTCTGAGCGACAGTAGATGAGTATTGCCCCAAATAATCAGTCTGTGAGCCAATGTATGCAACAGAAGGGATCTGAGACCCCCCTGCCTGTTGATATAAGACACTACCGTTGTGTTGTCCGTTCGGACTAACACATGCCGTCCCCCTAGGAACGGGAGGAAGTGTTTTAGAGCGAGATAAACAGCCATGAGTTCGAGGTAATTTATGTGCGTGCGTCTCAGACCTGGGTCCCAAATGCCGCCCACGGCTCTAACCTCGTGTGTGGCCCCCCATCCGGAAAGACTTGCATCTGTGGTAATGACTTTCCTGGACGTGATCATCCCTATGGTTACGCCCTCCGAGAGAAAACTGGGATTCCCCCAGTGACGTAACGCTATGACGCACTCGGTTGTCACGGCAACCCGACAGCGTCCCTGGTGACTGGGAATCCCCAGTGCTGCCACCCACTGCTGGAATGGCCTCATGCGTAATGGGATGAGGGAGATGGCTGACGCCATGAGTCCCAGCATCCTGAGTTTGACATGATATAAACGATCTCATTCTGTCCAGCGACAGGCACGCTCTGAGTGCCACTGAGTCCAGTGAAATTCCTATGAAATTGATGGACTGTGCTGGCGTCAGTATGCTTTTTTCGTGATTTATCGTAAAACCCAACGACCCCAGGTGTTTCAACACCTCCGTGGTTTGTTTTAGAGCTGACGATGCCGATTCTGCCAGGAAAAGCCAGTCGTCGATGTAATTTGCCACGCGAATGCCGCGTTGTCTCAACGGGGCCAGCGCTGCCTGTGTACATTTCACAAACACCCGAGGACTTAGTGATAGGCCGAACGGGAGGACCTTGTATTCGTACATTCGTCCCCGAAAACCGAACCTCAGGAATTTCCTGTGTGGTGGGGAGATGGGGATGTGAAAGTAGGCGTCTTTTAGATCTATAGATGTGAGCCAATCCCGGTGTTTTACCATGCCCAGTAGGGTTGGATTTGTTAACATCTTGAATTTTTATTTTCTGAGACAGCGGTTGAGGGGTCTCAAATCCAGGATTGGACGCAGTCCCCCCCCCCCCCTTCTTTGGCACGAGAAAATACCGGGAGTAAAACCTGCACTGGCTTTGATCTCTCGGTATTTCTCTTATAGCCTTCTTTGACAATAGGGAGATGATTTCTTCCTGAAGTACTTTGGCTGCCTGCCCGCTGGCGTGAGAGAAGATTATTCTCTCGAATGCCGGTGGTTTTGAGGCAAATTGTATTCTGTAACCCTTGGCGATTGTGCGTAACACCCAGGGGTGTGGTTTGCACTTTTTCCATGCATCTAGATGCAGAGTTAGAGGGGAAAGTACCTCCTCGTCCGAGGGGAGTGCAATGGCGCCCTCTAACGGTAGGCCTGGGCTGTCTGGGCCTGTCCGTATGAGAGCCACTCTGCCCTGTCCAACAGCGCCCACCCGTGGGCCCCGAGCGACAAAGTGCGCTGGTCCCGTCATTACGGTGGCTCGTTGAGAGGTCCGTAATGACGGGCTCATGTTTCTGGGGTTTATTATTTTGTTTTGTTTCACATATTTTTTCACCGGTGCCCTTGGCGACATGCCTGGCTGCGACAATGTTAGGATCTCTTTCCGCTGCGCCTCGGTCAGTTGCGCGAGTTCCAGCCATCTGATCCTCTCCTGTGCCACAATGGCGGCCAGCGTGCGTCCAGAGCACTGGATCGCTGTTGTGGTGAATTTCAGGCTCTCCGCGGAGATTCTGCGGAGCCGAGCCATAGTCTCCAGGGTCGGGGCGCCATCCGCTGCTGCGTGGAGCTTACCGGCATAGTGGAGAAGGAAAGAGGAGGCATTAAGGGCCCTCACAGACAGAGCCACTGCGCCATAGGCTTTTTTAGCCATGAGGGTCTGTTGGCGTCCGCTCCGTGTGGGGAGCTCGGATGAGCTGTTTGAGCCAGTGAGGTGGGCGGCCATCACTCTCTCTATCGGGGGGAGATGATGTATGCCTTCCTCCTTCATATCCACGCAGTCTATGGACGGGTGGCTTAGAGAGGACACGGTGAAGGGTTGTTTCCACCCGTAGCGCTGCACTTCTTCTGGGCAGCTGGGGAACATAGGCAGCAGCCTCTTCACGGAGCGAGATGGACCGAGGTCCTCGTCGTACAGAGAGGCGGGTCCAGCCTGGAGCTCCACCGCGGGCCAAGGGACGTTTAGGTCCGCCGCTGCATATTTCAGCAGGTCGAATACATCGATCCCGCTGGTGCTACTCGCTGCTCCTGGGTGCCCTCTGTCGCCTGGCATTTCCAGTACAGCTGACATTGGGGCGAACTGTGAGGAGGATGGCATGAAGTCATCGTCGTCTTCATCACCGCTATCCTCGGAGTAGAGGACGGAGTCGGATGGGCTCGAACAGTCATCGTCCGGCTCCGGTTCTGGTCGGGCCGTCGCCATCATCACGAGCGCTGGTTCCTCTTCCTCTTGGAGAGGTAGGAGTTCGTCAGCGTTCTCTGCCCAGTCATGTACAGGGGGAGCGGGGTCTATATCGCCTCCCTCTGTGTCCATGGTTTCCCTGAGCACCGGGTCGTTAGCTCGCTTCGCTATCTTGCTGAGCCGTCGGATCAGAAATTTAATTTCCATCGCTTCGCAGTGCTCGCAGAAACCCGGCTGCAGGCCCATGGTCGCATGCATTTTAAGCAGCGGGTGTGGGTGTCAAAGCCCGACATTTTGTTCCCACAGGGGCACTGCCTTTGGCTGGGCTTCTTCGGCCCGCTGGCTGCGGGGGAGATGCTCTTATTTGCCGCAGCGTTCTGAGAGGATTGTGGGCTAGCTATCCTGTAACACGGTTCGACTTCTGAGGTACAAACGTGGTGTTAGTTTCTTTTTATTTCGGTTTGGCGTTCGAGGCTCAAAGGGAAATGTGTAATTAATTCGGCTTATTTATTTCGCTCGAATTACTACTTTATTGTGCGTTAGCTTCTGAGGCTTAACACGGTGAGCGAAGGTAGCTTAAAAAGCCTACCCCCAAAACTCTGAGTGACAATCGGTAACGCTCTGAGTCCAAGATTTGACACTTGTCTAAAGTCGAGCTGTTAAGCTACGCGATGTCCTGTCTGAGAGATAAGGTTGAGTATGCTCTGTGATTCAGAGAAGGGAAATTTGAATGACGCGGCTGGCTCTCGTCAGTGATTATGAAGGGCACGCAGGGGGTGGTACCTGCTGATGACGCCAGCACGCAACCTTGGTCCAGCCAATGATATTGCCTGGAGTGTATAAAAAATGCTTCTGTGATCACGCCAGGGGACGTTCTCCCATAAGAGAATATTGAGCGAGTAATATGATAAAAGAACTGTCATTATCTACCACTTATGACCAAATAGCTTTATTAAAATACCACTTACTGCATATAAAAACAGCAGTTTTTAGTGGTTAATTAGTGCCCTCCTGCTCCTGTCCAACAGAGACAAACAGCACTTCATTGGAAAACAAATCACACTTCAAAATGAATATCGTTGCTGTCGGGCAGAAACCAGCTAACTCCATGTTTCCGCTTTTGCATTTTTTTTTCCATATATCAGTGCTATTGAACACCCTTTACGTCTGTGTGTTGGTTAAAAAAAAACAGCTAACTCCATTGGATCCTCAAACCTTCTGCTAAACCATCTAACTCCACCAAAGGGGGTGGAGTTAGCTGGTTTAGCTGACTCCAGGCTCCACCCCCTTTTGACCTCCAACCTCATTGTGAGCTTGGAGGTCCATTCAGCTGTTCTTATCAATGATGAACAAAACCTCCTAACTCCACTTTTTGATTTGTTTTTGTCATTTCCTGAAAAATGAACATTTTGGAGTTAGCTGGTTTCTGCTGGGCAGCAGAGAAATCATGGTCTGAAGTGAGGACTGCAGCAGCTGACCGTGTGTGTGTGTGTGTGTGTGTGTGTGTGTGTGTGTGTGTGTGTGTGTGTGTGTGTGTGTGTGTGTGTGTGTGTGTGTGTGTGTGTGTGTGTGTGTGTGTGTGTGTGTGTGTGTGTGTTCCATGTATGCACGGCTTGTTTTCATAGACCTAGTCGGTTATTTCTCTCGCAGAATCTGACAACACTGCTGGTAGGGGTTCTGATACCACCATAGCATGGGAGGATGAGACCGCCGTCTGCCTGCGGTAAAGTAACTATAAAGTACATTTATACTTTCCTGGAGTATTTCCAATTAACTTTTACTTAAGTAAAAAAAGAAAATAGTACTTTTTCCGCCACTGCTCGTCTGTGATTACTCTGTTGGGGCGGGGGGAGCAATATGGATACCACGGTGATTTTCGCAATACATAAGGTGGCTATTTTCAAATAGCCGTAGCCTAGTCGCTTCTTTTGGGCTTGTTTTCATAGACCTGGTTGCTTATTTCTCTCGCAGAATATGGCAACACTGCTGAGCTGTTATAATGCCATAGCATGGGAGGACGAGACCGCCGTTCAGAGTATGGGATGTCTCCCCATTGGCTTAAAAGACAGCCAATGATCGAAAACATGACGTATATGTAACAGGGAGACCTGTCTCCATTCAGGCTTCTGGGTCCACGCCCCAATTACACATGTGTAGGTAATCACTGATTAACCCCTCCCCTATAAAGCCTGGTGCTCATGCATGCATTCTATCTTGGCTCTCTGACTCTGTAGGCACTGGCTTGTCTGAGCAAGGTAGGCAATGGAGTGTTTTGCTTTTAAACTTTTAAACTGTTTACTGTTGTTTTGTATTTATTATAATGGTATACTGTATGTTCCTCAGTCGCCCTCCTCTCTGCCTCACTGTTGAGGATAAGAGCAAAGACCGAGAGGTGGTTTCTAGGCCAAGTGGTAGGGCCCAAACCTCACTTAACCTGAGGTACGTGGTGTAAAGTTGCCTTTGTATGGATTTTGCCCTCGTACCAGTATGGTGGTTATAACATAATTCTGTACTTATAGGCCCCTGTATTCTCCGGCCATTATAGGCCTGCTATGGTGCCACTGTGTATGCTGCCGTGCCCCTGCCCTATAGACAGACCTTGACTGTTGAGGTACTTAATGTTATGTATTTTGATTTGAAATTATTTTGATGTGTAATTATAATGCCTGGTGGGGGCTAACTGTTGTCTTTTGTTTTATAGGCGCTCCTTAGCTCCATTGCTGCCTTTGCCCCTTTTCTTGTTAGTTATTTCTTGATGTATTGTACTTTTGCATTGATCATCCAACTTCCACTGTTTATGCCACTGTTTATATATTATATCTAATTGCCATTTCTTGTACCCCACTAGTTGGAGGCGACCGCAGTCGCACTGTGGGGGAGAACTTCTGCTATCCACTGCACGCCGTGTGTGTGGTTTGTGTGCACCTAACCCACCTAGTGTTGTGTGTAAGTGTTTTTTTAGTGTCTGAAGTGTTTGAAGTGTCACTGTACTAACTCCTCCGTCTCTCCTCCCCCCTACAGTCTGACTGTGGCCTTTCACTTGTATATTTTATTATAGTGCCTTCTACTCGTTTAACATTACATTGTGATTAAATTGTGATTATCTAATTAAAGTATAACATTATGATATCACCCTGTGCCATTTACAATAAATGTTATTGATTATCTTGAGAAGTCTCTGCTCCAGTCATTTACAAACAAACCTGTGTTGCACTTCAGTATAGTTACTTTAGCACTTTAATTGATTCTTTGGGCGAAACTCCCAAGGTGGCGTAGTTGAAGTTACATTTCTGTAATGGTTACATATAGGTGTTGAATAGTGCTCTGTTTGTTCCTAGACCAGCAGCAGCTCTTCGAGCCAGCTGGTAAAAAAAAGTCTGTGCCTAAAATTATGGAATTGCAGGCCTGCTTTGGTGTGTTTGGTATGGGATGGAGTGGAGAGAATGAAGGTGGAAAAACAAAGTCACAGGCATGTTGTATTTCTGAGATAGAAGTTTTATTACATGACCAGTATAGTTCTCCAGACCATCGTTATATTGCACAGTACTCACAACAGCATAATACAGCATGAAGGGCCATTTTGACTCTATAATATTCAGCTTGTCAAAACATGTAAGGCCAATGATGATCATCAGCATGTTGTGCATCACGTGCACACGCTAGTCTGTTAGGCTAATACAGTGAATGGAAAGACAGTAAGGCTGTATGTACCTAGCAGTATATGAAGACATTATTTCACTTAATGACAATGAATGTAAAACAACAAAGCAATGGTGGGAAAAGTACTCAAATTTTTTACTTAAAGGGATATTTCACTTAAAACTGAAACAACTTAAACTGTCTGGGGGGCTCACAAAAGCCTGAGTAGACGATACAATGACCCAATTTATTTTTTAAGGGAAGTATCCTTTTAAGTAAAAGTATCAATACTGCAATGTACAAATACTCTGTTATAAGTAAAAGTCTGGAATTAAACATGTATTTGCGTAAAAGTACAAAAGTATTGGCATCAAAATGTATGTAGTAAAAGCATAACATTTGCGTCTGAGCTGTAGTGGAGTAGAAGTACTGAAAATTGGAAATACTCCAGTAAAGTAAAAAAAAAACTCAAAATTGTACTTAAGTACAGTACTTGAGTAAATGTACTACTTTCCACCACTGCAACAAAGCAACATCTGGACGTGTATTTAAACATTGGACATATTTTAAACGATCGTGCAACCGAGTTGACGCTTGTCAGTATTCAAAATGCCATTATGAAGCATAAGACATAAGTGAATACACAGGTACGTTTGTCTCAGTGGTTTAGTATGCTTTGCGTAGGCCATTACACTCGTATGACGGGATACGAGGGCGATACAGTAACAGGCTCTGTTAATAATAACCATGATACTGCATGTTATTATTCATACTGTACTGTGTTATTCTTTAGCGTCAGGGCTAGTCTTGGTTGGTGACCGTGATGACCACAGCAGCTGTACTGTGCTGTGCTGTGTGTTGTTCTTTAGTGACCGTGATGGTTTCCGTGATGACAACAGGAGCTCTGCTTGGCGACGCAGGACTGCGGCCTGCAGGAAAGAACGCAGTTTAACCCATTGGTTCTCGGGGGGGGGGGGGGGGTGTAACAGGGGGTCGCCAGCTAAATGTGTTAATATAGAAGAAATACTCAGATATTTTAGTAGCAATACCACAATATAAAAAATACTCTGTTAGAAGTAAAAGGCCTGCATGTTCAGAATGTTACTTGAGAAAAGGAAAAAAGTATTGGTATCAAAATATACGTCAAGTCCCAAAAGTAAAATGTTTGAAAATGGCAGATCTACAAGCAGATCTACAAGCTCATCTACAAGCAGATCTACAAGCTCACAACACGTCGCCATGCAACGCGTTGTGAGCTTGTAGATCCGCTATTTGCAAACAGCCTATGTATAAAATAGGGCTGAAGTGGTTAATGTATGTTTTATAATGTAATAATTTATATCTGCAAAGTAACTAGTAACTAAAGTTTTCAAATAATTGCAGTGGAGTAAGAGTACAATATTTGCCTCTGAGATGTAGTGGAGTAGAAGTAAAAGTATTGAAAATCTATACTCCAGTAAAAAAAAAAAAACTGTTACTTTTCAGGATTCAAAATTCAAAAAACAGCAAAAGTAGTCGATTGTCAAGCTCATAACGCGTAGCTTCGCATTTCGAGCCGCGTTTCGAGCTTGTGGATCTGCTACTTTTAATGATTTTGTGTGACACAGTATGACAAGAGCGTTAAAGGTAGGGTAAGTGATTTACTTTGGTTAAAATAAGTGTTAAATAGCTCTATATTCTGATAGTACTCATTGCTATAGAGTGTTTGTTCAGTAAAAGGAGTCTCCCATGTCTCTCCAGCTCTTAATAAACAGATAAAGCATTTTCAGTGCTCTCTCCTGATTGGCTCAAATGTTGTCACCTACCTGAAAATGTACTATATTCTGTTTACTAAAGAGCTGGAGAGACCCTTGTGACCGAACAAACGCTCTGTAACAATGATTACTATCAGAATATAGTACTTTAACTTTATTTATTTTTTAAATACCCAAAAATATCACTTACCCTACCTTTAATTTACGGGGGAAAAAACACAGGTTTCTGCCACGACAGTGACGAAATGTTGTCGAACCCCAACAGGTGTAAAATACGTACTTGAATCCTTGTTGACCTCTGGGTCATGAGACCCCTTCACCGATGGGGGAGGGCCCGATGGGGGAGGGCCTGGTGCGGGAGGGCCTGGAGGGAACAGTAGAAAAGAAGAGTTTGATTAAATCTTCGTACTTTGGCTCCCACATCGAAAACTGTTTAGGAAACCCTGTCTAATGGCAGTGGTGTAAAGTAACTAAGTATACATGTACTGTAAGTACAATTTTGAGATATTTTTACTTTACTCTGGATGGAGTATTTCCAATTTTCAGTACTTATACTTTTACTCCCCTACAATTATTTGAAAACTTTAGTTACAAGTTACTTTGCAATTATCAATTATTATATTATAAAACATACATTAACCACTTTAGCCCTATTATATATATAGTATATTTGAGGAGTACTTTAGTACTAAAACCTCGTATATTTGAGTACTTTAGTACTTTAAGTACATTTTGATACCAATACTTTTGTACTTTTATTCAAGTAAATTTGGAGTATTTCCATATTGCAGTATTGATACTTTTACTTAAGTAAAATATCTGAGTACTTTTTCCACCACTGTCTAATGGTATGAGTGACACGGCAAACATAGTGGAAGTCCCACAGTGGTAAAATACATACCTGATGGAGTGTCAGGGTCAGGACTGCTTGTGGGGACCTTCTCAGAAGGCACACGGCCTATAGGGGAGAGAGAAAGAGAAAGTACAGTACTTGAGTAAATTGACTTAGTTACTTTCCACCACTGTACTCAACCGATACAAAAACCCAAACAGTGACACAACAAACACAGTCGAAGCCCCTAAAATACGTACCACATGATGGATAGAAAAGCCAAGGCTGTTCCTCACAGCAGGGCGCAGGGTCTAGAGAGGAAAGAGTCCAAACTGTTACTTTTCAGGAAATGGGGAAAAATAATTCCTCCAATGGATCCAATGTAGTTATTATTTAGTCACAAGCTCTTCTTAATACTTTTCATTGGTTCAACATTTATAAAAACCACAAACACGCTTAAAGGGATAGTTCACCCAAAACATTACTTTTTTCCTATCGATTAGTCACCCCATGGAGACTTGAATTCATGGATTTTTTTTGTCGCATTCCTAAGCCAATAATTTGATGACCGGCAGTGGTTCCGGTAGGAGACACAAAGAGTCTCCTTTGTGTCTTTGGAACCGCTGCCTACCGGTCCGTTGGTCATCAAATGATTGGCTTAGGAATGCGACAAAAACTAAAATATATCCATGAATTCAAGTTTCCATGAGGTGACTAATCGATAGAAAATAAGTCATTTTGGGGGTGAACTATCCCTATTACCACTTTCACATTCACTTCAAAAATAGCAGATCTACAAGCGTCACATCGATTGTAGATCGGCGATTTTTGCTATTTTGCTATTAGTATGACAAAGTAAGGCATTAATTTACAAGAAAACTTGTTAAATACGTACCTTTAGGATGCGTGCATGGAGGTTCATAATACTGGCCTGGAGGAAAGAGAGCAGTTAAGAAACACAATTTAGACTAGTAGATGCGTGCTGGTGTCACCATGCACTGAAAATAACAGATCTGCAAGCTCACAACACTTCACACTGCTTTGAGTGTCTTAAGCTTCGAACACAATTGAGTGTGTGCTGTGTACATCTGAAGGTGTAAAATGCTTACCGTTGCTGTTGCTAATGCTGATGATAGACTGATGTCCAATCCTGTGAGTGACAGAGGTTACACACTGTTAGATTTCACAACCAGCAGCATTAAAAAAGGTCAATGGTGCATTTATATTGCGCCTTTATACGAAGCACTTTGCAATGTGCATTACATTCACACCGACGGCGAAACCATGCAAGGCACCAGCCTGCTCATAGGGAGCAGTTTAGGGGTTCCGTGTCTTAGTCAAGGACACCTTTGCTCTACCTCCTGAGCTACTGCCGCCCAAATGGTTCAAATGTGACCAAAATGTCAGCTACTGTTGGTTAAAATAGAGCCTTGTTGTCAATAGTCTTATAGCCAGGCGATCGGATCTCTCCACCCCAGAAACCCCAGGCTGGCTATATGTGATACTATGTTGTCACACACGTACACAATGTTTTAGCAGGTGCTTGTGTAATAAGTAGCACTGCCTAAAGATCATAAGCCTAACGTCTCCCGGGGCGTTAGGTGTGAGCGGTCGGTATATGGTCTTCCTACGCAGGAGAACTGGGTTTTGAGTACATGTTTTCAACTTCTTTGTTTACTGCATCGGCTGTCACAACATGGCGGCCCCCATCCATTGAGTTCAGTGGACAGGTGGCGCCATCTTGTGAGGTTCGCCGTTATTACTTCCGATGGTGTGACGTCGCGTCGCCCACCACCCCCATGTGATACGATTTTTATCTCTGGGACTTCAATTTAAACTGTAAAACCCTCCGTGGTAATTTAACTCTGAAACTGAACAAAATGGAGCCAAACGGACTCGTAAGCGCACTCTCAGAGTTACAGATCCTTAAGGGTTTCTTTTTTTGGTTCCTAACTATCAATCATTTAAATGGGGCAACCCCCATGGGACCCCACGTTGAGAAACAGTGGTCCATTGAACATTGTTAACCATTTAAATCCCAGGCCAGGCATTCACCTCCCCTCCTCTCCCTCCAGGAGTTTCCCGTAGGTGGCGATCTCTATGTCCAGGGCCAGCTTGGCGTTCATCAAGTCCTGGTAGATTTTCATCTGTTTGGCCATGTTGTGCCTGTCTTTCTGCAGACCCTTCTGAAGGGCCTCGATGTGTTCCTGGACGTCCTTCACCGCTTTCTTGCCGTGCTTCTCTGCATCCAAGATCTTGTCGCCCACCCTGTTACACTGAGGACATTGGAGATGCAGCGGTGCAACGGTTAATCGAAAGAATCAATTTAATCGATTATAAAAGAAATATAAATCATCGATAATTGAATTCAAATAATCTATCAATAATCAATCCCTAGTTGGATTAAAGGATTGTTGGGAAATGTACTTGTTTCTAAGTTGCCAGCGGTGGAAAAAGTACTCAAATGTTTTACTTAGTACAAGTACCAATACTGCAATATCGAAATACTCTGTTACAAGGAAAAGTCTAGAATTCAAAATGTACTTGAGTAAAAGTACAAAAGTATTGCATCAAAATGTACTTAAAGTACCAAAAATAAAAGTACTAAAATATTTGAAAATGGCAGATCTACAAGCTCACAATGCGTCGCATCGCAACGCATTGTGAGCTTATAGATCGGCTATTTTCAAATAGCCTATGTATAAAACAAGACTAAAGTGGTTAATGTATGTTTTATAATATAATAATTTATATTTCAAAAGTAACTAGTAACTAAAGTTTTCAAATAATTGTAGTCGAGTAAAAGTACAATATTTGCCTCTGAGATGTAGTGGAGTAGAAGTAAAAGTATTGGAAATTGGAAATACTCAAGTAAAGTACAAATACTTCAAAATTGTACTTAAGTACAGTACTTAAGTAAATGTACCTACTGTAGTTACTTTCCACCACTGTCCTGTACTCAAGACATAACAATGAAGAACCTTGAACCCTTGACACCGTGACGACGTGTGACATAAAAAACAAACACAGACTAAAGGGCCATTCACACCATGACACCAAGCACTATAACTATAACTATAAAGATATCTATTTTTAAATAGTTCCAACAACCCAAACAAAGACAATGGTGAACAAAATAGATTATAGTTATAGTTCAGTTGTTCAGATACCAATACGGAAAAGCTGCCGATACTCCCTAAAATGCTGATATCGGTATTGAGAAGGAAAAAAATTGTATCGATAACGATCTCTAGTTATAGTTACAGTGCTTGGTGGGAAAGGCCCTTAACCGTATGCATATACTGTATGATTTGATCACATCCCTGTCACTACTCCCATGTTAATGTAACATCATCAACACAAGCATCATTCAGTGGCGTGTACGGTACTCACCTGGTCCTCCACATATTTGATATCCTTCGTCTTACGCATGATCTGGTATTTGATCTCCTCGATCTCCCTCGTGGTTTCACTCAGTTGACCGACGGTCTTGACGGTCGTGGAGGTAATCTGGTCAAACTGGTGCGGGCAGGGGATTGAGTAGAGGAAGTAGAGGAAGTTTAGTTGGTTACTATTAGTCTACACACACCTGAGGTTTGTCTGACCCCCCCCCCACCTCCTCGGGCTAAAGCCTTATTTATATTTTGTCGTAAGACGGTATCCTTTGTAGAAAAATTGCCGAGCTTGTAGATCGGATATTTTGGGTGCGGGACAGGGTAAAAATCAGGCATAATAGTAAAGTACTCCAGTAAATGTACTTTGTTACTGTCCACCATTGCTCTTCTCCTCACCTTGACCTGGTACCATCTCTCGACTTCCGTGCGGCTACGTGTGGCGATCTCCTCGTACTGGACCTTGACTTCGGACACGATCTGGTCGATGTTCAGACCGCGGGAGTTGTCCATCTGGACGACCACGGACAGGCCCTTCAGGTGCTCCTTCAGCTCACACAGTTCCTGTGGCAAAACCAACAACGTTGTTAGCAGTGGTGGGAAAGGTACTCAAATGGTTTACTTAAGTAAAAGTATCAATGCTGCAATGTAGAAGTAGCCTACTCTGTTTTACGTGTTTTACGTGTTTTCTCTGTTAAGTGAAAGTCCGGAATTCAAAATTGACTTGAATAAAAGTACAAAAGCATTGGTGTCCAAATGTACTTAAACTAAAGTGCCAAAAGTAAAAGTACTAAAATGTTAGAAAATAGCAGATCTACAAGCTCACAACGCGTTGCAATGCGACGCGTTGTGAGCTTGTAGATCGTCTATTTTCAAATAGCCTATAGGTATAAAATAGGGCTAAAGTGGTTAATGTATGTTTTATAATGAAATAATGTATATCTGCAAAGTAACTAGTAACTCCGTTTTTCAAATAATTGTAGTGGAGTAAAAGTACAATATTTGCCTCTGAGATGTAGTGGAGTAGAAGTTAAAGTATAGACAATTGGAAATACTCCAGTAAAGTAAAAGTAGGCCTACCTCAAAACTGCAGTACAGTACTTGAATACATAGTTACTTTACGCCACTGGTGAATTGTGTAAAGATGCTTTACCATGTCATAGAGTGTCCTGAAGATATTGATATCCTCCACCAGACTAGTGACCTTCACCTCCCGTTTCACCTGGTCCATATAGTCCTTATCCACTTTCTAGAAGAAGACACCATTTCATCAGATGAATATGTGTTACATCAGGGGTGGGCAACTTTGATGATGGAGAGGGCCACTATATTTCCACACTCACTCCAGAGGGCCACATTGCATACTGTATTCAAAAATAGCAGATCTACAAGCTCAAAACGCGTCTCAGTGCGACACGTTTTGAGCTTGTAGATCTGCTGTTTTTGCAATTTTTTTAATTGGAATCCTGTTTTTTTTTGTTGCTATTTTTGAATTGGAATCCTGAAAAGTAACATTTTTATTTAATTTCAAATGCATTTAGTTATACTTATGTTAACGTTATGAACTTAAATACAAATACATTGGACATGAAAAAGACAATAGAATATTATTACTAGTCATTAAGCTTCTAATATAGACTGAAGTAATTAAAGTGGGTCATGATTCTCAAAGTGGGACCCCTGGGGGTCCCACTTTGAGAAACAATGGGTTAATAAACATTGCAAACGACACACAGTAAAATCCTCAGTTTTAATTTGAACCCAGAGAATGTAAAAATGTATGCAAATCAATAGATCTTGTTTTTTACACTATGCAGATATTTGAATCTTTCCTCTCAATGAAAATTGTCTGCTTGTTGAGGTTAAGAAAGTGGTTTTGCTGTTATACAGTATAACTAATGCACTTTCCAGTACTGTATAACAATGATTTGTACCTTTTTAAGAGCGAGGAACTCTTCCTCTTTTTTTTGCCTCTTGATGATCTCCTCCTTATACCTGAAACCAGACACAGGAAAACAAAAACACACCTGTTAGTGTCATATTTACTGTACTTACATTTATGTGACTAAGAATAATGTTACAAACATACAATTCTGTATATATGTATTTCAAAGCGAACATTTTAACTCAAATCTTTGCTTCTGGGGGATTCTACAAATGTCTTAACAGTTTTTTGAAAAAAACGTATGTCTTGGAATCCACCCTGGAAGATGGCAGGTTTCTGAACCGTTCACACTTCACAGCCCTCCTCTGAGACTGAGGGAGTAAAACACAAATGGTAATAGTATATGAAGATAAGCAGTGGTGGAAAAAGTACTCAAATGTTTTACTTACGTAAAAGTGTCAATACTGCAATGCAGAAATACTGTTACAAGTAAAAGTCCGGTATTCAAAATTGACTTGAGTAAAAGTACAAAAATATTGGCATCAAAATGTACTTAAAGTACCAAAAGTAAAAGTACTCATTATGCAGGGTTTTCACAAGTTTTCAAAAATCTTTTGAAGATAGCAGATCTACACACTGTGACCCACTGTGAGCTTATAGATCGGCTATTTTCAAATGGCCGAAATAATATATAGGGCTGAAGTGGTTACTGTATGGTTTGTAATAACAATCTAAATCTACAAAGTAACTAGTAACTAAAGTATTCAAATAATTTCAGTGGAGTAAAAGTACAATATTCACCTCTGAGATGTAGTGGAGTAAAAGTAAAACTGGCTCAACATTTTTCTTAAGCACAGTACTTGAGTAAATGTACTTTACACCACTGAAGATACGGTTGAAAATGGGGTGAAGTGCTCCCTTTCTTACTTTTTCTCGTAGTCTTTCACACTCTTGGCAATGCTGAGGCTCTCCAGGTCCAGCCTGCTCTTGTGCTCCCTGACCATGTCCAGCTTGCTGTTCAGGGTGGAGATGTAGACCTTCTTGGTGGGCCCGATGTCGGACGAGGCAGTGGTCAGCTCCTGCAGCAGCTTCCATTTGGTCTCCAGCTCCTTGTTCCTCTGCTCCTCGGCAGGAAAATCCTGGATAAAAACACAAACAAACAAACAAACAAACAAACAAACAGTGGTGGAAAAAGTTACTCAAATGTTTTACCTAAGTGAAAGTATCAATACTGCCAGGTGGAAGTACTCTGTTACAAGTGAAAGTCCGGAATTGAGCGAAAGTACAAAAGTATTGGTATCAAAATGTACTTAAAGTACCAAAATGTTTGAAAATAGCATATCTACAAGCTCATATCTACAAGCTCACAACGCGTTGCGGTGCGACGCCGATCGGCTATTTTCAAAAAGCCTATGTATAAAATAGAAAACTTTTTCAAAGAATTGTAGTGAATAAAAGTGCCTCTGAGATGTAGTGGAGTAGAAGTAAAAGTACAATTGGAAACACACGAGTAAAGTAAAAAATACCTCAAAATTGTATAATATAATAAAAGTACAGTACTTGAGTAAATGTACGTAGTTACTTTACACCACTGCAAACCAACAAACCGTTAACAGGTGTTTGATACTAAACTGCACTAACATGTTTGATACTGAATAACTGCAATGGATTGGATTGTCAGCGTAATTATTCAGAATACTTGACCATAAATCGATGCACAAATCGACATTCAACTTTCTCAACTTGTGATAACATCTGTGGAACAGGCCTCTTACCTTAACAATTAATCCAAGAAATTTGCTGTTGAGGTCCCCGATGTGGTCCTTCTCTTCCTTGCGGAGAGTTTTTTGGGCTTCGTTGTCAAAGTCCAAGTTGAGCGGCGTCAGTAGGGTATGGTCGACCGATACAGGAGTGATGTGACAGGGTCCACAGCTGACCCTGGTCCTGTTCAAGGACCCCAGAGACATACTACTGAAACCGGCTGCCCTGTACAGGCCGCTGCCGCTGCGCTGGTTCCCCTTGGAACACATGGTTGGTTGGTTGGTGGTCGTGGTGTGTGGTGCTGCTGGAGAAGGAGTCCCTGTTGGTGTGGAGAGAGGATAGAGTGTAGGAGAGAGCTGTCCTTTTTTATGCACACAACACAGGGTGTGGCATGATGGTGAAGGTACGGTATGTGGCCCACCAATGTGGAGGAACCAGTCGGTATGTCACATACCACCCATGGGTCAGCTGTCTGGCCCCCAGCAACCCATCGCTCTACAAACAGGTTGCATTGTTCCTGCCGCGGGCCAGAAGGAATTTAATCACAGGTGTTTCCCAAAACCACTTAAGCCCTATTTCAAAAACAGTGAAAATATCTATATATCGGCTATTTTCAATATATCTTAAAACAAAAAATAATTAACTATAATATTTATTTATTTTCAATTGAAGGAAACATAAAAAAAAAAGAGAGATTTAATCTCATTTGGGGAAACATTGATGTAACCAACATAGATTGAATTCTACATCACTCACTCATCACTCTCTTACAGTAAAATCCTCAACATTAATTTAACTCTGATGGTACAAAATGTAACCAAAAGGATCCTTAGGGGTCTATTTGGTTACATTTGTACACTCTCTGAGTTATAAACGGATGAATTAAGTTAATGTGACGCACTCAAAATATATGGTAACATTTATGTAATGTAAAGTGGGGTCCACGCGCATATGGTGGACTTTTTTTCCGCCACCTGGTTTTTATTATTCCTTGAAGTCTGTATTTTAAGATTCTGCCAGGTAACAGGCTGGAATAATGTCCCATGGGGTCATTTTAACCCTTTATTACACATTATCCTGAACCCAAACCAGAAAATGGAAAAAATAGAAAAGAGCGCAACCTTTGAAGGAAACAACCTACAGAGACAAATTATTTTTCCCCCTACAATTTGGACCAAAGGAATTCAATAAAGTGGTTATTATTCAGATTCAAGCATATCTTGACTCTATTACAGGACAAAAAAACGTGCAAAAAAAGAAAATGTTCAGATCACGTACGTATATAATTCTGTTTTTACTAAATACTTAAGGTGGATTTTTCAACTGCATTTTCTCAATCCTTGAAGTGTGTATTTTAAGATTCTAACAAGTACCAGTCTGAAATAATGTCTTCAGACTTCAATAAAATGTGTATTATTAAGATTAAAGCATACCTTGGCTCTATTTCAATATAGAAAAAAAACAAGCTAAAACTCTTCAGATTACATCTGTATTTGTCTTTTTACTAATACTTGATATTGTGTTAAAGATTCTGCCTGAAATAAGGTCCTGTGTGTGTGTGTGTGTGTGTGTGTGTGTGTGTGTGTGTGTGTGTGTGTGTGTGTGTGTGTGTGTGTGTGTGTGTGTGTGTGTGTGTGTGTGTGTGTGTGTGTGTGTGTGTGTGTGTGTGTGTGTGTGTGTGTCTCCCCGCTGCGGACCATTCTGTCTCGCACTCTGTGCTAAAAAATGTTGCTTTAGACGAATGCATTATTATCTTTACTCGGAAAGCGAGGTTGCAGGTTTTACCATCTAAACTTAACCTCTCCATCTGGTTTCCAGGCAACCATGCTCCTCACTGTATACATCATGGTCATGAACAAATAGCTGAAACCATGTCCCACATCTTAAATGGGTGCCATGTATACAGGGGACTCTACATAAGTAGGCATGACAGAATAGTGGATTTGATATCTAAAGATATCACTTCTATTTTCAGGTCCTCCATCATGCTGTATAAGCATTCTACTGTGAAGCTGAGCATGTTTAACCTGTGTAACGATGATTTTGTGTTCTCTAACATTTCAGCTAACACCCCTGATGTCATTGTTGTTAATGAAAACCATAGGGAGGTGTTCATTCTCGAGGTCGGCTGTACTTTTGATTACAGCTTAGAGGAAGCCTTCCTAACCAAAGTGCTAAAATATCATCAGCTAGAGCAGACCATCTCTCAGCTAGGCTACAGATGTAAACTTTTGGTTTTTATCTTTGGTAGTCTAGGGCACGTGCACAAGTTCAGAATCAGAATCAGAATCAGTTTTATTGTCACATCACAGGTTTACAAGGTAAAGAAGTGGGTGAAATTCGTTTTTGTACATTGTTCCCATCGCAACGTTAATTTCCATAGAAAGAAGAGGGGGGGGGAGAAGAAGAGGGGTGGGGGGCAAGTGGGAAGGAGATCAAAACAAGAGAGCAACAGAAGGCCAGACAAGTTATCTACATATTTACAAAGTACCTGAGATAATAAAAAACTAAGGTGCCTGAGCATAGCAGCAATGTATGTATACTGTGCATGTTATACTTATACTGTGCATGATATACATGCACAAGTTGGTTGTAAGGGGCCTGCAAATGGCCGGCCTCTCCAAAAGGAGGGCTTAACAATTAGCAAGGTACTGCTCAATATCAGCTATTATAGGAAGCCGCTCAATTTGGAGGAGGCGTTGCTTCCTTTACCCATGATTGTTGTCCGCTGTGTTTGACAAGTATGCCATCTTTTGTTTTGTATGTAACGTTGCTCTGCTTTACATGCGCTTTGTAACTAACTGTTTTCCCTTCATCTGACTGCACTGGCAGTGTTTGTGTCCTTTGTACATCCTGTATTTCTCATTATGTGGACATAAATAAATATTTCAAATGTGTGTGTGTGTGTGTGTGTGTGTGTGTGTGTGTGTGTGTGTGTGTGTGTGTGTGTGTGTGTGTGTGTGTGTGTGTGTGTGTGTGTGTGTGTGTGTGTGTGTGTGTGTGTGTACTATATCAGGCTCTTCTCCTGTGGAACCATCTTCCATTTGGGGAAAAACAGCACCATTATCATCCATCGTCTCTTCTATCATTAAAGCCAGTGCAGTGCCACGTTTGATTACCTCATTAACACCTGCCCGGTGAAACATGTTTACAATTTACAATTTAGCTGATGCTCTTAATCCAGAGCGATTTACAGTAATCAAGGTAAACACGAAGTATAATACATCAAATGCATAGAAATAGTAATCTAGGATCATAGGTAAACCAAGAACCTATAATCAGTCAGTATAATATAAAAAAATCTATAATCTGGATATTGAAACTATACACACTATATGCCAGGTCTACAAATGAACCTGGCATCTGTCTACATAACATGCTATCTAATTTACATTTTAGCCTTTACATAAGCCTACAAGGTTATCAAGGCTAGGGCAAGTGATACGCTTGTTCAACAATTCTTATGAATGTGTAGTGTGGTGAAGTAAGTAAGTATGTACATTTGTATATTTGTATGGCACTTTTCTGCACTCACAAAGTGCTTTACATACAACGGAAATAAAGACATAGCACGAAGCATTCAAATCACATTCCACAAATGCTTGTTTAAACAATAGTGTTTTTAAGTGGTTCTTAAAAATGTCCACAGAGCCTGCATCTCTTAAGACCTGTGGAGGGTCATTCCATACCTTTTTGTTTTTGGGAGCAGTTAGGGGTTAAGTATCTTGCTCGGGGACACTTCGAACCTCAGGCTTCCCAGGGGGGCTCACTAACCATTCAACTATTGCCGCCAAACCTGATACGAGGAATGACCAATAGACCCTGCAGCTAACCTTATGGTCCTGCTGGGCACTAGTACTGTTGTAGCAGGTCAGTGAAGGGTCCTGGATATCACTATGCTTCAAAGTGAGGCTCTACTTGCAGCACTGGTGGACCAAAGTACTCTACCCCAGTACTTGAGTCAAAGTACTCCTGGTGAACATTACTCAACTACAAATGAATGTTTCTCAGTCAAATTTGTTTCCAGTTACCAGCTTTACTAGAATTGCTAGAACATTATGGAATAGTATCTGGCTTTAAAGTCAACTGGGAAAAGACGAAAATAATATATTTTAAATAATAATATATTTCCAATTTTGATAGTAGTTCCCTACAGAACCGGTTTATGTGGAAATGGACTCAGAGCCATATAAAGTATTTGGTTTAAGGATTTTGGATAATTTGGATAAATTATGTTCCAATACTTGAATCCATAGAGGCAGATCTGAAACGATGGTGGACGCTTCCAATATCTGTTTTAGGCCGTGTAAATGTTCTAAAAATGAATGTCTTACCTAGACTATTATATTTATTTCAAATGCTTCCCATAATGGTCCCAGTGTTTAAGAAAATCCAAACTTTATTTTCGTCTTTTATTTGGAGTGGTAAAGTTTCTAGAGTTCGCTTAAATGTATTGTATCTCCCTTTGGAGATGGGGGGGCTCGGGATTCCAAATATGAAATTTTATTATTGGGCAGCACAATTAAAGTCATTAAAACAATGGTTTAGTGAACCATGTGCATGGGTCAGAATAGAAAATTACAATATGTCACCGCTGGATTTGAACTATGCCTTGTACTGTGGGATGAACAATTTAAAGAAAATAACAAATAACCTGTGTAGTAGTAGAAGTAGTAAATCTTTATTTCGGTTCATTTAAAAAAGCAAATATACATGCATACATTTGAGTCCAGTAATGCTAGTGGCACCGAGAAGGTGTAGGCTGAAGCCGAGGCTTATTTTGCCTACCCTTTTTGAAACAAACTTAGGTTTAGAAAAAAGAAAAAGTAGTAACACCTTTTCAAATATGGTAGCTAAGCTGAAAACATCGGACAAATTGATAGAATTAAAAAATAAATCTAACATTGTTTTAACAAAACTAAGACAAATCTAAGCAAAATACTTTTACATACACTATTCGAAGAGTAACAAAAGTTCCAAAAGTAACAAAAGTTTCAAAACAAAACGAAAAAATATCAGTTTCAAACACTGGTATAACGAAACTGAAAGCATTGGGTAATTCAAAAGGATCCAAGCAAGAGACTGTCCATGAACAGAGAGGGGAAACAAGTCAGGTTGTTTCTTTAGGGCGGATTCAGACTGGGTCCGATTGAATCAAACCGTTCCCGAGTACGAATGGCCTCTCCCAGCTGGCCAGCATTCACATTGGCCAAAAGTCTTCCGCAGCCGAGACCATTTAATTTAACAGTAATGGTAAATATGTGCCTCATGGGGGCGCTGTTGACCATGGGGCTTTGGGAGATAGGGAATGTCATTCACAGAAGAAGAGTCAGTTAAAGTGAATAATAAAGTTTGACTGTGTTCCTGACATTGTCTTGAGTTATAATAACAACAGATCAACAATACACAACCAAAGCAGTGTGTACACTGGTCTTTGAAACCTCGAAACTTAACGTTGTCTCTGTTAATATTATATTGGCGTCACGGACGCATCCTTGGTATTTTAGCAGTGACGTCACGGACTAATCCTTAGTATATTTATCCTTATATAGACGTTCGCTACACATGTGTTTTTTGTTTATGTTTTTTCACGGCTCGCGGTACTCAAACACTAGTGGGATTATTATTTCTTGTCAACATTCAAGTAGAACTATGAGAAGGTATAACCCAGCTAAAATAATGTGTCTTTATAAAAATATATAAATGATATATGATTAGCAGTCCACTTCCTCCTGTTGGTACGGATGGATTCACATTGCATCGTTCCGTAGCCGAGTACGGATGATAGCCTGACACTCAGCCTGAACTTTCATTTAGTTTCACTCCATTATTCAGTCTGAAAGCCCTCTCAATGCAGACGATTTCTGAGATGGGGGCGTGGCCAAAGTTTTTTTGTCAAAGACTCTTTGGCGATTGGTTCATACTGGATTAACCCGATCCCGATTTGTCGTACAGATTTTCAACCGAGAAACACCCGCCTTCGACAGCGTCACCAGACCCTGAATGCGAGGCAAACGATTCAGGTGGTGGAGCCAGGCTAGCTGTGCCCATCAAGGAAAGGCAGATGTCATCAGGCATATAAAAAGCAAAGGGCATTGTGCCAAAGAGCAGGCACTACAGTCAACAACCACGATTGCACCTTATTATGCCCCAGTCTCTGTTGTTGGCATGACAGCACAAGATGCCAAGGTATATATATTCTGAACAGTGGCAGTAGCTGAATTGCACTTGTAGGTTATATCAGCATAAATAATAGTAAATGAAACAAACTGTCACAAATGCCTTGTCTGTTCATTTGGACTGTTTTTATTTATGTTTATTGTATGTAATTGTGTTTTTCGAGGGACCTTGAGTCGGCAATAAATCCATTTATTCAGTCCAAAAACACTTAATGTTTTATGGAATGTTTTTACATGATTTGCTCTTTGATTACCCCCTTTCTGTTGCAGACAAGGAGAGCTGAGGTAAAGGTGGCAGTGTAAATGGTCGAACACAATGTGCCATTTGCAGTAGCAGATCACTTCAGCCCATTGCTAAAATAATGCTTCAAAGATTCCCCTACTGCACAGAACTACAAGTGCACCCGCACAAAAACATCGTGCATAATAAATGAAGCAGTGGCCCCACACTTCAGAAAGGAACTGGTCATGAAGATGAGGACCAATCCTTTCACATTGATCACAGATGGATCAAATGATACAGGTCACATTTTCCACACTTTCTAGCCCCCATTTTAGATATAATATTAATCACACACACACACACACACACACACACACACACACACACACACACACACACACACACACACACACACACACACACACACACACACACACACACATACAGTACACACACACAATTTCAGTCTGATGTGTACCTTAATCTGATATATTATATGTACCATATCGTTGCAGGAAGAGAGAAGATGAACCCACTCACTGTGCGGGTATATGACAGTGACACCAGTAAAGTCGTCCACAGGTTTCTGGATATGTGCCCCACCAGTGGGCCAAGCTGCGGCACAGCTGAAGTGATATATCAGAAGATGGACGAGGCCTTGCAAAAAAACGCCATACCATGGAGAAACTGTGTGAGTCTGTCTGTTGATAATGCACCTGTCAATACAGGAGCAAGAAATTCCATCGCATCCAGAATTCTTAAAGAACATGGCAGCATCTACATCCATGGGTGCCCCTGTCACATCATCCACAACACTGCCAAACAGGCTGGCCTGGGCTTTTTGGAGGTGAGTTGAATCATGTATGATTTATATGATCTACCGTATCCGTTATGCCTAATGTCAAGTCTAACTGGTTGTTTGTTATGCTTTGGTGTCATGAATCTATGACAAAAATGTCATGTTATTATAAATCATCATGTGTTGCAGGTGTGTGGATTTGATCCAGAGGATCTGACTGTGGATGTGGGATACTGGTTTAAAGGAAGCACCAATCAGAAGGGTTACCTGACAGGTATGTGCAGACCCAATGAAATGCAGAAGAGTTAGATTAAATTAAATTGAAATTAAGATGTTCCATTCTTGTCATAGAATTCTGTTAACTCCATGGAAGCGAGTATTTGGAAATACTTATGCACATTTCCATTCGATGGTTGAACCTGGAGAGGTGCTTGACTCGTATCCTGCAGCAGTATGAGCCATTGGTCAGCTACTTCAAGTCATCAAGTAGGCATCATATTTCAATGACTCAAATGAACGATTATTATAACAGACTGAAAAGTAAATGTATGTAGTATGCACAACCTGTGTTTTTTTGTATTCACAGATGAGAAACAACCAAGGTTCAGGAGGCTGTTGGAAGCATTCTGTAACCCAATGACAGAGGTGTACCTGCTCTTCAAGCAACGTTGCCAGTCTTCTCCACCTTCAACCTCCTCCTCCAGAGAGAGAATTCCTCCATCTTCCTTCTACATGATGAGGTAAATTGGGAAGGTATTCTAGTAATACAGTATGCTAGTAATAATGTACTAAGTTTGTTCCTTTTTTCATTAGCACTCTACTTCTAGGTTAAATGTAATTGTCAAAATCTTTTCTGAAATACAAATTTGTAGATACAGAGTTTCATCCGCAAGTTGCTCTCGAAGTTTCTGAAGCCCGCAGCACTGCAGCACCGGGAATTGCATGAAATCCTCTATAAGGACCCATCAAACCAACTGCCAGGTAATTCTCCAAGTTTCACATCAGCACATACACTATCCACTCACTGATCTCACTCACATAATGCTGTTTGTTAGAGGGCTGCTTGTGCAGACAAGGAATGAGGATAATGTCATCTCATCTCATCACACACATAGGACCACAGTGGAAACGAGTCCACAGGACTTTATGTTATCCTTTTAGCCCAAATGTGTGACTGTACCTTGTGCTGTTTGCATTTCTGTCTAATAAAGTATTCAATCAATCAATCAATCACTGATGTGATGATGATACTTAAAGGGGTGCTTTCAAGTTAGCTATTGTGGTTGTTGATGATTGCTAAAGTGACTCAACACCGGTCTTATTCCCAGTCTCATACTGACATGTTGGGTTGGTGTTGGGAATGAGAACATATTGCATCAATCTTTCTCCAGAATGACCTCTGAAGTTGTTGATTTATTGTGTCTCTCGTAGGAGAAAAGCTGGTGATCGGCTTCACTACTCGAGCAACACTCGACAGGCTCCTTGATGCAAGAGACATTACACCACAGCAAGTGCAGAGGTTCCAGCAGGCAGCAGTGGAGTTTCTGGTGAGGGCTGTGGAGTATGCTACGAAGAAACTCCCCATGAGAGAGCCCCTGCTAAAACGTGCCATGTTTCTAGATGTCCAGCAGAGGGTAGAGTGTGGAGTGGAAGACGCCTTGTACTTTGTCGACAGGTTAGTTGGGGTGTCAAGTACATTTATCTACAGTATAGTGCCAAATCATAACACAAGTTATCTAAATATGCTTAGTAAGTAGAGCAGGTTAAGGACCAGGCTCTTGTCACATTTTCTAAATTGATTGTAAAGTTTGATGACCACATCTGAAAAACAACCCCTGTTTCAGCTACATTACTTTACCAGATCAGTGCACATTGTGTTCTTTTTAGGTTTCCTGAACTTCTCCCATACAACAGACCTGAAGAGCGTGACGAACTGAGTGAGGAGTTTCTGGACTACCAGTCCATGGACATTGCCATGCCCGAAGACCCAGCCACGTTTGACATTGAGAGCTTTTGGGGGAGCATGGCATCAATGAAGAATAAGGTAAGAATTATTCTGCACCCTTTAAAATACCCATTGACGTAATCAACTTAATTCTATACAAAAATACTTGAGAGTAATTAAATAATCATCAAGGCATCAAAATCTGCCACAAACACCTACAACATGAGACATGTCATGTAAACCCTAACACACAAACAAAGATGTGCACTTTATTGTTTTATAATATATATATATTATTCTGGTTCTTTGTTACACAAAAAAAATGCACTAAAGGAAAAGGCTGCTATTGGTTCTTAAAAGGCTGCTATTGGTTCTTAAAAGGCTGCTATTGGTTCTTAGAAGGCTGCTATTGGTTCTTTGAAGGCTGCTATGTTCTTTATATTGACATTTTATAAATAAACATATCTAATTTGTCAAATATGTTCTTGTTACAATTGTTCTCATTTCTACTTGTGCTGGTCAATTATTAACACTATATAAGCATGAGGGGGCCGACAGGGAGAGCAGCTGGCATGGGGGTGAAGACATCAGTCTTAATGTTAAATTCATCTAAATCAGTGCTAAAAAGGGCTTTTTTTCCCCCAAAAGCCAAAAATGTTTTCGCGACCAAACGCATTATGACACTAAGTCTCACTCCTAGATTCTTCTGGAACTTGGCAGCCCTTAACTGTATGGCTTTTTGACCACAGAATATGGGTCCATATCTACACACAGATGCACCCGATGCTTCACCATACTCTGTGGCTAATTGGTCACAGAATATGGTTCTAGCTCTACACACAGATTTTCATACACATACATAATATACCTAAGCACATACACCCATACCATGCTTACACACTTATACACATACAGTAGATACACTCACACAAGCACCTAACTATGTCAAAAGAGAAGCACATTATACACATTACTTACATTCCGTACATATACATGCATATACATACTATTCATATGTCCAAAGCTGGTGCCAAGTTTAGTTTATACAAATGATTGCACCTATTACTCCTTAATAATAGATGCATCAATCCCTGTAGTAGCTAAAGTTAACTTTGTCTACTGTGCATTGATATATTTAATTACTACCAACTATTAGAATACTTTATCATAATATTGTTTTATATTTGTTTAATAACTTAATTTTAAACATTTTTTTAAATGTAGTGACTGTTTTGCACATTTTTAGTTCTTTGAACCATCAGGACTCTTCCTAGAGCTGGTCACCTGGCTAAACTGAGCAATTCAAAACTCCGAGGTCCACAGACAATTCCTTTGACTTCATGGCTTGGTTTGTGCTCCGACATGCACTGTTATCTGTGGGACCTGATATAAAGACTCCAATCAAGTTATATAAACATCTCAAGGATTCACCTCAGCTCAACTTTGAGTGTCATAGCAAAGGGTGTAAGTACTTATGCACATGTGATTTTGTCTTTTACATTGTTTTATATATTTGAAAAAAAAAATCATAAACATTGTTTGTATTTTATCATTATGGGGTATAGTGTGGAGAATCTTGAGTAAAACAATGAATTTAATAACTTTTTGAATAAGGCTGTAACATAACAAAATGTGAAAAAAGGGAAGGGGGTGAATACTTTCTCAAGGCCCTATGTATATGTGTGTGTGTGTGTGTGTGTGTGTGTGTGTGTGTGTGTGTGTGTGTGTGTGTGTGTGTGTGTGTGTGTGTGTGTGTGTGTGTGTGTGTGTGTGTGTGTGTGTGTGTGTGTGTGTGTGTGTGAGCCGTTTCACACTCAGGTCCCGGGTGCGCACTCCAGACCGCTTGGCTAGTGTGAATGTAGCGAATCGACCCGCGAAACGGGTAACCGTTCCGTTCCCGAAACCACCTCCGGAGGCAGTTTCGGATCCGGATCATGCGTTTTCGGGTACGGTACGCTGCAATGTGAAAGCAAGCGTACCATTAGACGGAAGTGGCCCGCTATTTGGAATAGGTGACGGTATATAAACTCGACAAAAACAGCCAACAAAAACACTGCTCTTCTAGCCGGTGCTACTGAATGAATGAAAACGCCCCAGAATGCATTGCGCACTTAAGGTTGGCTGGTGCATATTACTCTTAAGGTGGAACATAACAATTGAAATAATAATCAACTTATATTATGGGAGCCTTTCTAACAATTTTACTCATTCAATTCTGAACCGATTCTTAAAATTTAAAATTCTCTATTAGCTGTGAAGGGCCTTCTTTCATGTCTATCAGTCATGAAACATTGGCGGGTCTCCATCGTGCATTTCAGGTGCGCGAGCAGCGCATATAGTATATCTTGTGGGTATCTTGTGGAGTTTCAGCTACTATGCATCCCAGAAATATATAGCTTATAAGGCTTTGTAATTTGAAATTTGTAAGTAAATATGGTAACTCATTTAGATGTAGGCCTACGTAGGTTTATAGTTTCCCAAGGACTATAGCCGTTTCACTCATGATGCAATTTCTCTTTCATAACAGATACATACATGTGCCAGATAATCCCCACACCAAGAGAGTCAAAAAAGAAAAGACGTTGGATTGATGTACTTTATTTAGACATGAGACATGAGAAACAGTACATGGAAGTACAATTCACAATACAAGGTTTCAGTCATTCAGTCGGACTTCACTGTATAGGCTACTATAGTTGCCTTTTCATAAATTATATATTTTTGTACTTAAGCTGTCGTGAAAGTTTATAATATTTAGAGAAATTTAAAGTTTCAAATACAAAAGTATTAGTAGTTGTGAAGGTTAGCAAATTGGACATTTAGACTGAATGTTTCCTGTATCCTCATCTTGCGCTAATGCACACAAGTGTTTCACCAGGTTTTATTTGTGTTGTTTCTCATAAGCGTACATCCGTTGTCCGTCAACAACACAGAAGTCTGTGGCTTGACTTCTGTGCGCTCACTGTGTTGAGCGCTCAGTGCGTTCTCCCCGCTTCGGGGCGAGGCTCCCCAAAGACCGTGCACTTACATAGATCGCCTCCCCTCCCCAGCATAGCTCTCCAGCCGCAACCCTATATTTCTGCGTGACGACCACAAACATTGTCGCATAGTTGATGACGTCTGTGTCCACAGAAGAAACACTATGTGCATGCCGCCACCTATAGGATCGGGGGTATACATGCAAGTGTTCTTTGGTGCGATTGGATCTTGGGCAGTGTGAATGCTGGCCAGCCAAGCGTACTCGGGAACGCTTCGATTCAAACGGATCCAGTGAGAAACCGCCCTGTGTGTGTGTTCATACATACATACATACATACATACATACATACATACATACATACATACATACATACATACATACATACATACATTTTTCACTGTTTCAGCACATGAACTCTGCAGCCGCACTGAGGCCCCTGCTGGAATGCATCCCAGCCCAAACATTAACGTAACTAATAATTGGGCCGCGCGACCCGGAAATGACCGTAATAATCCTAAAACGGGAGTGAAAATATATATTTTTTAAAAATTGTGGCCCAGCGGCCCACCGGGCATTTGTCCAGTACGCCAAATGGCCAGTCCGCCCCTGCACGGTGGGCCCTTAGGTCAGCCCTAAGTGGGCCCTTACAGGGCCAGTGCAGGCTTGCTTGCAGGGGAGGTTGTGTGACAGACAAGACAACACACCTGCTTTCTGATACATACTGTACCTGTACACTTCATACATATAGGACTTTCACTGATGGAAGAGTTCATAGTAAAATAGTTGGTAGCACAGTAAGGGTGTACTTTCATTACTTAAACTACATTTTTCTAACACACGTTTCTAACTCACTTCTCTCTACCATCAGATTGTTCAAGATGTATGTGTTGACATCCTTAAGCCTCATTTATTCTTAGTTAGCCTTAAGCCTGATTTAGTTAGGGTGCATTTAACTGATTAAATTACAGCCATTAATTAGTAAGAATATAACAGAAAAATGTATTTAATATCCAGTTATTGCACTATAATTTATAACTTTAGGTTACGAACGTAACCCCTGTTCTTTGAATATTACGAGCGAGATATTCGCTTATGGGAGAACGTCCCCTGGCGTGATCACAGAAGCATTTTTTATACACTCCAGGCAATATCATTGGCTGGACCAAGGTTGCATGCTGGCGTCATCAGCAGGTACCACCCCCTGCGTGCCCTTCATAAGCACTGACGAGAGCCAGCCGCGTCATTCAAGATAAGCAATTCCCTTCTCGCCAATCAGGCAAGGAGGGCGTTTTAGCGAATATCTCGCTCGTAATATTCAAAGAACAGGGGTTACGTTCGTAACCTAAAGTTCTTTTATCATATTACTCGCTCAATATTCGCTTATGGAGACTTTATAAACTCCCGTATTGCCCAGACTACTTATCTCGAAAGTTCCTTGACAGCCTCAAGGGGAGGTCATCGCCCCTTCTATCTGGAGTTCACACTAAGGACTGCATGTGCCAGTGGCGGTGCAGTCACATCTAGCCTATAGAACCTGGCAAAAGTTGAGGGAGAAGCCCAACTTGCCGCGGCACAAATATCGTGACTGGAAAGCCCTTTAAACAGGGCCCAGGAAGTAGACGTTCCTCTAGTGCAGGGGTTTTCAACCGGTGGTCCGCGGACCACTGGTGGTCCGTGGAGGTATTGCAGGTGGTCCCTGGCAATTTTTTTTTTTTTAACTTTTAATAACTTACAGGAGTTCTTACTGTATGGTGTGTGTGATATGAAATGTGAGCTTACCATAATCACAGTAATCCTTAATCATATTCCATCATATTCAAACTCACTGTATTTTATTAGATATTATATTGATTTTATATAGCTATTTTCTCCAGCTCCCTGCGGTGCATGAACCCCCCACCACTATTGTGTGCGGTGGGTCTATGATGGACCCACCACGCACAATAGTGGTGGTCCCCAGGTTGCTCAGGATGGTGGTCCCTGGGTCAAAATCAGTTGAAAACCCCTGCTCTAGTGGAATGTGCACGGAGCCCCTCGGGCGGCCGTTGACCCCTACTAGAGTAAGCCAGTTGGATAGCCTCAACTATCCAGTGGGATAGACGCTGCTTAGTTATGGGATTACCAAAACGTTGAGTAGCCCATGAGACAAACAGCTGGTCTGCCTTTCTAAAAGGCCTAGACCGTTCCATGTATGTGCTCAGTGCCCTTACAGGACAGAGAGAATGTAACCTTTGGTGTTCCTGTGACGCAAAAGGAGGCGGGTGAAACGCCTCCAATCTTACAGGGACGCACTCCATGTGAGGATTTTTAGGTACAAAAGCAGGGTTAGGCTTTAAGACCACCCTCATGTTGTCAGCAGCAAGACTAGTACACTCTGGGTGTACAGAGAAAGCATGCATATCACTGACCCGTTTAGCCGTTGCCAGGGCAAGCAGCAATGCTGTTTTCAGTGACACAAATTTCATATCCACCCCTCCTAGAGGTTCAAATGGTGGTTGCGAAAGTGATTCCAACACCAGGGCCAAATCCCAGGACGGGGCCAGGGTTTTAACCACCGGGTGAAGGCGACGAGCCCCTTTCATAAAGCGACATATTAGTGGGTGTGACCCCACTGATGTGCCTTCAAAACCTATATGGCAGGCCGAAATGGCTGCTAAATATACGTTTATAGTGGAGAAGGCTCTGCCTCTATCCAACATTTCTTGTAGAAACGAGAGGATGTCTGGGACTGAGGCTTGGAATGCAACGATGTGTGAATTTTCACACCATTCCTCAAAGACTCGCCATTTACAGCTATAACAAGAGGTAGTGGAATATGCTTCTAGTACATCAACCACTTAAGCCGTTAAAAAAAAAGACCAGGAGACCTGGTTCTGCCAGACCCAGAATAAGTACTTTATAAGATCAGAGCACCACGTCACGGCTAAGCCGGACTTCACATGACGTGTCAGCCTGTGTCTATGCCCATGTATGGACGAAAGGGGGACAGACTTTTATGGCTGAGGCCTGAGGGAAAAGGGGGCATGCCCATGTATGGACGAAACAGGTAAAAAGCCTCATGTAGGCCGACCCCTTGGGTCTGGCAAAGAGTACTAGTGGATAGAGCCCTATAATTCCTTTAACAGGTCCGTTCATGAAGGTCCTTGCGGTCTTGTTTCCAATGAGGGCCTGTGAGCAATTAGGGGTTAAGAGTCTTGCTCAGGGACAAATTTCATTTTCATCGACACATTTGCTGGCCTGGCCTGGAATCGTACCTGGGGCAACCAGGGCCTCTGGCTCCCTAAGCGGGCTCACTAACCACTCAGCTATGGCCGCCCGTATAAAAGACCACCCTGACCACCCCTAGCACTCTGTATCGTGTTGATGACATTCTGGGGGAGACCCCCCGCAGATAGGTTCATCCTTTCACGAGCCAGGCCCATAGCTCCAGGTGCTCTGGGTGCTGGTGAAATATTTCCCCCTACGCCTGTGAGAGCAGGTTCCTGTGTAGTGGGAGGGGCCATGGCTGTCCGCATAGGAGAGGAGTTATCTCCGCTACCCACTGTCCCCACCTCGGGGCTATCAGAATTACTGACAGCTTCTGTTCCCGTACCCTCCTGAGTACGGGGATAATCAGAGTTAGGGGGGGAAACTAGGACTTTCGGCCAGGTGTATGCTAGTGCGTCTAGGCCTAATGGGGCTGCACCCCTTATCGCAAAGTACTGTGGGCACTTTGTGTTCTTCTCTGACGCAAACAGGTCGACCTGAGGGTGACCGAAGCGTGTCCAAATTTGGGTAGCCACTCCGGGGTGGAGAGACCACTCGCTGTAATGACAGTTGCCCCTGGACATGAGATCCGCCCCCAGGTTCTGGACTCCCGGGACATGTGTGGCTCTGAGCGACAGTAGATGAGTATTGCCCCAAATAATCAGTCTGTGAGCCAATGTATGCAACAGAAGGGATCTGAGACCCCCCTGCCTGTTGATATAAGACACTACCGTTGTGTTGTCCGTTCGGACTAACACATGCCGTCCCCCTAGGAACGGGAGGAAGTGTTTTAGAGCGAGATAAACAGCCATGAGTTCGAGGTAATTTATGTGCGTGCGTCTCAGACCTGGGTCCCAAATGCCGCCCACGGCTCTAACCTCGTGTGTGGCCCCCCATCCGGAAAGACTTGCATCTGTGGTAATGACTTTCCTGGACGTGATCATCCCTATGGTTACGCCCTCTGAGAGAAAACTGGGATTCCCCAGTGACGTAACTCTATGACGCACTCGGTTGTCACGGCAACCCGACAGCGTCCCTGGTGACTGGGAATCCCCAGTGCTGCCACCCACTGCTGGAATGGCCTCATGCGTAATGGGATGAGGGAGATGGCTGACGCCATGAGTCCCAGCATCCTGAGTTTGACATGATATAAACGATCTCATTCTGTCCAGCGACAGGCACGCTCTGAGTGCCACTGAGTCCAGTGAAATTCCTATAAAATTGATGGACTGTGCTGGCGTCAGTATGCTTTTTTCGTGATTTATCGTAAAACCCAACGACCCCAGGTGTTTCAACACCTCCGTGGTTTGTTTTAGAGCTGACGATGCCGATTCTGCCAGGAAAAGCCAGTCGTCGATGTAATTTGCCACGCGAATGCCGCGTTGTCTCAACGGGGCCAGCGCTGCCTGTGTACATTTCACAAACACCCGAGGACTTAGTGATAGGCCGAACGGGAGGACCTTGTATTCGTACATTCGTCCCCGAAAACCGAACCTCAGGAATTTCCTGTGTGGTGGGGAGATGGGGATGTGAAAGTAGGCGTCTTTTAGATCTATAGATGTGAGCCAATCCCGGTGTTTTACCATGCCCAGTAGGGTTGGATTTGTTAACATCTTGAATTTTTATTTTCTGAGACAGCGGTTGAGGGGTCTCAAATCCAGGATTGGACGCAGTCCCCCCCCCCCCCCCTTCTTTGGCACGAGAAAATACCGGGAGTAAAATCTGCACTGGCTTTGATCTCTCGGTATTTCTCTTATAGCCTTCTTTGACAATAGGGAGATGATTTCTTCCTGAAGTACTTTGGCTGCCTGCCCGCTGGCGTGAGAGAAGATTATTCTCTCGAATGCCGGTGGTTTTGAGGCAAATTGTATTCTGTAACCCTTGGCGATTGTGCGTAACACCCAGGGGTGTGGTTTGCACTTTTTCCATGCATCTAGATGCAGAGTTAGAGGGGAAAGTACCTCCTCGTCCGAGGGGAGTGCAATGGCGCCCTCTAACGGTAGGCCTGGGCTGTCTGGAAGGAAAGAGGAGGCATTAAGGGCCCTCACAGACAGAGCCACTGCGCCGTAGGCTTTTTTAGCCATGAGGGTCTGTTGGCGTCCGCTCCGTGTGGGGAGCTCGGATGAGCTGTTTGAGCCAGTGAGGTGGGCGGCCATCACTCTCTCTATCGGGGGGAGATGATGTATGCCTTCCTCCTTCATATCCACGCAATCTATGGACGGGTGGCTTAGAGAGGACGCGGTGAAGGGTTGTTTCCACCCGTAGCGCTGCACTTCTTCTGGGCAGCTGGGGAACATAGGCAGCAGCCTCTTCACGGAGCGAGATGGACCGAGGTCCTCGTCGTACAGAGAGGCGGGTCCAGCCTGGAGCTCCACCGCGGGCCAAGGGACGTTTAGGTCCGCCGCTGCATATTTCAGCAGGTCGAATACATCGATCCCGCTGGTGCTACTCGCTGCTCCTGGGTGCCCTCTGTCGCCTGGCATTTCCAGTACAGCTGACATTGGGGCGAACTGTGAGGAGGATGGCATGAAGTCATCGTCGTCTTCATCACCGCTATCCTCGGAGTAGAGGACGGAGTCGGATGGGCTCGAACAGTCATCGTCCGGCTCCGGTTCTGGTCGGGCCGTCGCCATCATCACGAGCGCTGGTTCCTCTTCCTCTTGGAGAGGTAGGAGTTCGTCAGCGTTCTCTGCCCAGTCATGTACAGGGGGAGCGGGGTCTATATCGCCTCCCTCTGTGTCCATGGTTTCCCTGAGCACCGGGTCGTTAGCTCGCTTCGCTATCTTGCTGAGCCGTCGGATCAGAAATTTAATTTCCATCGCTTCGCAGTGCTCGCAGAAACCCAGCTGCAGGCCCATGGTCGCATGCATTTTAAGCAGCGGGTGTGGGTGTCAAAGCCCGACATTTTGTTCCCACAGGGGCACTGCCTTTGGCTGGGCTTCTTCGGCCCGCTGGCTGCGGGGGAGATGCTCTTATTTGCCGCAGCGTTCTGAGAGGATTGTGGGCTAGCTATCCTGTAACACGGTTCGACTTCTGAGGTACAAACGTGGTGTTAGTTTCTTTTTATTTCGGTTTGGCGTTCGAGGCTCAAAGGGAAATGTGTAATTAATTCGGCTTATTTATTTCGCTCGAATTACTACTTTATTGTGCGTTAGCTTCTGAGGCTTAACACGGTGTTTTGTCGTTTAGCTTTCGAGGCTAAACACAAGCTCTTCTCTAGAGCGAAGGTAGCTTAAAAAGCCTACCCCCAAAACTCTGAGTGACAATCGGTAACGCTCTGAGTCCAAGATTTGACACTTGTCTAAAGTCGAGCTGTTAAGCTACGCGATGTCCTGTCTGAGAGATAAGGTTGAGTATGCTCTGTGATTCAGAGAAGGGAAATTTGAATGACGCGGCTGGCTCTCGTCAGTGATTATGAAGGGCACGCAGGGGGTGGTACCTGCTGATGACGCCAGCACGCAACCTTGGTCCAGCCAATGATATTGCCTGGAGTGTATAAAAAATGCTTCTGTGATCACGCCAGGGGACGTTCTCCCATAAGCGAATATTGAGCGAGTAATATGATAAAAGAACTGTCATTATCTACCACTTATGACCAAATAGCTTTATTAAAATACCACTTACTGCATATAAAAACAGCAGTTTTTAGTGGTTAATTAGTGCCCTCCTGCTCCTGTCCAACAGAGACAAACAGCACTTCATTGGAAAACAAATCACACTTCAAAATGAATATCGTTGCTGTCGGGCAGAAACCAGCTAACTCCATGTTTCCGCTTTTGCATTTTTTTTTCCATATATCAGTGCTATTGAACACCCTTTACGTCTGTGTGTTGGTTAAAAAAAAACAGCTAACTCCATTGGATCCTCAAACCTTCTGCTAAACCATCTAACTCCACCAAAGGGGGTGGAGTTAGCTGGTTTAGCTGACTCCAGCCTCCACCCCCTTTTGACCTCCAACCTCATTGTGAGCTTGGAGGTCCATTCAGCTGTTCTTATCAATGATGAACAAAACCTCCTAACTCCACTTTTTGATTTGTTTTTGTCATTTCCTGAAAAATGAACATTTTGGAGTTAGCTGGTTTCTGCTGGGCAGCAGAGAAATCATGGTCTGAAGTGAGGACTGCAGCAGCTGACCGTGTGTGTGTGTGTGTGTGTGTGTGTGTGTGTGTGTGTGTGTGTGTGTGTGTGTGTGTGTGTGTGTGTGTGTGTGTGTGTGTGTGTGTGTGTGTGTGTGTGTGTGTGTTCCATGTATGCACGGCTTGTTTTCATAGACCTGGTCGGTTATTTCTCTCACAGAATCTGACAACACTGCTGGTAGGGGTTCTGATACCACCATAGCATGGGAGGATGAGACCGCCGTCTGCCTGCGGTAAAGTAACTATAAAGTACATTTATACTTTCAGAATCAGTTTTATTGTCACATCACAGGTTTACAAGGTAAAAAAGTTGGTGAAATTCGTTTTTGTACATCATTCCCCTCGCAACGTTAATTCCAAAGAAAGAAGAGGGGGGGGAGGAGAAGAAGAGGGGTGGGGGGCAAGTGGGAAGGAGATACTTTCCTGGAGTATTTCCAATTAACTTTTACTTAAGTAAAAAAAGAAAATAGTACTTTTTCCGCCACTGCTCGTCTGTGATTACTCTGTTGGGGCGGGGGGAGCAATATGGATACCACGGTGATTTTTGCAATACATAAGGTGGCTATTTTCAAATAGCCGTAGCCTAGTCGCTTCTTTTGGGCTTGTTTTCATAGACCTGGTTGCTTATTTCTCTCGCAGAATATGGCAACACTGCTGAGCTGTTATAATGCCATAGCATGGGAGGACGAGACCGCCGTTCAGAGTATGGGATGTCTCCCCATTGGCTTAAAAGACAGCCAATGATCGAAAACATGACGTATATGTAACAGGGAGACCTGTCTCCATTCAGGCTTCTGGGTCCACGCCCCAATTACACATGTGTAGGTAATCACTGATTAACCCCTCCCCTATAAAGCCTGGTGCTCATGCATGCATTCTAGCTTGGCTCTCTGACTCTGTAGGCACTGGCTTGTCTGAGCAAGGTAGGCAATGGAGTGTTTTCCTTTTAAATTTTTAAACTGTTTACTGTTGTTTTGTATTTATTATAATGGTATACTGTATGTTCCTCAGTCGCCCTCCTCTCTGCCTCACTGTTGAGGATAAGAGCAAAGACCGAGAGGTGGTTTCTAGGCCAAGTGGTAGGGCCCAAACCTCACTTAACCTGAGGTACGTGGTGTAAAGTTGCCTTTGTATGGATTTTGCCCTCGTACCAGTATGGTGGTTATAACATAATTCTGTACTTATAGGCCCCTGTATTCTCCGGCCATTATAGGCCTGCTATGGTGCCACTGTGTATGCTGCCGTGCCCCTGCCCTATAGACAGACCTTGACTGTTGAGGTACTTAATGTTATGTATTTTGATTTGAAAGCATTTTGATGTGTAATTATAATGCCTGGTGGGGGCTAACTGTTGTCTTTTGTTTTATAGGCGCTCCTTAGCTCCATTGCTGCCTTTGCCCCTTTTCTTGTTAGTTATTTCTTGATGTATTGTACTTTTGCATTGATCATCCAACTTCCACTGTTTATGCCACTGTTTATATATTATATCTAATTGCCATTTCTTGTACCCCATTAGTTGGAGGCGACTGCAGTCGCACTGTGGGGGAGAACTTCTGCTATCCACTGCACGCCGTGTGTGTGGTTTGTGTGCACCTAACCCACCTAGTGTTGTGTGTAAGTGTTTTTTTAGTGTCTGAAGTGTTTGAAGTGTCACTGTACTAACTCCTCCGTCTCTCCTCCCCCCTACAGTCTGACTGTGGCCTTTCACTTGTATATTTTATTATAGTGCCTTCTACTCGTTTAACATTACATTGTGATTAAATTGTGATTATCTAATTAAAGTATAACATTATGATATCACCCTGTGCCATTTACAATAAATGTTATTGATTATCTTGAGAAGTCTCTGCTCCAGTCATTTACAAACAAACCTGTGTTGCACTTCAGTATAGTTACTTTAGCACTTTAATTGACTCTTTGGGCGAAACTCCCAAGGTGGCGTAGTTGAAGTTACATTTCTGTAATGGTTACATATAGGTGTTGAATAGTGCTCTGTTTGTTCCTAGACCAGCAGCAGCTCTTCGAGCCAGCTGGTAAAAAAAAGTGTGTGCCTAAAATTATGGAATTGCAGGCCTGCTTTGGTGTGTTTGGTATGGGATGGAGTGGAGCGAATGAAGGTGGAAAAACAAAGTCACAGGCATGTTGTATTTCTGAGATGGAAGTTTTATTACATGACCAGTATAGTTCTCCAGACCATCGTTATATTGCACAGTACTCACAACAGCATAATACAGCATGAAGGGCCATTTTGACTCTATAATATTCAACTTGTCAAAACATGTAAGGCCAATGATGATCATCAGCATGTTTTGCATCACGTGCACACGCTAGTCTGTTAGGCTAATACAGTGAATGGAAAGACAGTAAGGCTGTATGTACCTAGCAGTATATGAAGACATTATTTCACTTAATGACAATGAATGTAAAACAACAAAGCAATGGTGGGAAAAGTACTCACATTTTTTACTTAAAGGGATATTTCACTTAAAACTGAAAAACAACTTAAACTGTCTGGGGGGCTCACAAAAGCCTGAGTAGACGATACAATGACCCAATTTATTTTTTAAGGGAAGTATTCCTTTTAAGTAAAAGTATCAATACTGCAATGTACAAATACTCTGTTATAAGTAAAAGTCTGGAATTAAACATGTATTTGAGTAAAAGTACAAAAGTATTGGCATCAAAATGTATGTAGTAAAAGCATAACATTTGCGTCTGAGCTGTAGTGGAGTAGAAGTACTGAAAATTGGAAATACTCCAGTAAAGTAAAAAAAAAACTCAACATTTTACAGTACTTGAGTAAATGTACTACTTTCCACCACTGCAACAAAGCAACATCTGGACGTGTATTTAAACATTGGACATATTTTAAACGATCGTGCAACCGAGTTGACGCTTGTCAGTATTCAAAATGCCATTATGAAGCATAAGACATAAGTGAATACACAGGTACGTTTGTCTCAGTGGTTTAGTATGCTTTGCGTAGGCCATTACACTCGTATGACGGGATACGAGGGCGATACAGTAACAGGCTCTGTTAATAATAACCATGATACTTCATGTTGTTATTCATACTGTACTGTGTTATTCTTTAGTGTCAGGGCTAGTCTTGGTCTTGTTCTCCGGGGTGTCGGTGACCGTGATGTCAACAGCAGGAGCTCTGCTTGGCGACGCAGGACGGGGGCCTGCAGGAAAGAACGCAGTTCAACCCATTGGTTCTCAAAGGGAGGGGGGGGGTAACAGGGGGTCGCCAGCTAAATGTGTTAATATAGCTTTTAGTGGTGGAACAAATACTCAGATATTTTAGTAGCAAGATCTACAAGCTCATCTACAAGCAGATCTACAAGCTCACAACCCATCGCCATGCGACGCGTTGTGAGATGGTAGATCGGCTATTTTCAAACAGCCTATGTATAAAATAGGGCTGAAGTGGTTAATGTATGTTTTATAATGTAATAATTTATATCTGCAAAGTAACTAGTAAATAAAGTTTTCAAATAATTGCAGTGGAGTAAGAGTACAATATTTGCCTCTGAGATGTAGTGGAGTAGAAGTAAAAGTAAAAGTATTGAAAATCTATACTCCAGTAAATAAAAAAAATACCTCAAAATTGTACTTAAGTACAGTACTTGAGTAAATGTAGTTACTTCATGCCATGATACGTACATCTGTAGACATTTTAGTTTACACAACCTAGTTATGCAACCGGTCCGGCACACAAACCCACTGCCAGACAGAACAGGTGTGAACATTTTAGAAATGAAGAGGACATTGCAGCGGGTTTGGTTAAATCTATGTACTTCGGGTCCCACATTGAAGTTTAGGAAACCCTGTCAACACAGCAAATAGTCTCTGTCGGGTGGAAACATTATGTCCAAAACTGTTACTTTTCAGGATTCAAAATTTAAAAAACAGCAAAAGTAGTCGATTGTCAAGCTCATAACACGTAGTTTCGCATTTCGAGCTTGTGGATCTGCTACTTTTAATGATTTTGTGTGACACAGTATGACAAGAGCGTTAAAGGTAGGGTAAGTGATTTACTTTGGTTAAAATAAGTGTTAAATAGCTCTATATTCTGATAGTACTCATTGCTATAGAGTGTTTGTTCAGTAAAAGGAGTCTCCCATGTCTCTCCAGCTCTTAATAAACAGATAAAGCATTTTCAGTGCTCTCTCCTGATTGGCTCAAATGTTGTCACCTACCTGAAAATGTACTATATTCTGTTTACTAAAGAGCTGGAGAGACCCTTGTGACCGAACAAACGCTCTGTAACAATGATTACTATCAGAATATAGTACTTTAACCTTTTTTTTTAAATACCCAAAAATATCACTTACCCTACCTTTAATTTACGGGGGAAAAAACACAGGTTTCTGCCACGACAGTGACGAAATGTTGTCGAACCCCAACAGGTGTAAAATACGTACTTGAATCCTTGTTGACCTCTGGGTCATGAGACCCCTTCACCGATGGGGGAGGGCCTGGTGCGGGAGGGCCTGGAGGGAACAGTAGAAAAGAAGAGTTTGATTAAATCTTCGTACTTTGGCTCCCACATCGAAAACTGTTTAGGAAACCCTGTCTAATGGCAGTGGTGTAAAGTAACTAAGTATACAATGTACTGTAAGTACAATTTTGAGATATTTTTACTTTACTCTGGATGGAGTATTTCCAATTTTCAGTACTTATACTTTTACTCCCCTACAATTATTTGAAAACTTTAGTTACAAGTTACTTTGCAATTATCAATTATTATATTATAAAACATACATTAACCACTTTAGCCCTATTTTATATATAGTATATTTGAGGAGTACTTTAGTACTAAAACCTCGTATATTTGAGTACTTTAGTACTTTAAGTACATTTTGATACCAATACTTTTGTACTTTTACTCAAGTAAATTTGGAGTATTTCTATATTGCAGCATTGATACTTTTACTTAAGTAAAATATCTGAGTACTTTTTCCACCACTGTCTAATGGTATGAGTGACACGGCAAACATAGTGGAAGCCCCACAGTGGTAAAATACGTACCTGATGGAGTGTCAGGGTCAGGACTGCTTGTGGGGACCTTCTCAGAAGGCACACGGCCTATAGGGGAGAGAGAAAGAGAAAGTACAGTACTTGAGTAAATTGACTTAGTTACTTTCCACCACCACGATACAAAAACCCAAACAGCCAAACAGTGACACAACAAACACAGTCGAAGCCCCTAAAATACGTACCACATGATGGATAGAAAAGCCAAGGCTGTTCCTCACAGCAGGGCGCAGGGTCTAGAGAGGAAAGAGTCCAAACTGTTACTTTTCAGGAAATGGGGAAAAATAATTCCTCCAATGGATCCAATGTAGTTATTATTTAGTCACAAGCTCTTCTTAATACTTTTCATTGGTTCAACATTTATAAAAACCACAAACACGCTTAAAGGGATAGTTCACCCAAAACATTACTTTTTTCCTATCGATTAGTCACCCCATGGAGACTTGAATTCATGCATTTTTTTGTCGCATTCCTAAGCCAATCATTTGATGACCGGCAGTGGTTCCGGTAGGAGACACAAAGAGTCTCCTTTGTGTCTTTGGAACCGCTGCCTACCGGTCCGTTGGTCATCAAATGATTGGCTTAGGAATGCGACAAAAACTAAAATATATCCATGAATTCAAGTTTCCATGAGGTGACTAATCGATAGAAAATAAGTCATTTTGGGGGTGAACTATCCCTTTAACCACTTTCACATTCACTTCAAAAATAGCAGATCTACAAGCGTCACATCGATTGTAGATCGGCGATTTTTGCTATTTTGCTTTAGTATGACAAAGTAAGGCATTAATTTACAAGAAAACTTGTTAAATACGTACCTTTAGGATGCGTGCATGGAGGTTCATAATACTGACCTGGAGGAAAGAGAGCAGTTAAAAAACACAATTTAGACTATAGATGCGTGCTACGCACTGAAAATAACAGATCTACAAGCTCACAACACTTCACACTGCTTTGAGTGTCTTAAGCTTCGAACACAATTGAGTGTGTGCTGTGTACATCTGAAGGTGTAAAATGCTTACCGTTGCTGTTGCTAATGCTGATGATAGACTGATGTCCAATCCTGTGAGTGACAGAGGTTACACACTGTTAGATTTCACAACCAGCAGCATTAAAAAAGGTCAATGGTGCATTTATATTGCGCCTTTATACGAAGCACTTTGCAATGTGCATTACATTCACACCGACGGCGAAGGAAACCATGCAAGGCACCAGCCTGCTCATAGGGAGCAGTTTAGGGGTTCCGTGTCTTAGTCAAGGACATCTTTGCTCTACCTCCTGAGCTACTGCCGCCCAAATGGTTCAAATGTGACCAAAATGTCAGCTACTGTTGGTTAAAATAGAGCCTTGTTGTCAATAGTCTTATAGCCAGGCGATCGGATCTCTCCACCCCAGAAACCCCAGGCTGGCTATATGTGATACTATGTTGTCACACACGTACACAATGTTTTAGCAGGTGCTTGTGTAATAAGTAGCACTGCCTAAAGATCATAAGCCTAACGTCTCCCGGGGCGTTTGGTGTGAGCGGTCGGTATATGGTCTTCCTACGCAGGAGAACTGGGTTTTGAGTACATGTTTTCAACTTCTTCGTTTACTGCATCGGCTGTCACAACATGGCGGCCCCCATCCATTGAGTTCAGTGGACAGGTGGCGCCATCTTGTGAGGTTCGCCGTTATTACTTCCGATGGTGTGACGTCGCGTCGCCCACCACCCCCATGTGATACGATTTTTATCTCTGGGACTTCAATCTAAACTGTAAAACCCTCCGTGGTAATTTAACTCTGAAACTGAACAAAATGGAGCCAAACGGACTCGTAAGCGCACTCTCAGAGTTACAGATCCTTAAGGGTTTCTTTTTTTGGTTCCTAACTATCAATCATTTAAATGGGGCAACCCCCATGGGACCCCACGTTGAGAAACAGTGGTCCATTGAACATCGTTAACCATTTAAATCCCAGGCCAGGCATTCACCTCCCCTCCTCTCCCTCCAGGAGTTTCCCGTAGGTGGCGATCTCTATGTCCAGGGCCAGCTTGGCGTTCATCAAGTCCTGGTAGATTTTCATCTGTTTGGCCATGTTGTGCCTGTCTTTCTGCAGACCCTTCTGAAGGGCCTCGATGTGTTCCTGGACGTCCTTCACCACTTTCTTGCCGTGCTTCTCTGCATCCAAGATCTTGTCGCCCACCCTGTTACACTGAGGACATTGGAGATGCAGCGGTGCAACGGTTAATCGAAAGAATCAATTTAATCGATTATAAAAGAAATATAAATCATCGATAATTGAATTCAAATAATCTATTAATAATCAATCCCTAGTTGGATTAAAGGATTGTTGGGAAATGTACTTGTTTCTAAGTTGCCAGCGGTGGAAAAAGTACTCAAATGTTTTACTTAGTACAAGTACCAATACTGCAATATTGAAATACTCTGTTACAAGGAAAAGTCTAGAATTCAAAATGTACTTGAGTAAAAGTACAAAAGTATTGCATCAAAATGTACTTAAAGTACCAAAAATAAAAGTACTAAAATATTTGAAAATGGCAGATCTACAAGCTCACAATGCGTCGCATCGCAACGCATTGTGAGCTTATAGATCGGCTATTTTCAAATAGCCTATGTATAAAACAAGACTAAAGTGGTTAATGTATGTTTTATAATATAATAATTTATATTTCAAAAGTAACTAGTAACTAAAGTTTTCAAATAATTGTAGTCGAGTAAAAGTACAATATTTGCCTCTGAGATGTAGTGGAGTAGAAGTAAAAGTATTGGAAATTGGAAATACTCAAGTAAAGTACAAATACTTCAAAATTGTACTTAAGTACAGTACTTAAGTAAATGTACCTAGTTACTTTCCACCACTGTCCTGTACACAAGACATAACAATGAAGAACCTTGAACCCTTGACACCGTGACGACGTGTGACATAAAAAACAAACACAGACTAAAGGGCCATTCACACCATGACACCAAGCACTATAACTATAACTATAAAGATATCTATTTTTAAATAGTTCCAACAACCCAAACAAAGACAATGGTGAACCAAATAGATTATAGTTATAGTTCAGTTGTTCAGATACCAATACGGAAAAGCTGCCGATACTCCCTAAAATGCTGATATCGGTATTGAGAAGGAAAAAAATGGTATCGATAACGATCTCTAGTTATAGTTACAGTGCATGGTGGGAAAGGCCCTTAACCGTATGCATATACTGTATGATTTGATCACATCCCTGTCACTACTCCCATGTTAATGTGACATCATCAACACAAGCATCATTCAGTGGCGTGTACGGTACTCACCTGGTCCTCCACATATTTGATATCCTTCGTCTTACGCATGATCTGGTATTTGATCTCCTCGATCTCCCTCGTGGTTTCACTCAGTTGACCGACGGTCTTGACGGTCGTGGAGGTAATCTGGTCAAACTGGTGCGGGCAGGGGATTGAGTAGAGGAAGTAGAGGAAGTTTAGTTGGTTACTATTAGTCTACACACACCTGAGGTTTGTCTGACCCCCCCCCCCACCTCCTCGGGCTAAAGCCTTATTTATATTTTGTCGTAAGACGGTATCCTGTGTAGAAAAATTGCCGAGCTTGTAGATCGGATATTTTGGGTGCGGGACAGGGTAAAAATCAGGCATAATAGTAAAGTACTCCAGTAAATGTACTTAGTTACTGTCCACCATTGCTCTTCTCCTCACCTTGACCTGGTACCATCTCTCGACTTCCGTGCGGCTACGTGTGGCGATCTCCTCGTACTGGACCTTGACTTCGGACACGATCTGGTCGATGTTCAGACCACGGGAGTTGTCCATCTGGACGACCACGGACAGGCCCTTCAGGTGCTCCTTCAGCTCACACAGTTCCTGTGGCAAAACCAACAACGTTGTGAGCAGTGGTGGGAAAGGTACTCAAATGGTTTACTTAAGTAAAAGTATCAATGCTGCAATGTAGAAGTAGCCTACTCTGTTACGAAGTGAAAGTCCGGAATTCAAAATTGACTTGAATAAAAGTACAAAAGCATTGGTATCCAAATGTACTTAAAGTGCCAAAAGTATAAGTACTAAAATGTTAGAAAATAGCAGATCTACAAGCTCACAGCGCGTCGCGATGCGACGCGTTTTGAGCTTGTAGATCGTCTATTTTCAAATAGCCTATAGGTATAAAATAGGGCTAAAGTGGTTAATGTATGTTTTATAATCTAATAATGTATATCTGCAAAGTAACTAGTAACTCAGTTTTTCAAATAATTGTAGTGGAGTAAAAGTACAATATTTGCCTCTGATATGTAGTGGAGTAGAAGTTAAAGTATAGACAATTGGAAATACTCCAGTAAAGTAAAAGTACCTCAAAACTGTACTTAAGTACAGTACTTGAATACATGTACTTAGTTACTTTACGCCACTGGTGAATTGTGTAAAGATGCTTTACCATGTCATAGAGTGTCCTGAAGATTTTGATATCCTCCACCAGACTAGTGACCTTCACCTCCCGTTTCACCTGGTCCATATAGTCCTTATCCACTTTCTAGAAGAAGACACCATTTCATCAGATGAATATGTGTTACATCAGGGGTGGGCAACTTTGATGATGGAGAGGGCCACTATATTTCCACACTCACTCCAGAGGGCCACATTGCATATACTGTATTCAAAAATAGTAGATCTACAAGCTCAAAACGCGTCTCAGTGCGACACGTTTTGAGCTTGTAGATCTGCTGTTTTTGCAATTTTTAAAATTGGAATCCTGTTTTTTTTTTTGCTATTTTTGAATTGGAATCCTGAAAAGTAAAATTTTTATTCAATTTCAAATGCATTTAGTTATACTTATGTTAACGTTATGAACTTAAATACAAATACATTGGACATGAAAAAGACAATAGAATATTATTACTAGTCAATAAGCTTCTAATATAGACTGAAGTAATTAAAGTGGGTCATGTTTTCATGTTTGGAATTGTAACAGCTGAAATCAATAATCTATCAGTATTCCGATATAAACCTGCAGGCTGCATTAAGTGAAGGTCGGGGGGGCCGCCAGTTTCCCATGTATGTGTTACATACATATACATCATGTCACACTTATTCGCTGTGATGGAGTCGTCACATTTTATGTGAGTTGATTGACTCAGTGGTTCTCAATATTTTTCATGTCAAGGACCCCCAAGAAGATTTATGTTTGAAAATTTAAAATTATTCAAAATTTCAAGATAAGTCCAATCTTTTTCCCAAAAGAGCAGATGTACAGTACAAGCTCGCAGCACGGCACAAAGTGACGTGCTGTGAGCTTGTATTTTTAAAGGTTAAAGTGGTTAAAATGATTAACACATTTAGCTGGGGCCCCCCTCTCAATGAAAATTGTCTGCTTGTTGAGGTTAAGAAAGTGGTTTTGCTGTTATATAACTAATGCACTTTCCAGTACTGTATAACAATGATTTGTACCTTTTTAAGATCGAGGAACTCTTCCGCTTTTTTTTGCCTCTTGATGATCTCCTCCTTATACCTGAAACCAGACACAGGAAAACAAAAACACACCTGTTAGTGTCATATTTACCTACATTTATGTGACTAAGAATAATGTTACAATCATACAATTCTGTATGTATGTATTTCAAAGCGAACATTTTTAACTCAAATCTTTGCTTCTGGGGGATTCTACAAATTTCTTAACAGTTTTTTGAAAAAAAACTTATGTCTTGGAATCCACCCTGGAAGATGGCAGGTTTCTGAACCGTTCACACTTCACAGCCCTCCTCTGAGTCAGAGGGAGTAAAACACAAATGGTACCAAGTATATGACGATAAGCAGTGGTGGAAAAAGTATTCAAATGTTTTACTTAAGTAAAAGTGTCAACAATATTGTACAAAAATCAGTACAAAAATATTGGCATCAAAATTTACTTAAAGGTAGGGTAAGTGATATTTTTTGGTTAAAACAAAAAGTATTTCGTTAAAAGGTTAAAGCACTATATTCTGATAGTAATCATTGCTATAGAGTGTTTGTTAAGTAACAGGAGTCTCCCCGTCTCTCCAGCTAAACAGAAAATACATTTTCCGGTAGGTGTCAAAATCTCAGCCAATCAGGAGAAAGTACCCATTTTTAAGCTTCACTTTTATAGTGTTCCAGTTCCAATTTTGCCTGCTCATTTCTTAGTGTCATCATTTCCAATTTCACTTGTTTAATCTATATCCTGATTGAGTTCTCTATCCTGATTGGATAAAATTGGAAATGAAACTGAAACTGAAACGAAAATGCATTTTCTGTTTTATAAAGAGCTGGAGAGACAAGGAGACTCCTTTTACTGAACAAATACTCTATAGCAATGAGTGAATATAGAATATAGAGCTATTTGACTCTTATTCTAACCAAAGAAAATCACTTACCCTACCTTTATAGTACCAAAAGTAAAAGTACTCATTATGCAGGGTTTTCACAAGTTTTAAAAAATCTTTTGAAAATAGCAGATCTACACACTCACAATGCGTCGCATCGTGACCCACTGTGAGCTTGTAGATCGGCTATTTCCAAATTGCCAAAATAATAAATAGGGCTGAAGTGGTTACTGTATGGTTTGTAATAACAATCTAAATCTACAAAGTAACTAGTAACTAAAGTATTCAAATAATTGCAGTGGAGTAATAGTACAATATTCAGCTCTGAGATGTAGTGGAGTAAAAGTAAAACTGGCTCAAAATTGTTCTTAAGCACAGTACTTGAGTAAATGTACTTAGCTACTTTACACCACTGAAGATACGGTTGAAAATGGGGTGAAGTGCTCCCTTTCTTACTTTTTCTCGTAGTCTTTCACACTCTCGGCAATGCTGAGGCTCTCCAGGTCCAGCCTGCTCTTGTGCTCCCTGACCATGTCCAGCTTGCTGTTCAGGGTGGAGATGTAGACCTTCTTGGTGGGCCCGATGTCGGACGAGGCAGTGGTCAGCTCCTGCAGCAGCTTCCATTTGGTCTCCAGCTCCTTGTTCCTCTGCTCCTCGGCAGGAAAATCCTGGATAAAAACACAAACAAACAAACAAACAAACAGTGGTGGAAAAAGTTACTCAAATGTTTTACTTAAGTGAAAGTATCAATACTGCCAGGTGGAAGTACTCTGTTACAAGTGAAAGTCCGGAATTCAAAATTTACTTGAGCGAAAGTACAAAAGTATTGGTATCAAAATGTACTTAAAGTACCAAAATGTTTGAAATAGCATAGCTACAAGCTCATATCTACAAGCTCACAACGCGTTGCGGTGCGACGCCGATCGGCTATTTTCAAAAAGCCTATGTATAAAATAGAAAACGTTTTCAAAGAATTGTAGTGAGTAAAAGTGCCTCTGAGATGTAGTGGAGTAGAAGTAAAAGTACAATTGGAAACACACGAGTAAAGTTAAAAAAAACTCAAAATTGTATAATATAATAAAAGTACAGTACTTGAGTAAATGTACGTAGTTACTTTACACCACTGCAAACCAACAAACCGTTAACAGGTGTTTGATACTAAACTGCACTAAATGTGTTTGATTCTGAATAACTGCAATGGATTGGATTGTCAGCGTAATTATTCAGAATACTTGACCATAAATCGATGCACAAATCGACATTCAACTTTCTCAACTTGTGATAACATCGGTGGAACAGGCCTCTTACCTTAACAATTAATCCAAGAAATTTGCTGTTGAGGTCCCCGATGTGGTCCTTCTCTTCCTTGCGGAGAGTTTTTTGGGCTTCGTTGTCAAAGTCCAAGTTGAGCGACGTCAGTAGGGTACGGTCGACCGATACAGGAGTGATGTGACACCCAATGTAGGGTCCACAGCTGACCCTGGTCCTGTTCAAGGACCCCAGAGACATACTACTGAAACCGGCTGCCCTGTACAGGCCGCTGCCGCTGCGCTGGTTCCCCTTGGAACACATGGTTGGTTGGTTGGTGGTCGTGGTGTGTGGTGCTGCTGGAGAAGGAGTCCCTGTTGGTGTGGAGAGAGGATAGAGTGTAGGAGAGAGCTGTCCTTTTTTATACACACAACACAGGGTGTGGCATGATGGTGAAGGTACGGTATGTGGCCCACCAATGTGGAGGAACCAGTCGGTATGTCACATACCACCCATGGGTCAGCTGTCTGGCCCCCAGCAACCCATCGCTCTACAAACAGGTTGCATTGTTCCTGCCGCGGGCCAGAAGGAATTTGACCACAGGTGTTTCCCAAAACCACTTAAGCCCTATTTAAAAAACAGTGAAAATATCTATATATCGGCTATTTTCAATGTATCTTAAAACAAATAATAATTAACTATAATATTTATTTATTTTCAATTGTAGGAAACATAAAAAAAAGAAGACAGATTTAATCTCATTTTGGGAAACATTGATGTAACCAACATAGATTGAATTCTACATCACTCACTCATCACTCTTACAGTAAAATCCTCAACATTAATTTAACTCTGATGGTACAAAATGTAACCAAAAGGATCCTTAGGGGTCTATTTGGTTACATTTGTACACTCTCTGAGTTATAAACGGATGAATTAAGTTAATGTGACGCACTCAAAATGTATGGTAACATTTATGTAATGTAAAGTGGGGTCCACGCCTATATGGTGGACTTTTTTTCCACCACCTGGTTTTTATTATTCCTTGAAGTCTGTATTTTAAGATTCTGCCAGGTAACAGGCTGGAATAATGTCCCATGGGGTCATTTTAACCCTTTAAAAACATTATCCTGAACCCAAACCAGAAAATGGAAAATATAGAAAAGAGCACAACCTTTGAAGGAAACAACCTACAGAGACAAATTATTTTTTCCCCCTACAATTTGGACCAAAGGAATTCAATAAAGTGGTTATTATTCAGATTCAAGCACATCTTGACTCTATTACAGGACAAAAAAACGCGCAAAAAAAGAAAATGTTCAGATCACGTACGTATATAATTCTGTTTTTACAAAATACTTAAGGTGGATTTTTCAACTGCATTTTCTCAATCCTTGAAGTGTGTATTTTAAGATTCTAACAGGTACCAGTCTGTGTGTGTGTGTGTGTGTGTGTGTGTGTGTGTGTGTGTGTGTGTGTGTGTGTGTGTGTGTGTGTGTGTGTGTGTGTGTGTGTGTGTGTGTGTGTGTGTGTGTGTGTGTGTGTGTGTGTGTGTGTGTGTGTGTGTGTGTGATAGAGCAGGAGGCAGACACCCTGAGTTTAAGAGCAGGCTTAAAACTTTCCTTCCATTTGGGGAACAACAGCACCATCATCATCCATAGTCTCTTCTATCATTAAAGCCAGTGCAGTGCCACGTTTGATTACCTCATTAACAAATGACATGACCTGCCCGGTGAAACATGTTTACAATTTACAATTTAGCTGATGCTCTTAATCCAGAGCGATGTACAGTAAATAAGGTAAACACAAGGTAATACATCAAATGCATAGAAATAGTAATCTAGGATAGGTAAACCAAGAACCTATAATCAGTCAGTATAATATTAAAAAAATCTATAATCTGGATATTGAAACTATGCCAGGTCTATCTCCCTTTGGAGTTGGGTGGGCTCGGGATTCCAAATATGAATTTTTATTATTGGGTAGCACAATTAAAGTCATTAAAACAATGGTTTAGTGAACCATGTGCATGGGTCAGAATAGAAAATTACAATATGTCACCGCTGGATGCCTTGTACTGTGGAATGAACAATTTAAAGAAAATAACAAATAACCTGTGTAGTAGTAGTAGTAGTATATATTTATTTCGGTTCATTTAAAAAAGCAAATATACATACATACATTTGCGTCCACTAATGCTAGTGGCACCGAAAAGGTGTAGGCTGAAGCCGAGGCTTATTTTGCCTACCATTTTTTAAACAAACTTAAGTTTAGAAAAAGTAGTAACACTTTTTCAAATATGGGTTTAACTAAGCTGAAAACATTGGACAAATTGATAGAATAAAAAGATAAATCTAAGCAAACATTGTTTTAACAAAACCAAGACAAATCTAAGCAAAATACTTTTACATACACTATTCGAAGAGTAACAAAAGTTCCAAAAGTAACAAAAGTTTCAAAACAAAACGAAATATCAGTTTCAAACACTGGTATAACGAAACTGAAAGCATTGGGTAATTCAAAAGGATCCAAGCAAGAGACTGTCCAAGAAAAGAGAGAGGAAACAAGTCAGGTTTCACTTAATACAATATGTTTCTATGGTTCACCATACTGTATGGCTTTTTGACCACAGAATATGGGTCCATATCTACACACAGATGCACCTTCGATGCTTCACCATACTCTGTGGCTAATTGGTCACAGAATATGGTTCTTACACACCTAAGCACATACACCCATACCATGCTTACACACTTATACACATACATACAGTAGATACACTCACACGAGCACGTAACTATGTCAAAAGAGAAGCACATTATACATACACATTACTTACGTTCCGTACATATACATGCATATACATACTATTCATATGTCCAAAGCTGGTGCCAAATTTTGTTTATACAAATGATTGCACCTATTACTCCTTAATAATAGATGCATTAATCCCTGTAGTAAGTTAACTTTGTCTACTGTGCATTGATATATTTAATTATTACAAACTATTGGAATACTTTATCATAATATTGTTTTATATTTGTTTAATAACTTATTTTTGAACATTTTTTTAAATGTAGTGACTGTTTTGCACACAAGTTATTCCATAAGTTAACCCCCTTTACCGACATACACCTGCCTTTTGTGTTGGTCCTTGCACTTCTTGTTTTAAACATACACGCCCCCCCCCCCCCCCTAAGTGCATACTGGGACTCCCTAGCTTTGAACAGCTCCTGCATGCTGGGTGAAAGTATATTATTATGTGCCTTATGCATGATTACAGCAGTATTTAGATCCACTAGATCTCCAATTTTAGAGTTTGTATCTAAAACCGTGTATACTCCACTATGTGAAAATATGGGATTCTGTTCAAAAGTTTCTGAACTGGAGAAGACCTCTATCACCCTATGCTCCCATTTGGAAAAACCCTACATTACCTTTTATTTTCAATGGTAGTATATTTAAACAATTGATGGACAACGGTATTTCAATTTTCACACATTTACATAAAAACTGAATTTTGCTTTCTTTTAGACAGATTCAAGAAAAATTGGATATATCGAATTTTTCTAGTTTTCTACAACTAAGAAGTTTTATTCAGTTGTTTTTGGAGGATATTTGTTCCTTTATGTTATCTTGTCTTGACCTTAGGCTGATACCCTCCCCTCGTCTCTGTCTAATCGGTTTCTAATCACATTTCAAATGTGGCGACAGACAGTTACCAAAGAAAATTGAGCAACCTTGCATTCATCGCTGCCAAAAAATGTATTGCTGTAAATTGGAAGGCCCCCCCAACACTGGCCCAATGGAAGACAGAAATATCAAGTTATATACCTCTAGATTACTTGCATTTCAAAATTAAGGGAAAGTTGGACATTTATGATAAAATATGGACTACTTACATATTCTCAGATGGACTGATGTGAGGACAAGACCCTAGAAAGTGTGAGAAAGGCAGCTGCATCCGTAAAACCTAGCAATGTGTTTGTGTTTGGTGTCTTTTCTTTATTATTGTAATGGTTTGTCTGTTTTTGGTGGTGTTATGTTTTTTTTTGGTATCGTCTGCTATACATTGTACTATCTCTAAAATAAAATAAAAAACGATTGGAAAAAAAGTATTGGAGTAGGCGCTTTTAAAGTAAGTATTAAAAAGTACATTTTCTTTTTAACATCAAAGCATGCTGTATTAAAATGTAGACACTTTAGACACGTTTTCAGAAATTTCAACTGCTACAAGCTTTAACTGTGAGCTTGTAGATCTTGTATTTTCAAATTTTTTAAAATAGGGCGTCAGTGTCTAAATGTCCCTGAGCAAGACACTTAACCCCTAACTGCTCCTCCCTCCACGCTCCTCTGTGGGCAGCACAAAAAGTTATGGAATGCTCTTCTACAGGTCTTGCACGCTGTAGCCTCAGTGGACATTTTTAAGAACCACTTAAAAATACCATTGTTGCATTTGTGGAATGTCTTAGATTTTTAGTTTTTTGTGTTTTTGTTGTCTTTAATCATTTGAATGCTTCGTGCTGTGTCTTTATTTGTGTTGCACTTTGAGTTTTCTCTGTGAGAAGTGCCATACAAATAAAATGTACATACAGTACTTACTTCACCACACTACACGTTCGTAAGAGTTGTTGAACATGTTTCACCAGGCAGGTCATGTCATTTGTTAACGAGGTCATCAAACGTGGCACTGCACTGGCCATGAAGACATTAGAGACTATGGATGATGACGGTGCTGTTGTTCCCCAAATAGAAGGAACGTTTTAAGGTTGCTCTTAAACTTAGGGTGTCTGCCTCCTGGACCAAACTTCGAAACTTCTCTCTTGGACATTCATGGAGCCACAAAGTTAGCCTTCATAGCCTACTGGGAATGCTGGGACGCACGCATGTTCGTGCTCACACACACACACACGCACGCGCACGCACACACACATGCACGCACGCGCGCACACACGCACGCACGCACGCACGCACGCACGCACGCACGCACGCACGCACGCACACACACACACACACACACACACACACAGACACACACACACAGACAAAGACAAAGACAAAGACACACAACCTTATTTCAGCCTCCAAGGATTATGAGAAAATAGTAGGCAAGGAAACAATCAACAACAAATATTTAGTAACATTTGAAAATTGAAATTCACTGGAGGATAAGCCCTTTGAGATGCAGCATCTCGTTTTCGAGGGGGTCCTCAAAGCACAACACAAAACAAGAAAACACAGAACAACACAGAACAAAGCCAGTCAAGGACATTCACAAAGGCTCTTCCACCATCTCAAACCCCACTACGTCAGTATACTAGCAACCTTCTTTATTTTATAAATGTCTTCATTTTTTATATTTTATTTATTTATTTATTTAAAATAACATTTAAATACAATTTAAATAAAAATAAAACAATCAATTCAAATAAACAAACATGATGCCAATATAGGATCATCTTAGAAATAAAATAAATAAGTAAATAAATACAAGCAGAAAAAGGAACAGCTAGATGTAAGGTGAGCCAGCAATGAAGTCTTGTAAGTGTTAAAAGAATAAATTGATCTAATTGACAAGGGCAGGTTGTTCCAGTCTGACGGTGCTTTGAACTTAAAAGCACGTCTCCCAATTTCTTCAGAAATGCTGTGCACATTGTGTGCACAGTGACTGCAGCTACACATTCCATAGCCTGTGTATGTCTAAGAGAATATGTTGATGGCTGATGGTTGATGATTTGAAAACGAAAAGCAACCAATGAAAATGTCTCCTATACTGTAGCTTGGGGTGATAACCAGTTCAATGAATCATGCATAACACAATGATGCTACGATAAGGATACCTCAAAACAAATCTACACATGCTATTATAGACAACATTTAAGGAATGGAGATGTGTTTCAGAGGTGTTCTGGTAAATTATGTCATCATAGTCCAGTACAGGAAATAACAGCTGCTGTTTTCTTATTTTGAAAGTAAAACAATTGATTGATCTGTACATTATTTTAAGATTGGTGTTTATTTTAGTTCTAATGAAATCAATGTGAGGCTTAAAAAAAGAGAGATTATATCTAGTACCGAACAGCATGCTGCAGGACTTCTGCTTGTTCAATATAAGATTGTTATTTGAAAGCCATTCCTGGACCAAATTCTGACTGCAGAGAGCTTTGAATTTGAGCTATATCAGAGTGGATAACCGTGTCATCTGCTAATAAATGCATAGAACAAAGTGACACCATTTTGGGAAGATCATTAATAAAAATTGAAAAAAGTAAAGGACCTAATATTGAGGGATCCCCTTATCGACCACTAGAAATTCTGAATGAGCTTGGTGAAAAGAAACGGTTATGAAGATAAGTGTTAAACCAAAATAACACTTTCTGAGAAACACTTATTGCATACAGTTTATCTAGAAGTAAATAAAGATCAACCAAAACAAAGGCCTTTGTTAAATCAATAAAAATAGCACCTGTTAATTGACGTTTGCCAAAATAAGAAATAAAATACATCATTGGTATATTTTGTGAGAGCAGTAGTGGTAGAAAAACTTGAACGAAAGCCAGATTGAAATGGAGATAATTTTGAAACATTTACATAGGTAATTGATTAGAAATTAACTTTTCAAATATTGTAGCAGTAGACAAAATGATAGAGATTGGTCTGTAGTTGTTAACATCCAATGGGTCGCCTCCCTTATGAAGTGGAGTAACCTTAGCACATTTCCAGACAGATGGAAGCTAACAGGTAGATAATGACAAATTAAACAAATCAGCTAGAGGATAAATAAGTACTTGAGAAGCTAATTTGATACATTTTGCATCCAAACCACCAGGACCAACCTTTACTGTAGGTCAGAAATTACTTGTGAAATTTCTGTGGGTAAAATAGATCTAAAGGTAAATGATCCAGGAATAATAGGATTGCTATCATAATTTTTTAAGTAGGGTGACTCATTAGAGTAAACGTTACCAACAGAAGAAAAATGAAGATTGAAAATATTTGAGATGAGAGCAGGGTCATGGATAACCTCGTCACTACTACAAATTTGTGCGACAGAACTTTTTCTATAGGACTCAGAATGCTGTTCATCCTTTTCCAGAACTGTTTAGGGTTTTTGTAAGCATCCCTGTCAACTTTGTCTTTACTAGCTCTATACTTTTCCCAAGCCCTTTCTCTACGTTTAAAAATACTTTTTAAACGTAGAGAAAGGGCTCAGAGTCAGAACTAATCCATGGTAAATGCCTTAACTCTCACAGATTTCCAAAGGGCATGTTTATCAATAACTTTAGTAAACTCGTCCAAAAGAAAACTATCAACAGGGTATCAACTGAAACCTATCCCAGTCTATATAAACATCCCGAATGAAGTTATCAATATTTATGTTTTTACATTGTCTCATGCTTATGTATTTTGGAGGAAGACAGGGAATTTTAATATTCCAGACACAGAAAATAACAGAATGATCACTAAAGCAATCAGAAAGTACTTCTGACTCAATAATCCTATCTGGATGAGAAACAAATATTAAATGTAAGAGAGACGATGTTGTTATGTTGTTTCAGTGACTCTGGTAGGCTCAGTATTAAGTTGAGTTAAATGTTTCAAATAGTTTTTTATCACTTGAAGAAGAACGAGCGAGCTAGCTGATATTAAAGTTCCCTCAAATAATCAGTTCTGAGGGACAATTCAGAGAGTAAATTGTAGACACTATATCCCTGGTCAGGAACGTGCTGGCCACTGGGAAATGTGGGACAACAAACCGAACGTCCGGTTCATTCCACCCAGTGGACCAGGAGTTCCACCCAATCATATTACAGCTGATCTACAAGCCCATAATGTGCCGCTGACTCGACGTGTTATGTGCTTGTAGATCTTCTATGTTCAGCACACAACACTACGAGGAATACATTACACATGAGTCTTTGAGCAGGGAGAGGGAGAAAAAGCATACGGGACACTTGTAGAAAGGACAGTTTACCATGTGAAGGAAGGGGGTAATGTGGTAAGCAAGCACAACAGAAAGGCTGTATGCCTTTCTTGTCCAGCATCATTAAGCAGGGATAAACTTTTCAAGCACAAACTAGCGACGCATGATCGCATCACGTTGTGAATGTAGGCTGCTGTAAAAAATGGTTTCTATCACAAAAGAGTTGATCGCAAACAGACTGATTGCTTAGCTATCTGAAGAACGTTAAACTGCAAACTGCATGTTGTTGGTGTGTTGCAACTATGTCTAGTTATCTAAAGTATGGCAATAATTCTGGCGCGTGGCCTTTGGCCCGAGCACCTTGAGGGCCTCTCTATCTGAGATTCCCAGGCTGAAAAAGGGGCCCAGCACGTCCCTGTCCCTAGTAGAGTCAGAAGGTGCTGATGGGAGCTTATAGAAACTTTCAATAATCAAGTGCTTATTATGATGACATTTGTATTAAACAAAAACGCATTCGAAGTACTCTGAAACGATTTGAGGAATAATACGTTCTAAACCAAACGTAACCATCAATATGGATTTGCTCATCAGAAATATCACTGCTTAACCATGTTTCAGACACTGTAATGACATTTGGTTTGTAAAGAGCAGGACCATTTTGGGGAAAAGGCTTCTAATATTCAAATGGACAACCTTTGATCCTTCAACGGTATTATATATATATATATATATATATATATTTATATATCTATCTATCTATCTATCTATCTATCTATCTATCTATCTATCTATCTATCTATATATATATATATATATATATATATATATATATATATATATATATATATATATATATATATATATATATATATGGATCGTGATTCTGTCTAACAGAAATTATGATATATTTTTACCATAATGGCCACCCCTATGAATAGTTATATCAACACTTTGAGCTGCATTTCATGTGATGAAAGGTGCCTTACAATTAAAGTTTATTATTATTATATCAGCATGCCCATATATGGGCAATTGGGCATATACTGATGACATCAGGGATCTCCATATATGGCCATATCAGTCACATCGGCGGTGGCACGTAGGAACTCTAGGCGTGAGGGCCGCGTAGCTGCCCGATCTTCTAGTTTAGTAAAAGCAGATCCATATATAATTCATGTGATATGAGCATTTTCGGTTTTGTTTCTTTTTTTGGGCGGTGAAACCGCCCCTATAAGTGAGGTTTGGAAAAATGTACAAATATCCTGCGCTGTGAAACCGCCCCTATAAGTGAGGTTTGGAAATTTGTACAATTATCCTGCACCGTCATTGGCCAATCACAATCTATTCAGGACTGTGATTGGCCAGTGTCACATGACACATGTGCATAGCCCTTATAAGAAACCATAACTTGAAAAAAAACATAAATTTGTTTTTTTCAAGTTATGGTTTCGTCCATCATAAAGAGTGTTTCAATAAATGTATTTATCTTTTGTACATGATTGGTTGACTCCATTCAGTATTGTGATTAGCTAGCAAGACACCGCCCACTTCACACAGGGTGTGATTTTTTTTTTTACAAATCTCTTTATTATTTTTTCAGACAGTAAAGACAGGGGCATCATGTCAAATAATGAAACAAAGAGGTCTGATTTTTCTTGACAAAACAAAAACAAAAAACAAAACAACGATTAAAAAAAACACAGCACAACAGAACAAACAGTAAAATAGATACAGTAATCAATGTACATGTTAAATGTGAGACATACAAAATAATAATAAAATAAACAGACAGGACAAACAATAGACAAGACACTCATTCATACCAGGGAACAGGAGGGGGAGAGAGGGGGGGTAGGGGGGGGTTGTTTCTCTGCACAGAACACTAATTTATGAGTTATTTTTCATAGTAAGGATGTCAATGAGGTCCAGAAAGGTTATACAATTTAGTGGAACATATTCAAGAAGTCATTTGAGGGGAGAACCAATTTAGTCTCACCGTCAAGGGAGACACTAATTTGTGAGTTCTTCCACCATAGTAAGGGTGTGGTTTTGTTTCTTTTGTGCCGTTTTTGTCCTGTATAGACTCAAGATGTGCTTCAATCTTAATGGGTCTCTTCTGGGTTTCGTCCCGTGGCTCCTCTGCATCTGGGGTGAGGAGGTTTGCCAGCCCCCATGACTTACCCTCGGTAGACTGCAGATACCCAAGGCTTTGGCAGTACTTGTCCGCCTTCTGGCACTCCCTCTGGAAGGTGTGCCGAGCTGCCCGAGCACGATCAGTCAGGTTTAGCCACATTGTGCAGGTTAGGGTTGGGACCCGGAACCGGTTCTTTTTCCAACCCGGTTCCGAGATTTAAGAACCGGAACCAGTTCCATCGTATTTGCATTAAAGGTTCCCGAAAGCGGTTTCTCATCTGTCTTCATTTGGCTCAGCTGTGTGCATGCAAGCGACTGTGGTGACGTCACGCCACCTACAAGTGTGTGTGGGGTGGATACACTGCATTTGTATGATTGAATTTGTGTTTATTATGTACTTGAATATCATAAGTATAATGGATGTCAGAAAAAAAAGAATAAAAAGAATATTAGGAATCGGGAATCGGAATCGTTAGGAACCGGAATCATTAAGAGGGAATCGGTAAGGAATCGGAACCGTTCAAATGCTAACGAGTCCTAGCCATGGTTCACATGACGCGTCATGGAGCCGAGAGTTCCTGGTTTAGAGTGGTGTTTTACATTGCCAACTCTCACATGTACATAAACGTTCAGATTTCAATTATAAAGTGCTTACCCCCGAGCCACGGATGTTACAAGTTGATCGGTTCCGCGATAAGTACCCATATCTCCCGTATTGTTCAATAAAAAGCATTTTAATCCGATCGCCGGCCATTTTCTCCAATGCTTTCAACCATGCGACACTAATGGTTGGGAGGTGTATTGCACTCTGATAATCGGATTAAAATGCTTTTTATTGAACAATACGGGAGATACGGGTACTTATTGCGGAACGGATCAACTTTAACATCCGTGGCTCGGGGGTAAGCACTTTATATTTGAAATCTGAATGTTTATGTACATGTGAGAGTTGGCAATGTAAAACAATCAAACACCACTCTAAACCAGGAACTCTCGGCACCATGACTGTCATGGTATGACAGTCATGTTTCAGGGCTAAACGAGTCCCAACCCAGTGCTGGGGGTTGGAGGGTTGCTCCTCCTGCATTGCCTCCTCTCCTCTCTCCTTCTTCTTGGCCTGACTGAGGAAAGAAGTGATCGGGAGCACACGGCCCTTCCTGAGGGATATCACACTGCCGGGGAACTTAAACCGGGCATAGAAGGAGAAGAGAGACGGAAAATCAAAGAAAAACATATTAGTGATGTTGAACTTTGATAGAGCCTTCCAAATATTTTGTATCAATTTCTTCTGTGCTCTGTGATCTGATCAAGGAACCAAAAATAGCGATTCCATTCACCATCTCGCCAACAAACTGGATTCTCTCAATATGAATAGAGGGACATTGAAATGGGTTTATTCGTGTTATATTACCCTTCAAAGAATAACTTAAATAACCAGGACTGAGATAATGATGTCGCTGTCTCCAACGCTTGAATAACATGAAGCATCATAACTGCAAACAATTGGACGTCAAGTCCGCTCTGCTTTGTGTATTCTTAATTATTGAGCCAGGTAATAGAAATCTGATTATTAAATAAAGGGGAGACAGGTTTCAAATAGGCTAGCCTGGATCACAACACAATGAATGTGTAGGCAGAGGCTTCAATATAAATGAGTCTTGATTTCGTTCACCTGTGTGATTCCCATAGCTGCTCCGTTTTGAATCTCATTCAAGATGACATCCAGACAGTGTAATACTCATTGTAAACTTAATCAGCACACTAAAATATGTATGTGAAAACATTTTAGATTAGAAATAAGCAGCTTGGTAACAAATATTCTGCACAGTGGCCATTTCTCTCCCTTGGCCAGCTGCACCTGCAGGCTACAAACAATAACATTGTGCACCATGTGAGTGAGATCCCACTGTGCCATAGTCTGAAGGGATGGAACCTTCTGATTGGTTGTGAGGCCGTTTCAAAATAAAATGACTAAAAATGTCATTGCACTGGATCTTTAAGAGCTGATTTGATGGGGTATGTGTGTTGATCTATGAGAGATCTACAGCCAACTTGAGCCAAGGTCAACAGTGCAAAAGCTGCGACCAACCCATTATTTAATTCTCTCTCTCTCCTTCGCCCTATGAATGACTTATTATGTATCTCATCTTGTCATATTGCTTATTTTATATTAAGTGCACGACTGCATGTACAGTGAAGTGCATGTCTAATTGTTTTCGCTCTTGTTTTCGACTCTTCTTTATGTGTCTGTAACAATGCATACATGTTTTCGGGCAGATAGTTGTTTTTACGTTTTGGACCTATCATTAGCCTGATTATCAGCCTGAAGCTGCGTGGAGCTTCAGGCTGATAATGAGCTCAGAGAGTGGGCGGGGTCTATGGTCTGGAACCAGGCTAACCTATCATAGGGCGCGTTCGAAAATACAGCACTGAGCGCACTGGCCAATACAAACTAATAGGCGAGTGTGCTCCGGTGCGTAATTTCCGAACGCACCCATAGTTTTCGCGTCACCAGACTTTCCACAACGGAGGAAATTAAAGCTCAACACATCTCTGGTTCAGCCGTGATTTATTGTATGATTCACACTTTACCTTTAATCTTTGTATCTTATTCCCCCCCCCCTTTCTTTTTATTTGTAATTGTGTTTGTCTGCATAGTTGTCTGTTTTGTCCATGCACTTTTATGTTTTAAAATCAATACAAAATTTAAAAAATTAAAAAAAATAAAAAAAATAAGCTAGAGGCTGTAAATTCCGGGCTGCGGCGAACGCACCTCCCTTGCACTCCACCGTGAGTCAAAAAGAACAGATCTACAAGCTGTCAACGCGTTGCCACGCGACGCGTTGACAGCTTGTAGATCTGTTCTTTTTGTTGACAGCTGACGCACGCGCAGTCTGCGGCGACAGCAGCAGCAGGACAGAGGCTGTTGTTTACATTCATTCTAGAAAGTCGTCCTTGAAAAAACAAAGACAGGTGAGAATGAATGTAACGACGTGCATAAACGCCGTTCTAAAGTAATGACGACAGTCAGAACGTGTTGTTGTTGTTGTTGTTTGAACTCCCGTCAGTTAACGTTAGCTAGCATGTTTAATGCAGCTGTGTTGTTGTTGTTGTGTAGCTTAGCATTGTGTAGCTTGGCCGGCTAAGCTATCAATGGGTGTATACTTCGTTTCTAGGTCGAAATAGGGTTGTTTTGGTACGGCATGCAAAGTAATCCCACCAGTAAACCTCAATTTAAACATTTATTAACTTTTTGATAACCTACACAAAACGATTATCATGTTAAATCTACATGGTTGAACACCATATATGGGTTAACTCCCTTAAGTTGCTATGCATTGTATAGTCTTGGATCAAGACTATCATAGATGTACTTTAGCGAGTCTGACTCTCAGATCATAATGTCAAAATCTGTCAAATACATCTATAGTCTTGATTTGTATTGAGAGGAACACATTTGGGCAGGGATGCAACATTTGGCAGGTCCGACCTGTTGACCTGCATTGGGGGGGGAAACAGGGAACACATTTTGACAGGGATATGTATTTGGCATGCCAATGGGACCGTACAATGAAAGCATTATATTGTAGTATAAAGCAGTAGTTCCTAACCCTTGGCTCCATGGCCTTTAGTACAGCTCTGGGTTTCTACCATGCCAGCTAGATAGTTAATTACCTGCTTGCACAAACCAACAAAATCCAAGCAAAACTCAACTAGAGAGGGGTGCTCTGCAGAGCTCGGATCTCCGCCAGGTGCACTTATGCAATGTGTCACTGTGTTTAACCAGTGAAACCATATATACTTACAGTAGTTGAACAGGTTCTCCAGGTCTCTATACTAGGTTTGCTCCTTTTTTGCCTTCAACACCAAATGTCCTCGCTGAAAAAGCCGATCTACAAGCACACCCACACCCAACCCCCAGCTTGTAGATTGGCTATTTTCTGCGAATGTTCGTCCCAGAATAGGAATGCTAAGGTTCATGTGGTTAAGCCCCAGTTATATGTTATTGTACCGCAGCGTTGCAGATTGCAGAAAATAGAGATCTAGGACACGTTGTGAGCTTATAGATCTGCTATTTGCTGTCCACGACGCCATCATATGATCATGGAGTGGTTCATTGGTCTCATTCAGATTTAATGAGAGTGAGAGGAGAGGAGAGGGGACTGGGAGTACTGTTTCTAGTGTGTGCAGTTTCAACAGTTTTGAAAATATAATGTTTGCTTTCGGACTGTCAAACGTCTGGGAGACTTACACCACCGCGGTGATAAGGTGACCACCGAAAATGGTAGCCTGCGCCCCCCTTTAATGTTGTCTTTTGAAATTGTTAGTTGGCATGTTTGGTATTGTTGGCTATTGTGCCCCATTGTTCTATTTGATATCTGATAACTATGAGTTGCTTATATGTATTGATTATTGAGTGATTTTTTGTGATTGAATGATTTATGTGTAGTTATACATTAACTAAGGGTCAGGATGCTACATCCACTGGATACGACTGGAGTTTACTGAGTACAGAGCTTGTAAACACTAACTCTAAACCAGGGGACTTCAACGTTTTTCAGGCCAAGGACCCCTTAGCTGAGACAGAGATGAAGCAGGGACGCCCCCCACTACATATTGTATAAAATTGTGTTGCAGATTAAACTTTTTCATAGATGGCTTCATAGACTTGTTTGACAGCACTATCATCAGTGTTATGTACATTTTCGAATGTTGGATTTATGTTAACGAGGATTGTTAGACATTAACCACTTAAACCCTCAATCCTTGGTAAAGATTCTGATTCTAATTCTGAATCTGAACTTGACGTTTGGGTGAATGTTCCCCCCAGAATAGGGATACTAGGGTTCAAGTGGTTAATGTAAAAATAATAATAATAATAATAATTTCCTATCACACAAAGATTTGGCGGCCGCCTGTAGTAACTCCGAGGACCCCTGCTCTAAACTAAAGATATATAGTCAGTCACAAGAATGAATAATTATCATTACAAAAAATGCATTAATAACTATGAATATAGGTTACTTCTTTCCAAAACAAACTCACAAATGGCTTTGTGGCATAACTAGAAGGACAAATAAAACGGTACAGTTTCTAAATGGTACTTTTCAAAGCGAATAAGCAAACAGAGGATGTGAGCTAATGGTTTTCCCTCACCAGGCAGGCTATCCAGCACCATGAGTCAACGGACGGAGAGGCGTGGGATCCACGTGGACCAGTCGGAGCTGCTGTGTAAGAAGGGTTGTGGTTATTATGGCAACGCGGCGTGGCAGGGCCTGTGTTCCAAGTGCTGGAGAGAGGAGTATCAACGGTCCCGCCAGAAACAGATCCAAGAGGACTGGGCCCTGGCCGAGAAGTAAGACCGGCTTCCACATGTACACGCTATGAAATTGTGCCCAATCATCACTGTCTTTCTAGCCTATCTACAATAGAGCACCGAAGTCTGACGTAATATACGCATCCTACCTGGGTCGCTTCCCATAGACGTGTTTAATAGCGCGTCAAATAAGAACTGTGTTCCAAAAATAAACAAATGAAATGATCCTGGTGGTTTCACTCTTATGGATATGAAACATCAACTGACGGTGAGAAAACGCTAATGTTACTTGAATTTGTAAAATCTTTGCCAGAAACAGACTGTATCAAATATGAGCGACTGACTATCATAAACGATACAGAGCCACCTCCCTGACAATATCGCAGAGACAAAACAATAAGCCCTCTAGAATTGGTAAAACTAACTGTAAAGAACGTACTTGATACAGTATTTTTTTCACTTCATATCTCTTTGCCAAAATTACTATTTGCTATTTATGGCAAATGTTCCACCTCCAGACTATGGATGCTGGGGTTCAAGTGGGTAACAATAGTGGCATTTTAAAGAGTTTTTAAGCATATTTTGATGATCGCGATAATATTGTAAATCGAAATGATTTTGGTCACAATAATCGTGACATGACATTTTCATATCGTCCCATCCCTACTCCACACACAGGCTGCAGAGGGAGGAGGAGGCAGCCTACGCCAGTATCCAGGGAGCCCAGGCTCCGTCCCAGGCCACGTCCCAGGCCCCGCCACCTCAGGCCCAACCCAGCCCGGCCTCTCTGGGACCCTTCTCCAAATTCGAGGAGAAGAAGACCAACGAGAAGACTCGTAAAGTGACCACTGTCAAGAAGTTCTTCAGCCCGTCGTCCCGCACAGCCCCCAAGAAAGGTAACCGACAACTTTATCTCTTGACATGGTTACAAAAATACCATGCGTGACAACTTAATTTATACACACAGGTACCAGGTAGCCAGAGAACTTACTGTATCCGCAGATCCTTAAAATGGCTTAGAATGGCTTACATTTTTTATTCGACAAATATTAGGCTTTAAAAGTTATTATTTTTTTTTTTTGTCAGAATCAGTCAAATTCTTCTGCAGAAGAATGAGGCTTTATAAAGTCCTAAGCCTGCGTAATGTAAATGCTGTACCTAATATATTGTTTTCTGTTGGGAAAAATGCCTGTTCTACATAAACCCAACTCCCTTTTTACTTAACTTAGAGAGGAATCCAAGTGAATAATCACCTCTCGGGGGGGGGGGGGGGGGCTAACCTAATTTTTGAGCGTTGCAACCGCTCCTATAAGAGGGTTTAGGACCCATCCGTGGTGAAAGTCTTTCTTTCCGTCGTGAAAATTTGTCTTTCGCTGTGACGCCATGCTGTGGAAAACACGCCCATAGGCTAGGCTCTGCAGGACGTGCTGTGATTGGCTAGCGAGACACATGATGAAATTAACTTCAAACTTCGCAGACGCGCTGTGATTGGCTAGCGAGACGCATGATGAAATTAATAATAATGTAAAAGATGTAAGCACGTCACTTCGCAGGACGTGCTGTGATTGGCTACCGAGATGCATGATGAAATTAATAACTCATAAATAGCACCGCTCACTTCACACTGGGTGTGATTTTTTTCTACCTAATTAAATTTAGTCTTAAAACAAGTAAGACGCGCGAACGCGGGAAGCGAATATTTTAAACTCTCTGATCCCTGACTTTAACTCTTGGGTAGCTAGCCTGGGAACTTACATTTGGGTACCAAGGTACCAAGCATGACAACTCAAAGCGGCAATACTTAAGGTCCATCTCCGTTGTCTCCCTCTCCCGAAGGAGAAAGGTAATTGCAACGATGTTTACTGGATTACAATAAAGTCCCTGGAGAAATGATCTAACCGCTGGTCAGTGCTCTCTGGGCATGGTCCCCAACCAAAGTACAGGGGCATCAGGGACAAGAAAAAGAAGAGATTTGTCATGGAGTAGTTGTTGCTAATGTAGCCTTACTGCAAACGGTAAAAGATATCTGTTGACATTATTTAGTAGGGTACATTTATCCACCATTCATCACATTTCACCTTTGCTTTCATTCTTCCTTATTTCATTAACATTCATTCAATATTTTTTTACTCATGTCTTCCTTGTGTATGGTTTCCATTCTTTCTTACTGTTGCGTCTCTTCACTTTTAATGAGTTCTAACCACCTCTGTGTAATTCATTCCAATCCCAATTGTGTGTGTGGCTTGACCATTGTAACCGTTCATTCCCATTATCCTAACCCACCTCACCCCCGTCTCAAAACAACCTGTCTCCTACTTTGTCCCACATCATGCTCTTTGGCTTTCCCTCACGTCTTTCCTCCCCGGCCCCTCCATTCCTCCCATTTTGTTCTCAGCCCCCTCTGAGAGAGAGGAGAAGAGCCATAGAGACTGGAGAGGAATATTTACCCCCTCCTGGGAAATGGGTTCCCCCACCGAAGGTAACGGCTTAACCCCCGGAGAAAGGGAGACACTTTTGAGAAGCTCTTGTCGTCTCAAAGGTTTACTACTTAGCTGGGAGACTATTGGTTCTGCAGTAACTGCATTAACTCTTGTTTATTTAGATGGCTCGGTGTAGAATGTCATTCAACTTTGCAAACGAAGCTGAATGGCATAGATAGACGGATTGCTGGTGCTTCCTATGGTTTGCAGTGGGTTTGGCGTGATTCAGGCCTGCCGGCTAGAGTCCTGGCCGTGTACATAACATAAACTTATGTGCAGTAGTGTGTCACTTTGTTTTGTGTGTTTTATGTTTTATTGATTTGGATGTGGCTTACTTATCGTTTACTGTCATTGTATCCCCTCACATTGTGGCTGTACTGGCAGCGTTGGTGGCCAGACTAAGAGGTGGGTGTTTGTTGCACTGGATCTCTTTGTCCCTGATTAACCCGCCGTAGGAGTATAGCCTCTTGACAAAAATACACCACACGATGTCCTAGAGGCCTTAAGTCATTCTACAATATTTCTTCCAGTTAGCTCCCAGTAATAATGTGTCATTATAGGTGTGAAGTTGCCGAAAAGACCATGTAGTGCATACAGTAGCAGCCATGTATAACACCTAACTCGCTGAACTAGTCTGACTTACTAGTAATAATTCGATTCGATTCGATTCGACGATGCATCGCGATGCATCACACTTTTCTATATTATTGTACAACATGGAAACTTTTTCATCAGTCAATACAAGCAGTCAGATATACTGAACGACATATACATCTGCCTGCTTCTCTGTGCAATTAGCAACATGATTAAAAAACAAAAAAAAATATATATATTTAAAAGAATTAATAAAAAAAACATATTTTCTTTTTCAAAATCGATTATTCGATTAATCGATTATTGACATTTGTGAATCGATTCATAATTGTCCATGTCCGCATTGCGATTAATCGATTATTTTTGACACCACTAAGTATGAAGCAGGGACCCCCTGTACATATTGGATGCATGTTGAATCTCACTCTTTTCCCTTCTACACTTCTTTGCCGAAAATAGCAGATCTACAAGCAAATCTGCTATTTTCGGCTAATGTTCCTCTCAGAATAGGGATGCTAGGGTTCAGAGGTTAATGTAAATAAATAGGTCCTGTCTCAGAAAGATTTAGCAGCCCCCCTTTAGTATCTCTGAGGACCCTCTAGGGGTCACGGACCCCCTGTTGAAGACCCCTGCGCTAGAGTATTAGACCCCAGATCATCCCTCTGTGAGAAGCCATTAGTATGTCATCAATTTGTCTCCATTATTATTTGTTTTTCCTCCAATATTATTTACTTAGTGCTTTATTAGAGACGGGACAATAGAGAGAGATAATAAATCAGGGGGCAGAGGGGCCCCCTGCCCCCTGATTTAGGTCTCCAACCCAATTTTTTATTTTTTTATTTACACATTTATTATACATGTGGCTCTCAATTGCACTCCGGCAGTTAGCAATGAAGAAAACCGAATCACAGTGTAAATTGCGTACTTATGACAGTCCAGGAGATTAAAATCATCACAATAAAAATACATATTTTAACGATTGGCATAACCCTTGGATGCTACACACACCCACGCAGCATCTTTAAGCTATTAAACAAACCCACCCCTCCTTGTTATTTCTGTACACTTTAACGGAAATTCTTTTTTTTTTTTAACTCCGACCCAAATTTCATCACAGGGATGTTGGGATTATATGATGGATACACTAGGTCTAGGGCGGGGCAATATATTGATATTATATCGATATCGTGATATGAGACTAGATCTCATCATCTGGGATTTCGTAATAAATATGATATTGGATTCAAATAGCCCCGCCCCAAAGTACAGTCCCATGTCAACAGAGAACAAACCCCACCCATTGATTTGAAAATATCCCCTAACAAAGACCATATACTGTATGTAGTGTATCGTGTCATCGAACACTGACAGTTGAATGCTTGGTGTTCTGCTCCAGACATCTCATTAGCTGCTTTGTAAGTCTGGCTAATTGTTCTGCCGTGAACAACATCCCAACCCAGAGGTCTCAATAATGTCATACTAGCCAGCCGTGAAGGATGTAAGGATCGAACTAAACGAGCATTCCTCCTCCGCAGAAACCCAAGAGGGCAAGACACCGAGCCCGTCCATCAGCCGCCAGGCCAGCATGGAGACGGACCGGGTCTCCAAGGACTTTGTGGACTTTTTGAAGAACCTACAGAAGCCTGGCCGGGAGATCCACAAGCAGTGCCGGGCCTTCATCGAGAGCATGGGCAACAAAAAGGTCTGCCCTCATGCAAAACTAACCACTTTAACCCATTAAGACCTGAAGCCGATTATATAAATCTCTATAAATTCTATAAATCTCTATAAAGTCTTCTAAATCCCAACGGTAGGAAAAAAAAAAAGTTTCTATATCAGTGGTTCTCAAACTTTTTCATGTCAAGGACCCCCAAAATGATATGTATTTGGCCTCGGACCCCCATCTCAAAATATTTTGTTCCAGGGACCCCCGGAAGCAAAGATTTGAGTTAAAAATGTTCGCTTTAAAAATGTATATATTCAAAGATTTGCACACATTTTCACGATATTTCAAAAATAGCAGATCTACAAGCTTGTATATCTGCTACTTTTGAATAGCCAAAGTGTAAAATAATGCTTTTAGCACATTCGGTGCCAGAGTTTTATTAAAAAAAGTGTACGCTGAGTGCCAGAGATCTCACCGTTTGTAACGCTACGCTGTTTACAGCTGGTAGACCCCACGACGAGCACCCGATTCTAAACAATAGATGCGTGCACGATGGTGGATGGTCCTGGCTAACGCCTGGAACAATAACATCTCTCACGCGAGTCGCCATGGCGGAGTGATCGTGCATCGAAAATGACTCGTTTTCCACACTGTAAAAAGTTAAGGAAATTTGGAGTTTTTTTGCAAGGAGATAGAATGGGAGTGGACGGGAGCCAGCAGAAGGATATTTAGTCATAATAGATACAAATATATACAATTCTGGAGACCACAGCTCTGACCTGTGGTGTTGGGGTCCACAGTGGGGGACTTGATTGTGTTGATTGATTAGGTCAGATGAGGAGAAGGGGGACTGTGGCTACTGTTTTAGAACAGTGCTAAAGCCTGTGTTTCCACATTTAAGACGATACACAAGTCACATGATTAATCAACAGAAGGTTACACCCACATGGGTAGACCAAACCCATATAAATGGAGAGAATGCTCACTAACAGGACAAAGTGTTCTACGCATGCATCAGTGTTACTAGTTACCAGGGTGTTATTGCTGCGTTCGTCATTTTCCATTGCTGACGGTGAGATATGAGAGCGTGTTAACACTACTATAAATGTACATATTTCTACATGTGTTTTATAGTTTTGTGTGTATATTTTCATGTCAGTAATTTGTCGTTGTGATGGTCTGTGTTTCCCTTTTTAGGTTTATAACCTGGCCTAAAATTGTTAGTGTGTGTTTGTATTGTGTGTGTGTGAATAATAAAACCATCAAAGACACAGGTCTGAGTTGTCCGCTAACTCGGTTTGCTCAACAACCCTTTTTCATGGGAGATCTATTTATGGCATAGTAGGTGTGATTGGTAGATAATTGTACATTACTAACTAGATTACATGAAACTTGCCCTGTGAAGTTACACCTCATAATGTGATATTTAAAGTTATGCTATTTAACATGTTTTATCAATCATCTGGTCATTATTTTGGTATTCATTACAAAATCAACTAATCAGACCGATGTTGAATTGAACTGACCATAACTAGTGTGTTTTTGATTGTTGACCAGAAGAAAGAATCAAAGAACAGAGGCATGCTGTTACCTTTTTTGCGCCTGTCTTAATGCGTAGTTTGACCTATGTCTGTCTGTCAGTCTGTGTATGTCTGTCTTGACATGCACATCAGGGTAATATTAAGTACATTGACAGTGATTTACCAGTACATATGGCTCATATCCTCGTGATCTTTTGTCTGGTCAGGACCTTGGTGCTGACGAACTCTCAGAGTGTGTTCAAGACTTCTACCAGAACATGTCGGACCGCTTGATGACCCACTTTAAAGGTTGGTGCTTTAAGGATTCTCACCTTCTGACTCAACCAGGAACCGTACCTATCACATGATTAATTATTACTAAAGCTGATAACAAGGATACACTATCGGGTAAGGTAAGGTAAGGGCGGCCATAGCTGAGAGGGTAGAGAGGCTGTCTGGTAATCGGAAGCTTTCCCGTTCGCCCCCCAGTCTGCACTGTCTTAAGTGTTGAGGTGTCCTTAAGGGCAGGTACACACTGTAGGACTTTTAAAGTGGTCGGGAAGTCATCTGATCGTTAAGCATTACACATTGCAGGAGTTTATTTCTTGAAATCGGCTGTCATATATCGTTGTTGTTTTCACACTATAGATGGATCCCCGACCAGGGATTACACACTGTAGGATAGTTCACTGGATGCTATCCAGGGTCAGACCCAATACATACGTTTGTTTTTATTCCAATTCATTTTAATCGACGTCTCCCGTGATATATGAGTCTCTCTTTCTCTCTCTCTCTCTCTCCCCCTCTCTCTCTCTCTTGTCAAGTACGCAGCACGCAGTGTTGCCATGTCCTTTTATTATAAGCGACTTTGGGATTGTTTTTCTGTAAAGTTGCTTGAAAGTGTAGTTGCTTATTTGGCCTTGTTTCCTAATGTTGTTTGAACCAGTTGTTCTCAAACATTTTCATGGCAAGGACCCCCACATTAATATTTGCCCGCAGACCTCCCCCTTCTGAAAATAATATGTTGTGCCATATCATTTTGTGCCATAGACCCCCCCATACAAAATATTCCATAATTTTCACATTTTTTCAAGATTTTTCTTTGATAATCGATAGCTTGTCGATTGGCTATTTTTCAAATATCCAATATATTTGTATATAGGTTTAAAGTGCTTATAGTCGGTTTTGTTGGGCTTGTTTTCACAAACATGTTTGCTTATTTCTAGCAAAATCTGGCAACGCTGTCTGATACACGCTGCGGCTGCACAGTGCACACACAGACACTCGCTCTGGCTCTTTCAGTCTCTCTCTCTCTCTCTCTCTCTCTCTCTCTCTGTGCAATTGCTCTAAAATAAACAGCCCCCCCTCGAGCACGCTCGCTCGCTCACTCTCTCATTTTGTTTTATAATGTTTAACTTAATACAGGACTGGACGGTAATATTACGGTAGGGACTGTTTGTTGTGGTTAGGTCCAACGACCCTCCATAGCCACGGTGGCTGTAATGTGCTCTCATTGGCTGTAGCGTGCATCTCCTCGCAGAGTGGTCTCAGCTCCTTTCATACTGTATGATACTGTCTCATGTCGAGTCTGGGACAGAGCTGAATATCTAACCAGCTAGATATTTGAAAACGGTCGGGAAGCCATCGCTGAGCGTAATTATCGTGGCCGTATCCTCTCGCAGAGCCTGTCACACACAGTGACCAAAACCTCGCCGATCACAGCCCGATCTGCGTCAGATCGGGAGGTTTTGTCGGCGAGCACCAAAAAAGGTCCCAGACAGCATAATTGGACCAAATATCCTGCAGTGTGTACCTGCCTTAAGCAAGACCTGTGTCTTAAGCAAATCATTCTCAATCGAACGGCGGGGTCGCTTGCCGCAAGCTAACAACATGTTGCGTGCGACGTGTTATCTTGAAAATCGGTTCATGTCGGCAAACAACACCATTGCACTACAGAGTATAAATTAGGCTTTACGCTTATCTGATATGGTCAATAGAGCAGGGGTCTTCAATGTTTTTCAGGCCAAGGACCCCTTAGCAGCAATAGAGATGAAGCAGGGACCGCCACTACATATTGTATAAAATTGTGCTGCAGATTAAACTTTTTCATAGATTTCATAGATAGCTTCATAGACTCGACAGCACTATCATCAGTGTTGGATTCATGTTAATGTGTATTTTCAGACAGTTAACCCCTTAAACCCTCAATACTTAGACCAATACTTGGTCTGCTCTTTTTCCCCCCTACACCAAACCTCTTTGCCCGAAAATAGCCGATCTGCAAGCTCACAACGGCTCGCAGCGCAAGGCGTGTGAGCTTGTAGATCTGCTATGTATGGCTGATGTTCCCCTCCAAAAAGGAGTTCTAGGGTTCAAGTGGTTCATGTAAAAAAAAAAAAAAGAAGTTCCTATCACACAAACATTTGGTGGGCCCCCCTGTAGTAACTCTGAGGACCACCTAGGGGTCCCCCGGACCCCCTGTTGAAGACCCCTACCATAGCGACTTTGATAGAATAACTCAGTAATATGGACTGTGTGATCCCCTAAGGCAACTCAGAGCGTGTGGAGCGAGTCATGGACCAGGTGGAGAAATACATCATGACTCGTCTGTATAAGACTGTGTTCTGTCCAGAGACTAGCGACGATGAGAAGAAAGATCTGGCCACACAGCACAGGATCAGGTGAGTCACAGTTCATCGCTGTTCGCTACATGATCATTCTTGTACTTTGTTTTGAACTGTATGAGAAAGGCTCTTAAAAAAACGGAAGTGCAAATTAATCTATATTTATTCTCAGTTATGAAATTGAGTATTGTGCTCATCTTTCTTGGAATTGTGTGTGTGTGTGTGTGTGTGTGTGTGTGTGTGTGTGTGTGCGTGTGCGTGCGTGCGTGCGTGTGTGTGTGTGTGTGTGTGTGTGTGTGTGCGTGCGTGCGCGTGCGTGCGTGCGTGTCAAACCGTTCCAAAGGAAAAAAGCGAAGTAAATTATATATATATATATATAGCCCTTAAATGGTTAATAATCCCTGTGCTGTTTCTAATCACACTCTCAGAGATTGTGACTCAGCAATGGCTTTGTGCAAAACATGCCATAATATGAATGTGTAGATGACAATTTGTGGCTGTGTGTGTGTGTGTGTGTGTCCAGGGCGCTGCACTGGGTGGACATCCAGATGCTGTATGTTCCTATGGACGAGGAGCAGCCAGAGGTGTCTGACAACGTGGTCAAAGCAATAACAGGTCTGACAGCACGGTGCTGGCGTTGCTTGTCTTGTGTCATAATGTATGTCAAGGGTTCCCAACCTTTTCAGGCCGCGACCCCCCCCCCCTAGCCTGGTAAACCCTCCCTCCGGAAATCTCATTTCTATTTGATTCCAGGAGTGAGTCTGGCCTGATCCGCCTTTCTGCAATATTGGCTGTGGGCTGGAGTTGGGCGGGAGTAATACCGTTGACTGACAACCCCTTCAGCCAATGATAATTTTTCCCCTTCAGCCAATCAGCAGTTCACCAGTCTAATGTGACGCAACGGGACTTTTGAGGCGGCCATGCCCAAAATGGGTTGCCTTATTCGGATACATGGGTGTCACTGCCCGCCCCTACCGGTTCTCAAAATTTTTATTTTTAAATAGGCTTTGTCATGATTAATTGACCACATATATGAAGTTAAACAACTAAATTCTATCCAAACGATATCTTACGAAGTAAATTCCGTGCCTCAAAATAGAAGTTAGAGAGCTTTTTGAAGTAAAAAAATAGCGGAGAATATAGCGGACAAGAAAAAGATGGCTGCCGTTCGTGTTTTGGGCTCACTCGAACTCGCCACCTGATTGGCCAACGTAAGCTGTCAATCACAGAACAATGAGCGACGACGCTGATAGGCTCGGCCGTTTGGCGTACACAGCCAATATTGCAGAAAGGCGGATCATGCCAGACTCACTCCTGAAATCAAATGGAAATGAGATTTCCGGAGGGAGGGTTTACCAGGCTACCCCCCCCACCCCCCCCCCAAATAATCATATTTGAACTGGGGACTAGCACTTGGAATTGTAGGCATTGCATTTTATTTGACTCGGTTCCACAGATAGATATTGTGAAAATAGCCGAACGTCAAGCTCACAACGCCTTGCCTTGCAACACCAACGCAAGGCACTGTTTGATCGGATCATTGTAGATGATGCTATTTTCACAATGTCTTTTCTTATGTAATATTTGACAATTTGGCCAATTTGGTATTAAAAAAAGGTCTTTAAAGTTATTACATTTTAACTTTAGAAATGTGCTTGTATACACTTACACTGTACGCTGGTTTGTTTACTGTTGAGTGAGATAACAATGTTGCACATGTCATGATGTCATGTGTAGAAAGTGGCCTCGGGACAAGGCTAACCATTCCTCATTGAACGTCCATAGCATGGCATTGAAGGCTGGTCCATTGTTATTCTACCCCTTGTAAAAAGACACGGTTTGGTTGCAAGTTTCCTGACCACCATCCATGTCATTCCGGCTTGTGACTCAAGGACTAATTAAATCAACTATGTTGGATAGAAAGCCAGCAGTATTATAGGTCCTGGTAGGATAGAACTAGAAGTACTAATGGTCCTGGTAGGATAGAAAATCAGCAGTACTCGAGGTCCAGGTAGGATAGAAAACCAGCATTACTGGGGTGCTGGACAACCAACAATATTGGGGATCCTGGTCCAGGATAGACAACCAGCAGTATTGGGGTCCCTGAGGGGCCAAGTGATGTGATCAGCCAGCTTCATTGCAGCTACTGATGTGTGTGAACCCTTCACTTCCTCCTCAGACATCATAGAGATGGACTCCAAGAGAGTACCCCGAGATAAGCTGACGTGCATCACGCGCTGCAGCAAGCACATCTTCGCCGCCATCAAGATCACCAAGAACGAGCCGGCCTCCGCCGACGACTTCCTCCCTGCCCTCATTTACATTGTGCTGAAGGCCAACCCGCCTCGTCTTCAGTCCAACATCCAGTACATCACACGCTTCTGCAACCCCAGCCGGCTGATGACTGGCGAGGATGGATACTACTTCACCAACCTGGTCAGTGTGTGTGTGTGTGTGTGTGTGTGTGTGTGTGTGTGTGTGTGTGTGTGTGTGTGTGTGTGTGTGTGTGTGTGTGTGTGTGTGTGTGTGTGTGTGTGTGTGTGTGTGTGTGTGTGTGTGTGTGTGTGTGTGTGTGTGTGTGTGTGTGTGTGTGTGTACTGTGTGTGTACTGTGTGTGTGTGTGTGTGTGTGTGTGTGTGTGTGCGCGCGCCTGTGTGTGCGTGCCTTCATGTCCTTTTAAGTATATATACTAAACTTCAATATATGAAAACAACATTTAACTTAAAGGTAGGGTAGGTTAAGTGATTTACTTTGGTTAAAATAAGTGTTAAATAGAGCTATATTCTGATAGTACTCATTGCTATAGAGTGTTTGTTCAGTAAAAGGAGTCTCCATGTCTCTCCCCCTCTTTATTAAACAGAAAATGCATTTTCAGGTCTGGATACCAATTGTATCCAATCAGGATAGAGAACTCAGACAGGATACAGATTAAAGTGAAATTGGAAGTGATGACACAAATAAATTGGAACTGGAACACTATAAAAATGAAGCTGATACTCCCCTGATTGGCTGAGATTTTGACACCTACCGGAAAATGTATTTTCTGTTTATTAAAGAGCTGGAGAGACAGAGAGACTCCTGTTACTGAACACACACTCTATAGCAATGATTACTATCAGACTATAGTGCTTTAACCTTTTAACAAAAACACTTTTTGTTTTAACCAAAAAAAATCACTTACCCTACCTTTAAATTATACAATGAACAAGCAAACAAGTAAATATAAAATACACATAAACTGAACTTTTATTTCATTTAACCACTCAAAAAAATATCTAATAAACTCTACAAGTTTACAAGCTCACAAAGTGTCACGACAATTTACGCCTATAATGACGTGACTCCAGGTTGAAAGTGGTTAAAAGCCAGGACATATCGGCGGCTTAAGTGCCGATTACGATGTTGTCAAAAAAAAGTGAAATAATGTCCGATAGATCGGCTAAACCGATATATCGGTCGGGCTCTAGTCATAAGATCCTAATATTTGTAATGACTTGTGTTTTTGTGTGTCACACGTCAATGCAGTGCTGTGCCGTGGCCTTCATCGAAAAGCTGGACGCCCAGTCCCTCAACCTGTCCGAGGAAGAGTTCGAGCGCTACATGTCGGGCCAAGCCTCCCCGCGGCGGCCCGAGTCGGAGGACGGCTGGCCGCAAACCGCCCCGGCGGCGGCGGCGGCGGACCGCGCCCCCGTGAACCCCGCCCTGGCCGAGCTCCACCAGAACCTGGAGCTGCTGTCGGGCCTGGACAGGCGGCAGGAGAAGCTGACGGAGGCCGCTCAGAGCCTGCAGAGCGACCTCCTCTCCTGGCAGGAGAGCGTGGAGCGGGAGGTGCGGGGCATCCTGGACAAGTACCCCCTGGAGATCCGGCCGCCCGCCCCCTCGGCCATCGACGCCGACAACCCGGAGAACGACCGGCTGCCGCCACCTCTCACGCCCCAGATGTTCGCTGGGTAAACAAGTTCACAGAGTTAACGTTTTTTTTTAAAGATTGTAACCACTTACACCCTAGCTTCCCTGTGCTGGGGGAATATCTGGCCAAAAAGAATGAGTGTAAAGCGAAAACAGGAGGGGGCCTATTATAGAGCCCTAGGGGACTCCAGTCAAATAAGTATAGGGTTTAAGTGGTTAAAAAGCAAGGGGGTCGATGGTCTTTGTATTGCACTGAACCAAAATATTAACAGGACCACAATGCCTTTGAAAGCATACCACTGTACTAAAATGTTGTATTAATGAAATTAGCTAGTACAGTATATTGTAATAGGTTTCCAATAGCCCCGACATTAGGCTGCAAATATCCACAGCTCGTTCTTGTCCTAGTACATTTGAATTACTTTCTGGCCTAAATCTTGTAAGTTTCAGGTCTTTGTAGTCAGTCCATGGTATTCACATATGAGGGGAAAAAACAACCACCTTGTGTAAGATTAGTTCTTGAGCTCATACTGCTGAGGGAAACTGGGTTATTTATTTTTAGACGGACAATTGGGGAAATTGCTGACTGCCAAACGATGCAGTATGAGCTCTGCAGAATGTAGTCATCTTCTGCTGGTGATTCCAGTTTGTATCACTGACGAGGGAAACAGGTTTCCCTAACACGTTTACCATTTGCTTCTGTTCAAAACCGATCACTTGAACACTAGCATCCCTATTCTGGGGTTGAACTTTCACCAAAAGTAGCAGATCTACAAGCTCACAAGACGTCAAGTTGGTGTAGGGGGATAAAAAAAAAGCCGACCCCCGACAAATGTAACCCTAACTCCAAGTATTGAGGGTTTAAGTGGTTAACTTGACACTTGCAATTTTACAGTGTTTAGCCTTCAGGAAAGGGAATTTATTGTCCTACAGTATATTGTTGACACTGTATATGCATATGATGTTTAACACTGTGTGTGTTTACATGGACACTATTTTTATTCTGAATGAGCTATCATTCTGATTATTAGTTGAATATTATGGTCCATGTAATTCATTCAGCCCCAGAACACTCCTTGTTTCTTTAATTTTGCTGAATTGTTTTATAATTTGATTATTTTCTCTATATTGACTTGAGATATTGCCCACACTGAACATTACTGATATACTGTACAAAGTAACACATTTTAATGAACTTCTTGTAATACTCAGAGAGAGAGAGAGAGAGAGAGAGAGAGAGAGAGAGAGAGAGAGAGAGAGAGAGAGAGAGAGAGAGAGAGAGAGAGAGAGAGAGAGAGAGAGAGAGAGAGAGAGAGAGAGAGAGAGAGAGAGAGAGAGAGAGAGAATTCAAAATTGCAGTGGAATTAATCACTGTTTTCATGTTTATGATTCTGTTTCTGGTCTGCTCATTGATGACAAATTGACCTAAATTTAGGACACACGGGAGGTTATAGGATTACGGAAATGTGAAGAACCATAATTATCTCTGTGTATGTGTGAAATACAGATAGTCTGTGATATTATTAGAGAGGAGTGCATAACTCAAAAAACATATTTTCAACTACATGAGTTTGTCACATGTCTTCAAACAATATCATCTATGTGTTTTCAAGAATATGATACAATATGATACGATACACAACTAAAACCCACGAACATAATACTGGGCTGTACAAATAATTCACAACTTTAAAAGGGATACAATGTATGTCACAGAGTTACATAGTTGCTATAAGCTAATGCTAACAGGTACTCCACTAAAGACACTTTGAGCCTCAGTCCATAACTGCCTTATTAAGCAGTAGTAGATACTGTATGTAAGCCTCTTAATCACTAATACTATTGGCTTTGTTCATTTTTAAATGAAACCATTTCCTTTCTTTGTTCTTTTTTTAAATTTTAGTTTAGTTTTAATAGAAGAACTGACGACATCAGACAGCTTAAAGTTGTTCACCTATATGTGTATAATCGTACCTGAATTTTGGGTTGAATCGTATTATTGTTATATTATTATACGGTATATCTGTAAAAAATCTTTTTGTGTTTTTGGGACTATACAAATATATGTGTATTTGTCAGGTTATGAAATCCCTATTTATAATGTACTCACCACAAAATGATGTGCTGAATGCTTGTGCTATGAATAAAATGTCTTGGTTCCAGGGTTTGCAGTCTTACCATCTTTGTCATATTGACACCTTGTGGTGGTATGGAAATACTACAATGCATTGATTTATTTATTACTGAAAAGGAATTGATAAACTACTTGTAAGGAGGAAATGGTTCACTGATGTACATAATGTCTTGCAAATTGTCTGTCTAGCCATTTTGGCCAAGTTTGTTTTCCTAAACACTGATGTGTCATCTTGTCATGCTTCTCCGGGCACATGAAATTAGGCATCTCTGGTTTATACAGTAAGCTCTATGAGTTTAATTTTACCAACATGTCTTTGACTTCACAGTGATTAAAAACAGACAAGATGAATGATCAATAAATATATATATATATATATATATACATATATATTATGTATGTAAAATATTTACTGTATATACACCGATTTCTTTAAGCTAGGTTGAAGTTCCTTATGGCCTAAAGGTGGCGCTACAGGAAAGGCCATGGGCTGCCAAAATCAGTCGGGACATCCTCCTCTGAGGAGCGTGAAGGTGCATAGTGAATTACTTGCTTGGGACCAAAGTGAGCAGACCCAACCGACCGACATTGCAATCCTTAAAAAAAAATTGGTCAAGGTCAGTATGGGATAAAAGACTGCTTCAGGACATTATTTTGGTTAGGGTCACTCTTTAACACTTCCTTAAAGGAGACGGCTTATCATGTTAAAGGAAAGATGTAAACCATGTCTCAAAATGTAGCCTACTTTATAGCCTTTTGCCTGGTCTGAACCTAAATGTATCTGTGAGTGTTGTCTGTGTGCAAGTGATCTTCCAACCTTTACCGATGCACTCTTTCTATCTTTGTCGAATTAGATTATCCACCTAAGAGGATGGATTTAGGAAATCCTTTTGTGCCTTCTGTGAAAGAGTGGAGGGATAGGAGGCTTATCCTGATACTAAAGTGTACTGTGTGAACTAGGACAAGGGCCTCTCTCTCTCTCTCTCTCTCTCTCTCTCTCTCTCTCTCTCTCTCTCTCTCTCTCTCTCTCTCTCTTCAGCTCGACTCAATCTATTCAGGTTCACCAGGGACATGAAAAATGAAAGACATTCTTGATTGTATATGTAGGTCAGTTCCACCAGTGGTTCTAGTGCCTTATGATGAGTTATTTTACTGTGCTGCTCCTTGCAGTTCTGTAGTCTATTGCAGTGGTTCTGAAAGTGGGGTCAGGTCAGGGGTCCTTTTTTTCAACTCAAATGTTCTCGTATGGGGGTTCCTGGCACCACATAGTTTCAGAGTTGTGTCCGCAACCAAACACAAATACATATTGTGGTCTTTGACATGAAAAGGTTTGAGAACCACCATATTTCTCATGTTTTGTTTTTTGTTTTTGTTTTTTCATTTTGCAACTTTAGCCTCCACTTGTATAGTACCACTTTCATCTCTGTCTGATCACCAAACAAAATGCCTTACAGCTCCATACTGTTGGGTCAATGTTACTGGAGACGTAAATGATATACAAAATCCTTAATACAAGGCATAACATTAATGTGTGGCTGGTATCAATATGTGATCTTATCCAAATAATCACTATTCAACTCAAAATTAGGTACAGTAGCTTGTGATGACTGAGGCAGTGGATATGAATTGTTTTTATGCAAAAAAAAGGGCACATATTACAAATAAAGCAAGAATTCACTCAATTTGCGTTATAGTAGCAATTATAGCATTGAATGCAATTGGATAAGTATCCATCAGACTTGCATGTGGCATTGATTGATTGATGCACTTTATTTAGTAAGACATGAGAACAACAGTACATGGAAGTACCTGGATTCACAACTGGAAGACTCATTAAGCACTGAGCTTGTTTAAGATGAGATCCCCATGCACACAAATCATGATGACATATAAGAGACAGACAGATATACACACAACTATACAGAATGTCATACAATCAGCTTACAGGTTACTGGTATGAAGAGTGAAAAATATGTACAAGAGAAGAAATAAAAGGGGAGGGGGGGGGGGTAGGTTAAGACTTAGACAGGGGCCATTTTCAAATTGCAGCCTCCTGAAGGTGTATCTTTAGGGCAGTTTTGAAAGTGAGTACTAGGGTTTTACACTCCTTTACTCCTTTTGGTAGGGCATTCCACATGTTTGATGAATAGCATGAGAACAAGTAATACCCTTCGTTGAGCCAAATCTGGGTTGAACATGATTGCTTTGTATTACACTCACTCACTCTCACTCTCTCTCTCTCTCTCTCTCTCTCTCTCTCTCTCTCTCTCTCTCTCTCTCTCTCTCTCTCACACACACACTCACACACACACACACACACACACACACACACACACACACACACACACACTCTTATTGTGGAGGACAAGGTGGTAAAAGCCGGAAGTATTGCTCCTAGCCAGCTGCCTCGTGTTGTTGTGACAGTTGATGTTGCTGACCTGTTATTATCAAAGCATAGAATGCGTGCCTGAACACTGAGGGGAACCACGGCTAAGTGTGTGTGTATATGTGTGTGTGTGGAGGACATGATGCAGCGTTTCTGCTGATGATCTGATGCTCAGGGGTCAGACAGCTTGACAGAACAACACAGAGAGAGAGAGGAGGGAAGAAGAAGCAAGAACAACTGAGAAAGGTAACCTAGCTACCTGGCTAATAGTGACACCGCAAATAGTGACCTATAGAATTATGTGACGCCAGATGTCGCTGTGTCTTTGTAAAACGGTGTAGTACCAGTGAAGTACTGTACTCATAACTTTTGAGTTATTTTTTAAAATGTAATTTTCAATACTTTTTACTTCTACTCTACTACTTTTTACTTCTTACTCCACTTAGATATAAATTATGATATTATTAAACATACATTAACCACTCAAGCCCTATTTTATACATTGGCTATTTTTAAACATTTTAGTACTTTTGTTTTTGGCACTTAATTTTGATTTCAATACTTTTGTACTTTTACTCGAGTAACATTTTGAACGCAGGCCTACTTGTAAACAGATTATTTCTACATCGTGGTATTGCTTTACTGAAATAAAATACCTGAGTACTTCTTTCACCACTGTCTATTACTGCTTTTGTCATCTTCACTTTGATATTATTTCTAAATAACGCTGTGGCACAATTCTATTCAACCCCCATCTTTGAGCCATTGTGTTACTTGACCTAGCTAGCGTTAAGCGGTAACATAATTCGATAGGTCACCAATTCAGGTGTAACATGGACTAGCTCGCCTTTCGTGCTAATGAAGATTTTAATGCGATACATGCAACATTTCTATCATGTTTTCCTGTGTGATGTACAGTAGAAACCCATTGCTTTGGCTCCATACAAACAATGAACAACATGAGTTTAATGTGGAGCTGCTGTAGCAGTGGTGGTTTCCAGACAGTGTCAAGGCTGTCAATGCGTCGGATGCTGCAGTCTGCAGGGTGGTGATGTTTGCAGGAGGTAACCAGCAGTGATGTAAAGTAACTTAAGTACATTTACTCAAGTACTGTACTTAAGTACAAATTTGAGATACCTTTTACTTTACTGGAGTATTTCCAATTTTCAGTACTTCTACTTCTGCTCCACTACATCTCAGAGGCAAATATTGTACTTTTAGTCCACTACATTTATTTGAGAACTTTAGTTGTATGTAGATTTTTATTATTATTACAAAACATATAACCACTTCAGCTCTATGCATACTTCGGCTATTTGAAAATAGCAGATCTAAAAGCTTATCTTAGATCCTAGATTTTTCCCAAATTTTTTTTTGTGAATTGGGACATTCTGCATAATGAGTACTTTTACTTTTGGTACTTTAAGTACATTTTGATGCCAATACTTTTGTACTTTTACTTAAGTACATTTTGAATTCCAGACTTTAAGTAACAAAGTAAATCTACATTGCTGTATTTACTTACTTTTTTTTTATTATTTTTTTACTTAACTCTTTCAATGCCATGCTTATTTATGGAATTTTGGATCTGAGTGCCACAGCAAAATTCATTGTAAAAAAAAAAGTGCTTAGGAGCCGAGATACAGACTTTTTCAGTAAAAAGTTAAACAAGAAGTGAATGGAGCAGCAAATCTTCAAATCATCATCTTGGGTTCTGACCATGTTTTTCTTTGACGTCTTGTGGCACACAGGGCGTCACGTCATGAGGCACTGAATGAGTTAAGTAAAACATTTGAATACTTTTTCCACCACTGTAACCAGGTTATCTGTAGGGCCCAGTATTGTGTGCAGGTAACCAGGTTATCTGCAGGGCCCAGTGATGTGTGCAGGTAACCAGGTTATCTGCAGGGCCCAGTGATGTGTGCAGGTAACCAGGTTATCTGCAGGGCCCAGTGATGTGTACAGGTAACCAGGTTATCTGCAGGGCCCAGTAATGTGTGCAAGTAACCAGGTTATCTGCAGGGCCCAGTTATGTTTGCAGGTAACCAGGTTATCTGCAGGGCCCAGTGATGTGTGCAGGTAACCAGGTTATCTGCAGGGCCCAGTGATGTGTACAGGTAACCAGGTTATCTGCAGGGCCCAGTGATGTGTGCAGGTAACCAGGTTATCTGCAGGGCCCAGTTATGTTTGCAGTTAACCAGGTTATCTGCAGGGCCCAGTGATGTGTACAGGTAACCAGGTTATCTGCAGGGCCCAGTGATGTGTGCAGGTAACCAGGTTATCTGCAGGGCCCAGTGATGTGTGCAGGTAACCAGGTTATCTGCAGGGCCCAGTGATGTGTGCAGGTAACCAGGTTATCTGCAGGGCCCAGTGATGTGTGCAGGTAACCAGGTTATCTGCAGGGCCCAGTGATGTGTGCAGGTAACCATGTTATCTGCTCTGCAGCAGGGGTCAAATGCACTGCACCAGTGCTTCTCAAACTTTTTCATGCCAGGGACCCCCAAATTGATATATATTTGGCCGCGGACCCCCATCTGAAAATATGCTGTGCCAGGGACTCCCAGAAGCAAAAGATTTGTGTTAAAATGTTCGCTTTAAAATAAATATATTCAAAGATTTGCTTGAATCTTCAAGATTTTTCAAAAATAGCAGATCTACAAGCTCATAGCGCGGCAATGAGCTTGTATATCTGCTATTTTTGAATAGCCAAAGTATAAAAGGTTACAATTATTGTGATGCTATATTCACACATTTTGCTGGGGACCCCCTGGAACCCCCTCAAGGACCCCTGGGGGTCCCCGGACCCCACTTTGAGAACCAATGCACTACACTGTACAACAGCAAATGTAGTTGAGCACAGTTTTTTTTTATTCCATGTTGTAGACCATACAGTTGTTTCTAACTTAAATGTATGCAGGGCCTCGTTTTCTGTATAACAAGATAACATCCTTACAGGGGATAATTCACAGGCTAAATTTGATCTTAGTTAAACCTCCATCTGTTAACAAAAGAAAACAATGTAACCTAATTTGGCATAATGGTGGTGTGCAGCGCAAATGCAGGAGAGCTAATGCAGCGCCCACAATAAATTCCATTGTGGGCTTTATTGTGCTACTGTACACAATAAAACCCATGCACCACGACAGCAGTAGAGTGGTACTCTACCCAATAAAAACCATGCATCACCCACGGCAGCAGTACCGATGGGCTAGTCTAAATTGCAATACATTATCAGGCTTTGAAGTAGAAAGGAATGGGAAGTTTAAATTGGAATAAAGAAGTTACTGGTATGTACGCAGAATTAAACCAAGTTATGTTTAGATAAAATTATAGTATTGAGACAGAAACATGGCTTGAAGACATGTAAAGACAAAAAAAGTCAAGCTTTTCAAAAATAAAATGCTCAAACTAATGTGTATGAAACACGTTGATTAGCACTGTAGAATATGTTGGCCATCACCCCTGGCCCTCTCCATGGAGGAACGTAAAACAGTTGTTGAACTCTTTGTCGACATTTGGTGCAACCAGGGGAACAAGTGGTGGGAACAACATTGGGGCTTCCCCGAAGGATTTAGGCCAAATCTATGTCCATGATGGCAGTGGCACCTAATTAAATCGTAAAACCGATTGTTGCCTATTATTTCTATTTAACAGTCAAGGTGTAGAGCTGCAGCCCGATAACCAGGACCCAGTCACACTCCTGGAAAAGAACTCGGGACACCAAAACACAGCGCCTGCTGTGTTCTCAGCCAACTCCCTCCCCACACTGTCGGGGAATCCCCGTAGGATTACCATTCTGTTCACTGGGGCTGGGGCAGTTCCTCATAGACAGTTAATGTATTTATCAACTAAACATTTTGATCAAATGCTATTTTCTTGTTAAGGCTTTGGGTGTGTAATTTTGTTTATCCCCAGACCTTCGTCATTGCCCTCATTATGTCACACATGGCCACCCACGGTTGCTGCAGTGATGGAATGCTATCTATGTGATGAATAAATTACGTCTTTGCCTGCGGTCATACAGTTTACAAACTACACTCTGCATTTAGCAGACACTCTTATCCACAGCAACTTACAAAGTGCCAGATCAGAGTAGACTGTTACTGCATGAACCCTAGTCAACAAACGACAGGCGGTCAACTCAATTAAATGGAGTGCAAAGAAAACAATTAAGTGTTAAAAACTAAAGTAACTAGGTAACCTGACAACTGTTTAAACATCTAAATAACATTCTTAGCATTTGTGGTCAAGCAAACGGTATCATATTAACATCACCAATATAGCTTATAGACTATGCATACTGTACGTAGGCTATTGGTTACAATATTCAGTGTTACAGTCGGTGAATTATCTGTCACCTTTTAATGCCGGTTTTGAACTTTTGCGCTGATGCCACAGGAGCAGTGAGGAGCTCTTGGAGTGTTTCATGTCTTGTGTACAGATACACACAACAGAAAAATATACACAGAGTTTCATAGTATGTTCACCTAACCTATCTCATCGTATGTTTCCTTCTAGGCTCTTGCTTGAGACGGCCTTTGATTTCTCCTCCATCAAGAGAACCGAAGCAGCGGAAATGGACGAACAAAGCGTTGAGGTATGTGTCACATAATACGTGACATCCTATTATGATGGAGAATTGTCATGTCTTTAGATTATGCCTAGTGGAGTTGATGGAGAACCAATCCCTCAGGTACTCCATAAGTAGAACATGTAAAACAAACTGTAGCAAGCTTTATTATGGGACAGCTTCTCTCTTTTTGTGGAGAAGATCGGTAAATGAATCTTAAAACGATCCAACACACATCTTTCAGAATTCCATTTCATACATAAATGTTAAACGGTCTGCATTTCTATAGCACCTTCATCCAAAGCGCTTTACAATGTGCTTTGACATTCACCCACACACCAACAGCACAGAGGCAACCACGCTCATCAGAAGCAGTTCGGGGTTCAGTGTCTTGCTCAAGGACACTTCAACACTAAGGAGGAGCCAGGGATCGAACCCCAAACCACTGCTCTACCTCCAGAGCCATTGCTGCCAGTCACCAGAATACCTTCATGTTCTATTATTCCTGCTGTTGACTGTTAGAATTTGAATGACGTGTGTCTTCTCTGTGTCCTGCAGAGCATTGCGGAGGTGTTCCGTTGCTTCATCTGCATGGAGAAGCTGAGGGACGCTCGCTTGTGTCCACACTGTTCCAAACTCTGCTGCTTCAGCTGCATACGGGTGAGAATCAAGTCGACACTCTTCTACACAACTGCTATGCTACAGTATGTCTTAAGCAGCAACTTCACACAAAAACACCTTTTCTTTCGAGTATTTATTGCAAAGGCACAGGAGGTCTCACTCTGTTCCCTGTACAAATGACAGTAGTCCTGCCCTCACACCTGGCAGTGGTGTGTTCTAGGTTTTTTCGGAGGGATGCGATAATCATTCCCTGCGCGGCGTGCGCGTGGTCGTGGAGATACGCTAGCGTGTTTTCAATGGATGAAATGGTTAGTAGAGGGCTACGCTTGGCCACACACTACGTATATAGCATAGTGTGGAACACACCACTGCTCTATGGGTTGATAATGCCCTTCTATGGTTTGAGTTGACTGTTGGCTCATTTAGCTTGGTCTGTTTTTGGCCTTTTGAACTAAACTAATGCCAAAGTTTATTCCCCAACCCCCATGTTTAAAAATGACTGAGTGCACATGCGTGTTGGTTAATATTTGTCGCCATCTGATGTTTTACTCATGTTGAATTTGAGTATTGGATGTCATACAGTGTTTTTTGCACAAGGTCCCTGGTGTTGTTGACATTTGAATTGGGGCTGCACGATTAATCGTTCATCATAGCATATCAGCCGATGTTTACTTAAACCTATGCAATATTGAAAAATCTGTCAAATAATCCCGATATGTTTTAGACAATATTTTATTTTATAATATGTGTGCTTTAATATTGTGTGATGATTGAAGCCTGCAGATTAAATCAGTGTTCCTTGGGGAGGCTTTCAAAAGGGTCAACATGTAGAATGAATAAAATCTTTTTTATACCATTTATAAAAAAAAATCTTTAACTCTCTGTCTGCCAAGAACGAGTTATCACGAGTATTTTTTCTGAATGCCCTGGCAAAAAAAAAATAACAGAACCCAAGATATCGTGATCCGAAGATTTGCTGCTCCATTCACTTGTTTAACTTTTTTTGTTTAACTTTAAAAAGTTGTATCTCGGCTCCTGTGTACTTTTAGACCAGACATGCTATTTTCAAAGGCAGACAATATGTCAACGAGGTCGCAATGACCTCGTTGACATTTGTGAAACCACACAGTATAACCCTCAGTGATTAGCAATCATCAGGGGATCGATCATAATGGAGATAAATATTCTGTGACTACTTGGAAAAAGGTAAGAAAATAAAAAAATCGCTGGCAGTGGGCAAACGCGGCCAGAAATAAGTCTGGCAGTGAGAGAGTCGATATGTTTTCAGTTGTTTAAAAAGACTGCACCGTTTTATAAGATGTCTGCATCTGGACCCAGAATATCAGACGAAATTAAAATATTGTGTATTGTGTATTCATGATTCAACATTTGGCTATATTATGCTCAACATGTATAATACATGAACAACAATTCAGTGTCATCTTCATGAAAGGATTCGTGCGACCTAACATTGTCCTTTTTGACAGCGTTGGCTGACGGAGCAGAGAGCACAGTGCCCACACTGCCGGTAAGAACCAGTTGATGGTGACCTCTCCCTCAAACTCACTGCAGTCACACCACAATACATCTGCACCTGTAAAAGAAGCATTGATGCTCAGTTCACCATAGGTCACAGTCATGAGTTTTATCTGTTTATATCCAATGCCATCTATCATGGGTGCACTAAAGCCTGAGTCATGCTTGGTTGCGTGTGGGTGTTGAGCACGGACATTGCCAATCTACAAGCTCGCAATGTGTCACAGCGCAACACATCGTGAGCTTGTACACAGTGGTGTAAAGTAACTAAGTACATTTACTGAAGTACTGTACTTAAGTACAGTTTTGAGATACTTTTACTTTACTGGAGTATTTCCAATTGTCTTTACTTTTACTTCTACTCCAGTAACTCCACTACATCTCAGAGGCGAATATTGTACTTTTACTCCACTACAATTATTTGAAAACTTTAGTTACTTTGCAGGTATAAATTATTACATTATAAAACGTGCATTAACCACTTTAGCCCTGTTTTATACCTAGGCTATTTGAAAATAGCCGATCGCGACGCGTTGTGAGCTTGTAGATCTGCTATTTTCAAACATTTTTGTACTTTTACTTTTGGTACTTTTAAGTACATTTGGAAACCAATACTTTGGTCCTTCTACATAGTATTGATAATTTTACTTAAGTAAAACATTTGAGTACTTTTCCCACCACTGCTTGTACAGCTCTGCTAAGCAGCAAAGTAAATAAATAAATATGGCATAAAGCTTATAGCTTTATCTTGTGGAGAGTACTTAAAACCTACGTGTGTGTGTGTGTGTGTCTGTCTGTGTGTGTGTGTGTGTCCGTCCATCCCCAGGGCTCCATTACAGCTGAGAGAGCTGGTGAACTGTCGCTGGGCAGAAGAGGTGACACAGCAGTTGGACACGTTACAGCTCTGCAACCTATCCAAACATGAGAATGACGACAAAGACAAGTCAGTGACCAGTGATCTGTTTCCTCCCCCTGCTATTGTTCTTCAATAGATCCTCTTTTCCGCTCCTGTCATCCACCATTACTGCATCTCTTATCAGGAAGCACATTTAGCTTGTTTTAGTCAAATTTGTGTTGGGATTTGTACAGTACATGTGTGTGTATAGATTTCTATTTATACATGTAATTACTCTGCCCACAGGGATGCTTGGCAGGGTATTGCCGTGTGTGTGTGTGTGTGTGTGTGTGTGTGTGTGTGTGTGTGTGTGTGTGTGTGTGTGTGTGTGTGTGTGTGTGTGTGTGTGTGTGTGTGTGTGTGTGTGTGTGTGTGTGTGTGTGTGTGTGTGTGTGTGTGTGTGTGTGTGAACAAAATAACAGGCAGATTTCACAAAACATGGTGTGAATGATCATTAACTTGAAAATGTCAAAGTTCCCAATCAAGATCAAAATGACAGAATCAGTCATATCCCAGGTATAGAAAACAATGAATTGAACAAACGGTGGTATACCCTGCCTGCACTAACATGTGTTGTTCTATGATGCTTCATTCTTGAGATCTAGCAGATTATGTCATTTTGACTTTGACTTTCATTGTGGTCTTAACCTTGTGTTAAGACCACAATCTGCTCTTGAGTTGTTGGGTATCTCATGCTTGCAGCGTAACGATCAACCAAGTTGGTGCATAGCAAGAGATATTGGTGCGGCAGCAGGGTTTGCACCCCCCAGGTGCATTTTTAATTAATGTTCCTACCAGCAGTTTTTCCCTGAGTGGAGTTTAACCCATTAATAAATCAGTAGTTCGCACATTCTCAAGATTTTTCAAAAAAAACAAAACACAAATAGCCAATGCAAAAATCTAAAATGACACAGATGCCTTCTTGGTTTTAACACATTCCATGCCAGAGTTTAATATCATAATGTACTCGCCAGCGATTTATTGTTGTTTTTTTCACGTCGCCACAGACATCGCTAAATCCGTTAAAATCGCGCGTTCAACTGTTTGTAAACACACAGGGGATCTGTATGAGATGCCCAGAGAAGACCGTTTCGATCTGCGATCCGCCATCTGGAAGCTACAGCGGTTTATGCTAAACAGCGATCAGCGATGAGAAAAACAACAACCGAGAAAATGGAGATTTAGTTTCCGCTTTAGAGTGGAGGCGGATGTGAACGAAAATCTCCGGATATGGATAATTCTGTTTCTGGTGGTGCTACAATGAAATGTGTCATGGCAAACGAGGCCTACAATGAAATGTGAACCTGTGAGTAAAAAAAAGACCACTTCGCGTAAATCTACGCGACTGGCACGCTGCGCAATTAAGTAGGTTCGCGTAGATCGACGCGATTGGCACTCAATGTGTTAATGGGTTAATATCAAACCTGATCTGAACCATAAAATGTCAAATAACTTAAGGATAGGATATGGCATATTTCCCTTTGCCCGCACTATATTGATAATAGTTTCAAATTAGTGTGCACTGTATTTTCTATCGCCTAGAAACATCTGTTGTTGTTTTTAGTTTTTCTGGCTATTTTAGTTGTTTATGCCACTGTAAGACAAAGTATAAAATGGAGTTTAAGTGGTTAATCACACTAATCGGTTCAGTTGATGGAATGTTTTTGTTTACTTGATTAAGAAAAAGAAAAGGTAAAGTGATCGCTAAGAAAATTACCGATAGTTGCAGCCCTAGCCTAATTAAATGCAATTTTCCTGTTGTTGGTGACTAAATACTGTGAGCCTGTTGTGGTTATATGATTAACCATCGATACATTTATCTCCTGGGTTTCGTTGTCTGTAAGTAAAACTCCACTCTCCAAGTGTGTATTTCTATATTATTTTTATTCCAGATGTGACAGCCACCATGAGAAGCTGAGCGTGTTCTGTTGGACGTGTAAGAAGTGCATCTGCCACCAGTGTGCGCTATGGGGAGGCATGGTAAATGCACACTCTTTCCTCATTCCTGTTACTAAAGTGAATGCAGGACTTGTGATGAATTTGATTAGGTAGACTGTACTGAGGAGAAGTGGTGTGCATGCTTTTCTTGACATGTTTTACTAGACTGACGGAAGAGTAGCCTTTTTTTTTTTTTTTTTTTACCTCAGAGTTATTGGCTACTTAATAGATACAATGTATAGTTTAAAAAGATGGTAAATTTCTTTTCATACAGTAGTCTAGAAGCATAGCACACATAAAACTGAATTGGGGCAGACTGTTATCATCTCTGTATGGTTAAAGCAGTTTGTCTAGCTGACAGATGTGCCATGGTTAATGTCTTGTTTTAACTGATCATTGTCTTTTTAGGACCTTAATACTCCCTCCCTTTGTCCCTCTCTGCTTTTCACCCTGTCTCTCTCTGTTCCTTTCTGTATTTCCATTTCTCTTGAGAGTATGCATTCCTTATTGTTACTTACTTGTCGTTATCCATTATTTGTTTTCTCAGTCTAGCTAAATGTTTTGTCCTGGACATGAATTTCAAACACATTTCCACTGAACAAACCCGTAAACAAAAACCTTTGTCCTCATACTAAGCAGCAGAGCCAGATCCATATATATCAGCCTTTATTTGACTTTTTGACAGCCGTATCGGCAATTATACAGATTTCCGTCGATGTGATTTTTAATGTCTTCAGAAATGTTCTGTTCGTCTATTTTTTTAAAACAAAATGTCATATTGATTAGACTTGAATTAGCACTTTCTGACAAAATATCGGTCCAAACAGCGGTAATCGGAGGGCAAGGACTCTCCAAAATCAGGATTGGCATCGGTCAGACTTTACTAAGCACAGGGTCCCCACGGTCATGAAATTCCTGGAAATATTTTGAAATTGAAAAAAAAATAATCCAGTACTGGAAAAGTTTGGGAATTGATCAAAGGTCCTGGAATTTATCAAGGGTCCTGGAAAAATATTTGGCTATGCATTGTTTTTGGCTATTGATTTTGTTAATACAAAACATTTTCATAAACATGTATAACATTACACGAAATATGTAACATAAGTAGTTTTTCGCCGAACGGGCTGTGTGATGGCATATATTATTTAAATAAAATAAGTCATACGGATGCCATAATGAGTCTTCCAGTGAGCTATGCCCTAATTTTGCACGAAATTTTGAATGAAATTGTACTATTCTATATTCTATGCTTTATTTTTGCTACACTGCCTATCTTTGGGCATTCTACATAGGAGTAAGAGAATCATTATTGCGCTGAATGATTGTTATATAGGCCTGGAAATTGGGCTAAATATTCTGGAAAAGTTTTGGAAAAGTTTTGGAAATTCATTGCTAAAAATGTGTGGGGACCCTGTAAGCAGTTTGACTGCAACGTAGTAACCGTCATAGAAGAATGCCCTCCATGTTGTTTACGTTTGTGTCTTGTGTTTGTCTCGTACGTCCAGCATGGTGGTCACACCTTCAAGCCTCTGGTGGAGATCTACGAGCAGCACGTGACCAAGGTCAACGAGGAGGTCGCCAAACTCCGCCGCCGCCTTATGGAGCTCATCAGCCTGGTGCAGGAAGTGGTGAGGAACCCCCCCGAAGCTTCATTTATACGCCGTCACTACAACGCGCTGTAGCTTGTAGATCAGTTATTTTCAGCAAGCGACACCGGCAGCGTTTTCTATACGACTGTATTTTTACATGATTACAGATGTCAATATACATCAGATGTATGACCTTACACAATGCCTTTTTATAGGGCTTGTAATGTGTGTCTGTCCTCACAACAATACATCTTCCCCTCTAAATTGTACTAAAGTTTTCTTCCTCTGTGTCATAGCCATAATTTGGGTAATTGTTAGATCTAGAGGTTTGGGCTCCGCAGCCCTCAACACCTACATCGCACATCCGACCAATATACCATAAATGGATGTCCATGTCCCTTTTATTCCCATATATGGAGATCCCTGATGTCGTCAGTATATGCCCATATATGGGCATGCTCCCTTTTGTGCCTGTATGTAGCTGACCAATTTGTTTGCGCCTGATGCCACGACAACACATTGAGGTTAGACAATACACTCCAAAGTGACTTGAGCGTGACGACGTGGTCCCCTGGCCCGCTGGCGTCCTCCTTTTTAAGCCAATTTTAATATAGGATAAGCTTTCCTACTAAAGTAGCTTCCCTACTAAAGAAGGATTAGTAAAGTATGTGTGAAGTTGTGGTAGACTCTGCGCCAGGGGTCTTCAACGTTTTTCAGGCCAAGGACCTGAGAGAGGGATGAAGCAGGGGGACCCCCTGTGCATATTTGTATAAAATTGTGTTGCAGATTAAACCTTTTCATAGATTTCATAGATGGCTTCATAGACTTGTTTGACAGCACTATCAGTGTAAACTTCACCTTTTTGACTCTGTACTTGGTCTGCTCTTTTTCTTTCCCTCTACACCAAATCTCTTGCCGAAAATAGCCGTGGCGCGTTGTGAGCTTGTAGATCAGCTATTTCCAGCGAACGTTCCCCCAGAATAGGGATACTAGGGTAATGTAAAAACAAACGAACAAAAGGACAAAAAAAAGTTCCTATCACTCAAAGATTTGGTGGACCCCCTGTAGTAACTCTGAGGACCCCCTAGGAGCCCTGACCCCCTGTTGAAGAACCCTGCTCTACACCAAACCACCCTCTACCCGGCCTGATTATTATGTTGCAATGCTGACAGTTTCCACTAGATGGCAGTATGTTATTAATTTTCAGACATATTAAAGGCCTTGTGGTTTACATTGATTTTAGAACGGCTAAAGTGTGTTGTTAGGCACAACACAGAGCGGCGGACTGTCTACGACATTGATGTAAAATCACTGTAAAGAACTTCTTCCTGTGGCCTATTGCTTTCCAAAACGGTTAAGAAATGCAGCAGCTGTAAATCAGACGTATCCAAATTAAAAAATGTCTTTAACACATCGACCGCCAGAGGTTAATCTCATAATGTACTCACCAGTGCCAAGGTGTTTTTGTTGTTTTTTTGTTTTTTTTCATGTCGCCATAGATCTTGTTAAAATCCTTAAGATTGAGCCGTACAGAGTCTGTTTACATCCGCGACATCTCAACGTATCTCCCAGTGAAAATCACGTGTCAAACGGGGCATCCATGTTGTAGTTAGAGCGGATTACGTTAAACAGTGAAATGCGAGGAGAAAAAACTACAGGAAGAGAATTGAGTTTCAGTTTCGTCTGTAGAATGGGAGCGGACGTGATCGTCAAAACCGGATCCCAAATAATTCCGTTTCCGGTCATCAAACCGGAAACGGAAGTGGATAAAAAAAAATCCGAAAGTGAACCCGGAAATGTTCAGCGCGAAAAGACCGTGGACCGTAGGGCTACGGTCTCGGCGCTTAACAGTTGGATTTAACGGACCGTAGGACTACGTTCTTGGCGGTTAATGTGTTAATAAATGTCAGAATAGACAATATGATATCCCAATTAAAACGTTTTTGAATAAATATCATGCAAAAATAATGTCTAAATGTGGTCCAGATGTGTGTTTTATAGAGAATTGTACAATAGGACAATTCTGAATCAATCAACGGAAATATCTGTTTTATAAGTAACCTGAATAAAAAATATTGCACAATGAAAGTGAACAAATGCAAGTGACAATCCAAAAGTCGGACTCGCCATCCCTGTCAGATGGATAATAATCTCAGTAAACTGGTTGGCTCTATAAATGCTGTTTAGTCCTTGAGGGGGTTCCATGTGGTCCCCAGCTAAATGGTGGAGAGTTGGTAACCAAATGGACCCTTATAGATCTTTTACTCTTGAGAGTGTAAAATGAAACCAAATGGACCCTTACGGGTCCATTTGGTTTCATTTTACGCTCTCAAGAGTAAAATGAATGTTAAACATCTGCATTACTTAATTTACAAGAAGTCGACACAATTAGGGAATGTAGGAGAATTGTTATTTTTGATCAATGTTTGCCTGTAATCTCTCCTATGGTATCAACATGCAATACAGCATGGAATCGTGGACAAAATCTTATCCAACGACAACAAAATATTCCAAGTCTTGGGTCTTGAGAGGCTAAATCTCATCTAACGGTGGTCCGTGGCTCAAATGACGAAATAAATAATGGACCATGATATGAAAAGGGATGAAAACCAATGTTTTAAATCATCCCCCCATGTCACCTGTCCGTCCATCCGTCAGGAGCGGAACGTGGAGGCAGTGAGGGGAGCGAAAGACGAGCGCGTGAGGGAGATCCGCAACGCCGTGGAGATGATGATCGCTCGCCTGGACAACCAGCTGAAAAACAAGCTCATCACCCTCATGGGTAAGGTCGCTCGTAAATCTCGCCGCACGTTCACCTTCCTCCTCCAGAGTCTGACCAAAAACGGCGGCATCGCGGTTCATGCTATCTCTCCCCTCTGGGACGGTGTAGTGGGCAACGTGATTGAAGCACCATCTAGGAGGAAAAACAGAGCACTCTGAACTCCCACTCTCCCGCACACTCATCCACAGATGCCCCTTTGATGTACACGTGCGTGCGCGCGCGCACACACACACACACACACTCCACACACCCACACATTTTGAACACCACAGCTTGAGTTCAATATCGTCTCTTTCGGGTGGAAACCTTGTATGTCCAAAACCATTCCTTATTATTTTAGAAACATTTAAAAAAAAAATGTGTATGGTGAAGTAAGACATTAATTTACAAAAGATGCAAAAACATAAGTTGAAATATGGAGATATGAGGTTTCTGCCCGACAGCGGCGATATAAATAACAGTATGTTGGACTGTGTATTTGATCTATACGTTTGATCTTGGTAATGTGTGTACGGGGCCTCCAGGCTGGCTGCGCTTAGCTAACAATAGGTGAGTGGTCGTTTGCTGTTTGAGTAGGGGGATGTCGATTAACGGATAGTTTTGCAACAATTATTTGGTTAGTTAACGGTTAGTAGCATAAGGCAGCAATACAGTTATGCCCCACATACCCAACCCCAAATGAAAGAAAAATGCACTTGTACACAGATTAAACGTTTATCAGAATGGTTGCTATTTCTTTAGGCTCCTCGCTAAATGCATCATTTAACATGGAAAAATTAAAAGGTTTAGACCTAATGATAATCAAATGCAGTAGCCTACACACACAGCTGGATTGGGGGCGTACGTTGACATTAACTAAACTAAATCATATGTCAGGGAGTCTGCTGACCCAAGCTACTGGCTGCTTGTAGACCAGTCATACAGTGACATGTCAATGTGTGTGTTCTAGTGCGTAGTCTGTTGCACATAAGCCCAATGTATACTCTGTTGTACGATCGTGTCGCATGGCCAAAAGAACAGATTTACAAGATAACAATACATTGCGATGCAACGTATTGTTAGCTTGTACATCTGTACTTTTTGGTGCACGGCACACTTGTGCAATGGAGTATATGCCCATTGGAGTTTATCCCTGCCACACACAGATAACATCTGACTACGGTAGCCAATCTGGCTATTTGTTTCCACGTGTGGGGAAACATCTCTTAAATAGCCCATGGCTTCATTTACTAGCCCATTATCCCCGGAAGTAATGTAGTTATATCAGAGGAGCAGCTGCATGGTGTTCTTCTCTAGGTCCGGTCCAACCATGTCTGTGTACAAATGGAACCAAATGGACAACACTAACATTGAGCATTTCACTGTATAGTTAAACTACTGGTGCAGAAATGCAGGAAAACCAGCTGCGATTTTTTTTTTTTTTGTGTGACTATTTTCATTTATATTTTTATTGGCTTTCTATCTCCCCCATTACACTTTGTCAGCAAAATGCATAATGTGTTATTATTATGCAAATGAACCAATAAGCTGTTCAACTAAGGATGTCAATGTTTAGCCGAAAATACGCTAGAAATATCCAAATATCCTTGAGTAACCTGGACTTCAGAATGGATTCCGAAATGTGTTCGTTGTGTCTGTCTTATTTGTTTTTCTTTGTGCCTTTGAATTGTGAAAGCATGCTGGGACTGTGTGCATTGAAAGTGGCTCTCTAATGCTGTGTTCACACTAGAGGTGACAAAACAACAGGCTACAAGTCATTATTAATATGAAGCCAGCTACACCAAGCTACAAACTGATGCCCGACACTTGTCGCTGTGTGACAAGTGCTTTTTTCAGCATTTCAATGACGCTCAATCAATCGTATGTTTTTTTTGTTTCATATCGTCTGTCGGGTGGAAACCTCATATGTCCAAAATTGCTACTTTTCAGGATTGAAATTCAAAAGTAGCAGATCTACAAGCTCGAAACGCGTCGCTTCGCGCCGCGTTTTGAGCTTGTGGATCTGCTACTTTTGATACTTCTGTGTGAAGCTGTAGTATGATCTAGTAGGGCATTCATTTGCGAAAAAAAATATGGGGGTGAGAGATTTCCGGCCAACGGCAACGATATATTTTAGCTGTTAACCAGTTCCCTCTGCTATTAACCCGACCCTTTTAATTTACCCGGTATGGCTTAACTCATTCAGTGCCAATGAAATAAAAAAATAATTGCGAACTGTGCCAGCAATTTTTCAATTTTCTTATACCTTTTTCAAGTAGTCACAGAATATTTATCTCCAGTATAATCGATCCCCTGATGGGTGCTAATCACTGAGGGTTGCACTGTGTGGTTTCACAAATGTCAACGAGGTCACTGGACCTTGTTGACATTAATTGTCTGCCTTTTGAAAATAACATTATAACATTGAAAAATACATAGTAAAAAAAAGTGCTCAGGAGCCGAGATACAGCCTTTTTCAGTAACAAGTAAGACGCTGGAAGCGAACGCAGCTCGAAAATATTGTGTATTTACGGACTTGTAATCCGTGTTATTTCACTGTGATGGGGAGTGTGTGTGTGTGTGTGTGTGTGTGTGTGTGTGTGTGGTGTTGCATTTAAATCAGAGCATTGTCTAAATTCCTGCACTCTGGCGCCCTCTACATAGGTAGTGCATGCACACAGACAGACACACAGACAGACAGACAGACAGACCCACAACCTGAGCAGGGTTACATAGTAAGCTCCACTTGGTCGGAGGCGCCGCGCCTCCTTCCGCGTTCGCAATAAGTTAAACAAGAAGTGAATGGAGCAGCAAATCTTCAAATGATGATATCTTGGGTTCTGAATGTTTTTATTTTTCAAAAACACGTCGTTGGCACGTTGCGCCATTGCGGTAAAACACGTGAAACGTGTCAATGACACTCAATGAGTTAAGCAACACTTCAACTGCATCTCGGCAGCACTGTAGTTGAACGCAGCATTAGTAGATGTACTTCTTTTCCTTCCTCCCTACAGGTCAGAAGACTTCCCTGACCCAAGAGACGGAGCTCCTGGAGTCTCTCCTACAAGAAGTAGAACACCAGGTTTGTAGCCAAGGAGTCGTAGCTTAACCTCTTAAACCCTACGCTTCATTGACCGGGGTGCCACAGGGGGCTATACTTGGTCCACTCTTTTTCCCCCCCTTTACACCAAATGTCTTAGCTGAAAATAGCACTGTATCTATACTATCTACTGTACAAGCTCATAATGTGTCACGAGGGCGTTGTGAGCTTGTAGATCAGCTATTTTAGCTGAATGTTTGCCCAGAATAGAGATGCAAGGGTTCATGTGGTTAAAGGGCAGGCAGTATACCATTTTGAACATTAATACCAATATTGCATAGTGCATGGTATCATATATCCCATTTTCTGCCTTTGGGGAGCGGTGAAAGACTCCATACTCTGCATCACTATTTGGCCATTTCTTCTACCCACCCCTCTCCTTTGACCCATTCAGACCGGGAACGTGTCTGTGTTATTTTAAGATTTCTTTGGCTATTCAAAAATAGCAGATATACAAGTTCATAGCTTGTATATCGAGTGCCGCAATATGAACTTCCACTAGATCTGCTATTTTTTTTAAATCGTGTAAATGTGTGCAAATCTTTGTATTTTTTTTAAAGCAATTTTTTTTTTTACTCAAATCTTTGCTTCTGAGGGGTCCCTGGAACAACCTATTTTGAGATGGGGGGGGGGGGTTCCGCGGCCAAATACATATCATTTTGGGGGTCCTTGACATAAAAAAGTGTTTAAAAAAAAATATATAGGATTTAGAAGACTGAACCCCCAGAAGCAAAGATGGTAAAAAAAAATATATTTGAAGATTTGCACTTATGTTCACAATATTTCTAAAATAGCAGATATACAAGCTCATAGCGCGGCACTCTCTGTGCTGCGCTTTGAGCTTGTAGATCTGCTATTTTTTAATAGCCAAAGAAATCGTAAAATGACACAGATTCGTTCCCGGATTGAATGGGTTAACATACATGTATTAGTGTAGGAGTTCATCTATAATGTCGTGTTTCTGTCACATTATTAGCCTGTATGTAGGCTGTCCCAAATGATGATCGTTTGTTTTGTGTGTGTGTGTGTGTGTGTGTGTGTGTGTGTGTGTGTGTGTGTGTGTGTGTGCGCGCGCGTCTGGCAGCTCCACTCCTGCAGTAAGAGTGAACTGATCTCCAAGAGCCCAGAGATTCTGCTCATGTTCCAGCAGGTCCACCGCAAACCCATGCAGTCCTTCGTCACCACGCCGGTCCCTCCTGACTTCACCAGGTATTAACTGTAACAACTGGCTCCTTTTGACCCGGAACCTTCCATAACTTGCAACTTTAGAAACTCGAAACGACACTTTTTGAGCTTGTAGATCTGCTATATGTGTGTGTGTGTGTGTGTGTGTGGTTATTCTGGTGTGGTGTATATACTGTATAAGTATATATATATTTTAACACTTCGATGACGGCAGTTTCTCTACCTACTACACAACCAGCCTAGCGATCAGATTGACCCTTTTTTCCCTGCGATTTCATTCGCCACCTTCCTCCCTCGGGGTCTAGCACTTCCTCCCCCACACAGCTGGATACCAGCGGGGATACCATTGTGTTTTAAATGTCGATAAGCGTTGTTTACACAGCAATGGAAACACAAATCCAGAACCTGTGAAATATGTTGAAAGGAATAATACATTGTTAATGAGAGAACTATTCATTTGAGTTATACTTGTAGTTGTACGATGGAAAGTTTTGAAAAATAACTACGCTTTTTTGAAAAGTTTGTGGGGGCCTAGTATAGACAATGAAGTATATAGGGTTTAAGTGGTTATGGCCCTCATTTGTCCCTGTGATACGTTTTGTATCCGCTGCGGTTGCATGTGGGTGGGGGGAGCTCTATGGCTGGGATGGGTGACATTTCCATTTAATATGGGCTTCTCAACATTACATGGTTCTGTATGAAATAATTATAAGTTATGTCTGTGCGGATGTGAGTCCATAAGGCGGAGGAAATGATTAGTCTGGGTGGAGGATCTCTGAGTACGTACGGATTCGGATGACGTCGGTGCTGATTCGTGCGTCTCTACCAGTGGTGGAAGTAATACTCAGATTTGTTATTTAACTAAAAGTAACAATACCACAGTGTAGAAATAACTCTGTTAAGTAAAAGTTACAGTACTTGATTAAAAAGTACAAAGGCATTGGCATCAAAATGTTTTTAAATTCCCAAAAGCAAAAGTACATTTTTTTAAGACATTTGGCAAATTATCATTGTTTGGAAAATAGCAGATCTACAAGCTCAAAATGTCATGAGCTTGTAGATCGGCTATTTTTGAATAGCTTAAGTATAGAATAGGGGCTTTATATTAATAATAAAAATGTGAATAGCTTTAAGTATAGAATATCGGCTTTGTATTTATAATAAAAACGTGCAAAGTAACTAGCAACTAAAGTTTACAAATAACTGTAGTGGAGTACAAAGTATGACATTTGCCTCTTGAGATATAGTGGGCTAGAAGACTGGAGATACTCAAATAAAGTAAAAGTACCTCAAAGTTGTACTTAAAGTACAGCACTTGAGTAAATGTACAGTAGTTTCATTCCACCACTGATCTCTACTATGGCTGTTTCCTCCCACGCTCCTGTCTACAAGGAAGTGAAGATGCTACAAGAGACTTTACGTCAAGCATGAATGAGTCATCATGCACAGGAGATATTTTTATGCCCAACGTTAAGCAGTATCCACAGCTACCGTGAATGTCTCATTTCTGTCACTTTAACGCCTCTGTCTCCATCCCTCTGTCCCTCTGTCTGTCTGTCTGTCTGTCTCCGCAGTGAACTGGTTCCCGCCTATGACTCAAGCACTTTCGTCCTGGCCAACTTCAGGTAAATCACGTCTTGTCACTTCCACCGTGGCTGAGTAATGGCAAAGTTTATATTTTGGCCAGAGAGTTTCTGATTTGCTGATGCAGACCAGAGAGATATCATACCCAGCAAGCTTCTTTTTATTTTATTTTTTAAAGCAGCAACGTACATTTCTCTCCTCCAAGATAGTCACGTAAAACCAATGTTCAATGAATTAGGGCCATTTGAAGTGTAGTAATACTGTTGTAGTGCCCCGTATGTGTGCAAATTTAGTTTGTTTTTTGTTGTGTATTTCTCATGGCAGACCCCCGAACAGTGAAGGAAACTAGTTTTCCTTCACCCTCTGTTATAAGCTGCTGGTTAGTATTATGAATGTCAACACATGGTTTTTAACCAGCTTTAATGTACAGTAACTTGTGGCGGCGCTTGTTGCACTTTGCTGTGAGGTCGCAGGTGCATGGCAGTGATTAAATACCACATGGCTCTCTGCTAATTAACCTGTGACTCATCATGAATTACTATCATTTTCATTGACACAACACTGTGTGTGTGTGTGTGTGTGTGTGTGTGTGTGTGTGTGTGTGTGTGTGCGCGCGTGTGCAGCACTCTAAGGCAGAGGGCTGACCCAGTGTACAGCCCTCCTCTTCAGATCTCTGGACTCTGTTGGAGACTTAAAGTCTACCCGGTGAGTAATCAGTGTAGTAAAATGAGGTGCTGTTAATTTAACTCTGTTCAAGTTTCCGAATTGTATCCCTGATTTTACTGATGTTACCCGTTTTACACTCTCAGACTTAAATTAATATTATATTATATGAATTAATATACTCAATGAAATTGAGTTCCGGAACATATTGTAGTTCCTGTTCATCTGTACTTGACACCAATTTAAGACCAGTTAAATCCTGCTTCATTGGCGTGTGCATAATAAGGCAAAAACACCAGAAATACGTTTGCTTGATGTCACAGAATTGAGCAAATGTACATCAGCACATCGTCGTTAGATGGATGGTCAGTAAATGGTCAGGTTGAAACATACATTAGATGGTCAGGTATTGAAGTGGTCAGATTAAAGCACTATTGCAATAATAGTATAAAGGGACAGGTGCCTAGAGTAATAAATACAACATTATACTAATGTTATATATATATATATAACCTTATAGTTTCAGGATGGGATGTAAATATATGTGTTGCTGGCTAACCTTACGTCCCCCAAAGTGAAGTCCAGTTCAAACGAGGGGAGGAAAGACATTTGTCAGAATATATTTGTTGAAGTCATCATTACAGCATGTAAAGTGTGTGTGTTTGCGTGTTTATCCAGGACGGTAACGGTGTCGTTCGAGGAAACTACCTCTCTGTGTTCTTGGAGCTGTCTGCCGGACTTCCTGAGACTTCAAAGTATGTCCGTTACATTGTCAAATAATAAATAAAAGAAATCAACTGACGGCAACCAGTTGAAAAATGTTGTGTGTGTATTACTCCTTTACTTACTGTATTTGTTGGGGCCAAATGTCCCCACAAGTATAGTAGAATTTGAGTAAAGAGTAAGAAAATGTGTTTTTTTGTGATTAAAAAGAGTTTGGTTGGGGTTACAGTAGGTTTAGGCATCTAGTTGTTGGGGTTGTAGTTATGGCAATATACTTGATTCCACACTGGTGTCACGTTGTGAGCTTGTAGATCAGCGAAGTAGATTAGTAGAGCACCTAAGTATAATTCAGGGGTAGGGCTAAAAATGAGGGAGGCTTTGTAAAAAAGAAAGGCATTGATAAAATTGCTGTCGTTTTGTGTGTGCGTCTCTCTCAGGTATGAGTACCGTGTGGAGATGGTCCACCAGGCGTCCAGTGACCCCACTAAGAACATCATCAGGGAGTTTGCGTCGGACTTCGAGGTGGGAGAGTGCTGGGGCTACAACCGCTTCTTCAGACTGGACCTGCTGGCCAGCGAGGGATACCTCAACATGCAGACAGACACCCTGGTCCTCCGGTAAAAATCTGACTGTTTTACAGTTTTCACTTCGTCGACTAAAACCATGTCAAAAGATGTTCATCGACTACCTTTTTTCACTGACGAAAACTAAATAACAACTGAGCTTTGATGATTAAAGCTATGACTAAATATACATTTTGTCGACAAATAACTAGACTAAAATGTTAGGGAGGGATTAGTGGAGAAGAGATCCAGTAGAACTATGAAAAGTCATTTTATGTTTGGCTGCGTGTGGGTGTCACACTCCGAAAGTAGCTGATCTACAAGCTCACAACGCGTCACAGGCTCGTTGTGAGCTTGTAGATCGGATTTTTTTGGCACACAGCCGAAAGTATAAATCAGCCGTTACGACGCCATCATGGCCCGCCAACATACATTTTAGTCGACTAAATCAACTGTAGATTTAGTCGACTAAAACCGCATAATGTTTAGTCAACTAAAACTAAACTAAAACATTTTCAGATGACAAAAACTAAATGGAATTTTATTCAAAAGACAATGACCAAAACTAAATCAAAATGTTCTGTAAAAATGAACACTGATGCTTTACCAATTATTTGTCGGCCCACTTGCAATATCCTCACGTTCCAGCAGTGGGCCCCGGCCAATAGGTTGTTGAGAACCACTGTGCTAAAAATAATAATAATAAGAGAGCAGTTTTCACCATGCAATGAGAATATAAGTTCTAAAATCAACGGAGCAACTTGTGGAGTTACATCGTGGCAAGCTAACTAACCGTACACAACCCAAACCTCTACCACCGTGTGATTTGGCTTTAAACCGCGGTAAGCAACGGCATGTGGAAAACACATTTCAATCTGGTAATCATTTCAAACTCAAACAAATTGCAGTATGTTTCGGATAATTGTCAGCCGCAATGTCAAGTATATGGTGAGTCATATTCAGTGGGTAAACATGCCGGTATGGTCTTTTAACACAGTGCTCTCATTACCGTCGATTGTGAAATGATGCAGTGAGTGTTAGAACTGCTGTAATATGCAAACATAATGTAAATAACCAACACAACTCAACATTTATTATGCAGATTTGGAATCTGTTGTTAAGCATCTATTTTAAAAAACATATGTAAAAGGAGGCAGTCAAGGAAACGACAAGGTGGTAGTTTATCAACTATGTTCATACATTTTTGAAAGTAACATTATTAAGGATATACTGTATGATGGTCATGATTATTGGTACTGGTCATTGTTAGTCATTTCTTTGTATATTGTTGCTGTTGGGCAGAAAGCTCTCATCTGTTAGTCATTTCAAATATATTTTAAAATACATATTTTAATTATACTAAGAATAGTGCGTTTAAGTGGTTAAGTCACAACATGCTGTGGTCTGTTATTACTCAGCAACGCTGCTGCTCTGCCTCTGTTAACGTTGCTATGGAAGCAGGAACTTGTAAGCCAATAAAACGTAATATTTCATGTCAAATTATTGATTTTGTTCATGAGCAGCCATGTAATAAGTGGGATAATATACAGCGAGGCAGTTACTGCGAAATGGACCGCTTCAGGGATAAAGCAGGACCTCGGCTCATAGCTGAGAGTGGGGCTGGTGCAGCTCAAGCAATCAACATGTCCCTTTTTTAAACTACACAGTAAAGTCCTCGCTGTTCATTTATCCATTTGTAACCCACTAGGGCATTCACAACTAATGATTTGTGTGAGTCGACTGTTTTGACCAATTAGTAGACTAGTCGAAATTAACATTAAAAAAAAAAGGGGGGGCATTGTTTTAATGCCATCCTACTACTATATTACTATTATTATTATCCTCTTTTTATTATGCCCTTATTTTTATGGCGTTTTAAGGGAAGCGCTTCTGGCACAGCAGCACAGCACCACAGCAGCGTCTCCAAGGATCCCCATTGCCCAATAATAGGCTTTTATTGGGCATACTTTTGACCCCCTTTTGATAAAAAATAAAGTCAGGAGGATAATAATAATAATAGTAAGACGGGCCATTACTATGGCATAAAAAAAAATAAAAAAACTATTCGACTAGTACCAACAGAGTCGACTAGTGGTTATACTAGTCGACTAGTTGGTGAAAACCCTATAACCCACAGAGAGTGTATGTTTGCTGCATATTATCTGTAAATGTAACCTAACCAAATGGGCATACGTATGGTTATATTGTACTCTCAGACATAAATTGACACTTAACAATGTTTACATACACAGTGACATGGTTGCACATTCAATAAGCAGTGTGCAATTTGTTGACAGTCTGTGTTGTACTGCATTGTTATCTGTATACTGTACGTATGCACTTTTTTTGTATTTTTAACAGCAGAAACTCTATTGTTCGATGGGAAATTTGGATGGACACAAAGTCTATTCTATCATAACGGTGGCTTCAAGGTCGTTGTTGTTGCAGGTGCCTGGTGAATTGTCTGCTTGTATCGAGTAACTGTTGTGTTGCAGGTACCAGGTGAATTGACCGTTTGTGTTGTGACCTTTGCAGGTACCAGGTGAATTGACCGTTTGTGTTGTGACCTTTGCAGGTACCAGGTGAATTGACCGTTTGTGTTGTGTGCCCATTGCAGGTATCAGGTGCGCTCACCCACCTTCTTCCAGAAGTGCAGAGATCAGTACTGGTACATCAGCCAGCTGGAGGCCGCTCAGTCTAGCTACATCCAGCAGATCAACAACCTCAAAGAGGTTTGTGTGTGTGTGTGTGTGTGTGTGTGTGTGTGTGTGTGTGTGTGTCTGTGAGCCTGTGTGTGTCTGCACCGTACCATGACGATGAGTGAGCAATGTGAACCCTGCTTTTATTTCGAGCTTGGAAAATGAACCCGTAGCGTTTGGATTATGCAATGATTTTCAGTTTAATTTGCCAGAGACTCTGCAAAGTAGTGCTCTGATTAGCCTGGTTAGGATTCTGTTTGAAACATCATCTTCCCTAATAAAAGATTGCAGTCTCTGGTGATTTGGAATTGGCAGTGGGCTGTAATTTAAGTGTTTTTCAGACCTTCAAGCTGCTAATCTTAAATTATTCCATATCCCAGCCCATTTTAGAGTAATGTAAAAACGTGTAAAACGATTGAATTCAATCATTCCATTATTCATTTATTTGTTAAGGTGGATTCTGGTGGGTTTTGAAAGTTGCTCTGAAAGCGGTAAAAAAAAGAAAAGTAGGCATTACCTGGCTTAGCATGACTTGATGTCACCATTGCTACAACATAAATGTCACAAGCTTCCCTTGCCCTTGGCCTTAATTAGCGACGCTTCGCTTTGACGACGTAACATCTGCACCATGGGTTGTTGGCTAAATATAGATATATATTTTTAATATCGTCAGTTGTCAGTCATTAGCTACATGAACACTAGCGTCCCAATATCTGGGCCAAACATTCGGCGGATCTACAATCTCCAAACGGAGACCTTGTATCTCCATGTTTCAAAATGTTTTGTCGTTAAGTGAATGCCCTTAAAAAAGTAGTGAAAATAGTCGATCTACAAGCTCATAACTCGAGAGCTTGTAGATAAGCTATTTTCATATTAACATACAATGGACATACAAGGACAATACAAATTGTTAATTGCAATTATTTGTGTGACAATCATCATGTAAAATATCATAATCGTGACAGCCCCTAGTTACGGTGTATTTATTTATTATAATTTTTTTTTCAGAGGCTGGCCATCGAGTTGTTTCGCAGGCAGACATCTCGCAGCTCGTCCCCTCCCGACATGAGGCCGGGGACGGGGTCCCTGGCCTCTGAGAGAGACCCCCGCTCGGGGAAGAGCGAGGACTGCGTCCACCCGAGCGCCGGAGACGCCAAAGAGGGCGAGGAAGAGGAGGAAGACCAGAAGACCCAGCACGACGACTCCAACGTGAGTAACACCGCTGCTGTGTTACCACAGCTAACCAGATGAACCAGATTTAGCGAGAGAAATGAGCAACCAGGTCTATGAAAACCAAAAGCATCTACATGAGTCACAAGTGTGAGCTTGTAGACCGGCTATTTTGGGGGAAAAAGTGACAAATTTGAAATATCTTTGAAACAATTTAACACTACAAATCTGGTATGGGGGTCCCTGGCACAAAATGTTTTCAGATGGGGATTACACATTACATATTAATTTGGGGGTCCTTGACATGAAAGTGTTTGAGAACCACTGGTTTAAACAACATTTAGAAAGCAAGCCCAAATAAGCAACAAGCAACAATTGGGCCGCAACTACCAATATTTACAAGCAACTTTACAGAAAAACAAGCCCAAAGTCGATTATAATAAGCAGACCTGGCAACACTGCCTACCGCCACTCTTCTGGACAATTATCGCTGGTACTGGCGGGTGTGAGTCAACGTACTGTACTGGTAGCTCCTCTCTCTCTCCATCCATTCTGTCTCTCTGCTCCTCTCCTCCTCTCCTGTCTGCTCTCTCCATTTCCTCCTGCAATCGCTCTGAGCTTGCATTGGTTGCTTAAGTTATGTGCAGCGGTGTCTCTGTCACCATCCTCTCGTCAACTTTATCTTTGAATTGTAATGTTGTAGTCCGCCCTTCTATCTACTTAATCTTTTAATGTTTGGAATTTAAAGATAAATGTGTATTTGGCAAGGTTTTCCGCTTGCGTAACAGCATGCTGGCCTTTCGCTGTCTGTGATGAACCATTCACCAGTCTGTGCATGTAGATCAACGTGGATATTTTAATGTCCAGTGCAGGGAGGTTACTACAGTGATTGTGTGTTGTAGAGGGCTCTGAATGTCATGGCCAGTGTGTGTGTGTGAAGTCCAACCGCCCCCAATACATCAAGTTTGTTCTCCTATACGGCTGTGAATTCCGGTCCTTGTAGTCCTATTAGATGGGTGCTACTCCAGAGAGCTGCGTGCAGTGCTAAACATAAACCAGAACCAAAACACGTTACCAGCGCGCATCTGTATTTGGGTTTTTACCAAGAGCGAGTAAGAAGATAGGACAGCCAGGGGAGCTCCCAGCCAGCAAGCCTGTGCTGTGGGAGCCAACACACAGGCATCGATTCCTCACCTACCTACGTGGACGTGCTAAAGAAAGATGCGAGGGAGGAAGGATCAGGATGACTGGAGACACCGCCCGAGGGCTCGTCCGAGGATGACCCAGAAATGTCGGTTTCACGTCGGGCGAGAAGCACTGCTCAGAATGCTTTTCTGGGGTATATGCTTAGGATAATGCTTAAATAGATTATACTTCGTTCGAGGAAAATGGCATTTCTATTAGCCGATCTACAAAAATAGCATATCATTTTTATTTTTTTTTGGGGGGGGGGCTATCTTGGCTGTTTTGGTGAGCGTATAGTATAGTATACATCAGGCTTAATAACTTTCAACCTGGTGTCCCTATTTTGGACATATCAATATAGGCAATCATTAAAAAAAAGAAGACTCTTCAAGCGGCCTTTTTTTTGCAATTATCACCGAAGTATAAAATAAGGTGATATTTGTTGGTTAAAACATAACAACATTTTGTTATAAAGGTAAAAGCACTACATTTTGATAGTATTCATTGCTGTATAGAGTGTTTGTTCAGTAACAGGGGTCTCTCTGTCTCTCCAGCTCTTTAACTAACGGAAAAAATACATTTTCAGGTGGGTGGACAAATTTCAGCCAATCGAAGAGCAAGTACCCATTTATCAGCTTCATCTTTATAGTGTTCCAGTTCCAGGAGACTGCCGTTTCTATAGCAATGATTGCTATCAGAATATAGAGCTATTTAACACTTATTTTAACAAAATAAATCACTTCTGTGGTCAGATTGAATAAGCGGCTGTCCAACCAGCTGGACCCTCAGAACACCATGCTGCTGCAACAGGCCTTCAAGATGGGGAATGTCAAACCCGAACACTGCCGTTTCCCTCCCTGTACGCGTTTCCTTGTCTTATAAAAAGGGGATCAAACACCCGCTGAAAGCAGGCATTGATCCCAGTCTTTAACACATTGAGTGCCAGCCAGGTATGCGTCCAAATCATCCTCAGAGTGCCAGCGTTTTTTTTCAGTGTTTTGACGATCTTTGGACAGCCGCAGAAGCCACTGCGTGCACCCGGATGTAAACAAAAAGAGTCCGGGGGATGGGGGGAGGGTCCCGTCTATCCACTGTAAAAAAAAATGTTTTACCGCGATCAGCCATTTTAGAGCGATCACCTGTCGAAAATGGCTGTTTCTTTTTCTCATCCTATCATTGGGGCGGACGGAAGTGACGTTTTTTGGGACGACGTCACATCCGTCGATTCCTTCTAGCACAGCCGAGGGATCATTCCTAAGTTGCGTTAGAGCGCCCTCTTGTGGAATTGTCTAAAAAGTTTGGGGAAAAGACGTAGATCTACGTTTATAGCACTCGATGGTTGGATTTCAGAAGACGTAGATAGAGGTCTTAGGCACCTAATGTGTTAACGGTGCCTTTGGATGATGACGTGTGTGTTGTGTGTGTGTGTGTGTGTGTGTGTGTGTGTGTGTTTAGGAGCTGTCTGATGGGGACCTGGAGGTGGACTTCCTGACAGAGGAGGAGGTGAACCCGCTGGACGGCAGCAGCACGTCCGGAAGCTCCACGGCCACCAGCAACACGGAGGAGAACGACATCGACGAGGAGACCATGTGAGTTCTGCTTTTTGATTGCTTGAATACTTTTATTAGTAAACGGCACAGAGGTGCAGTCAGACATTAAGGCTAAAAGGATAACGCAAACTGGTCCTGGGGACTTGTTTCCTTTGTGGTCCTATGTATTCAATTCATCAACAAAGCATATCATGTCCACGCTCGCAAGCTTACAACACTGCGACGTGATGTTTGTAAGCTTGTAGATAGTCTATTAAGATTAAAGAGTTTTTGAAGTGGTCAAACTAGCAATAGAATGCATGTTCAATCTTCCAGAAAATCCTAATCTCAGATACTTCATAAAAGCAATGGTCAGGCTCTGGCCATAACCGTTTAGTTAGTTTGGCTGGCTTGACACGTTAAATCTTTTATGCAATGTATGTCCTCATTAATGCAATGATTCAGAAACCAACTGTTATAAATATACGTGTATATATCAAATTTGAGTTAAAGTAGCCGGGTTTTTGCCATGTGTGGAGGCAGTGCTTACACAACGTTAACCAGCTGTGTGACATTTTGATTTAATTGACGTCCCTCCTCCCACGAGCACATGAGCGTCTTCCAACAACGAACAACCAGGCGAGGTGTGTGACATTCACCGCGCAGACACACACACACACACGCACACGCACACGCGCACGCGCGCACCGGAAAGAAAATCGCTGTAAATGGATGTTATTTTAGAGTGCGGCGCCCTCAGGCCATCTGTGAGGGAGTCCCCCCCACCCCCCACCCCCACCACTATCCATCAGCGCCACTCTAGTCTCTATCTGTCCCTCCCCCTCCCCCCCTCTCTCTCTCCCCCCCAGATGATGGGCGGGCAACACACACACACAAACACACCAAGTGCCTTTTTGCCTTTTTATATCTGTGGAGTGAGAGAGCTGTGAGTCATTCTCCATGGGCTCCACTGGCAGACAGACAATGGCTCCGCAGACATTATCAGCCACCCACCTAGCATGAAGGAAAAGAGAACCATTATGATACATCTGGGGGAAAAAAACCTGCCCGCAGTGCTGCTCTTCCAAACATTTAGATGTTGATGGTAAAGCATCTGATGTAGAAATCACTTAAACGTTGTGTTGGTGATACATTAGCAAAAATCTGTATTTGTGATTATTAAATCTAAATGGGTTTAGAGTTTGTGTCAGACTTATTTCTGGCTGTGTTGTCCCAGTGCCAGAGATTTTTCAATTTATCTTAGATTTTCAAGTAGTCACAGAATAATTTATCTCCAGTATAATCGATCCCCTGATGGGTGCTAATCACTGAGGGTTGAACTGTGTGGTTTCACAAATGTCAACGAGTTCATCGTGACCTTGTTGACATTAACAGAGATGAAGACGCCAGGATCCTATTCCCTTAATGACTCCCTTGTAACAGTCCGATTACTTAACATTTCCTGTATGCTTTTAAATCTTAGGCAGTGAATGTGTTAAATCACTTAATATAAGAACTGTGTTCCAAAGCGAAACTCCAAAAAATGAGTCTGGGCGTTGTGCCAGGGAGAGCTGGCTTTGTATCGTTTATGATAATTTAGTTATATTTGATACAGTCTGTGATTTGTAGGCGGGCTTGTATTTTTGGCCTCTTTGGATAACTTAGTAGTTTTCTAGGATCAGTTTATGGCTTGGTAAGCATGAGAGTAAAAGGTCTGGACTATTGTTATTTTTGGAACACAAGTTATATTGTGTCTGCCGGGTCGAAGCCTCATATGTCCAAAACAGGATTCAAATTCAAAAGCATCAAAAGTAGCAGATCTACAAGCTCAAAACCTGTTTTAACCCATTGATACCTGGAACGCTTCTGTGTCACTTTAGATGCCTTTGGCTATTCAAAAATAGCAGATATACAAGCTCATAGCGCGGCACCGAGTGCCGCGCTACGAGCTTGTAGATCTGCTATTTTTGAAAAAATCGTGATTTTTTTTTTTTTACATTTTCTTCAAAAAACTGTTAGGATTTAGATTTTTTTTTAAGAATCGCCTCAGGTCTTAATGGGTTAAGCTTGCAGATCTGCTACTTTTGATGCTTTTGTGTGACGCTGTAGTATGATCAAGTAGTGCATTCATGTAAGAAAAAACACGAAAAGTTGAAATATGGAGATAAGAGGTTTCTGCCCGACAGCAACGATGACCCAGGGGTGTGGTTTTGATATCAGGTCTTGATACTCTATCAAGATTAATTTTTTTTCACCTCATGGAGACTTGAATTCATGGATATTTTTTACTTTTTGTCGCATTCCTAAGCCAATAATTTGATGACCAGCGGACCGGTAGGCAGCGGTTCCGGTAGGAGACACAAAGGAGACTCTTTGTGTCTCCTACCGGAACCGCTGCCGGTCATCAAATTATTGGCTTAGGAATGCGAGGGGGTCATTTTGGGGGTGAACTATCCCTTTAACACGGCAGCCGAATGGCTGTAATGATCAATCAATCGATTTTGTTCCGTCTTGGATCAATGGAACTAATGTAGCATACAAGTTGGAGCTTACTAATTTTGCATGACATTTTTATTTATATATACTGTACCGTAATTTCCGGACTATAAGGCGCACCTGAATATAAGCCGCACCAGCCAAATTTAGGGAAAAAAAACAAATGTGTGCATATACAAGCCGCACTGGACTATAAGCCGCAGGTGTGAAATCCATAGATTTAGAAGGTCCCCTAGTGGCCGTTAGCTGTAAAAATCCATAGATTAGCCGCACCGCTGTATAAGCCGCAGGGTCCAAAAATGGGGGGAAAAGTCGCGGCTTATAGTGCGAAAATTACGGTATTTCTTTCATATTAATGTTACATAATCATCTTAGTGTTTTGCCACTCGCGGTATCCTCAACCTTAATCCTAGATCTGCTACTTTTGCTGTTTTTCAATTGCAATCCTGAAAAGTAACTGTTTTGGACATACAAGGTTTCCTTCCACCCGACAGAGACGATATATAATGGTTTGGGAAGTTCCACAGAGAAACATTTCTTGTATTTCTGCCACATGTACTTTTGTTAAGAGGATTATGGCAGTGCTGTCAGAATAGGATGGATGAAGTACATTACATATTCCCCTGGTAAATCCTTCAGGAAATGATGGGGAATCTACTTTGTATGATTTCCATCTACGTTATGCCTGCTTTTATTTCAGCTTTATGCTATGTGTGTGTGTGTGTGTGTGTGTGTGTGTGTGTGTGTGTCTTATTTAAGAATTGAGAAATGGATATTGTGATGACCATTTTCTTGGTCCTCACAAGAGAGCGTTTTTTTCTTATTTTGTTAGATTTACAATTAGGAAAAGACTCAGATTGGGCTTAAGACTAGGCACTTGGAGGTTAGGGCGTTGTGCACCGAAAATAGCCGATCTACAAGCTCACAGCGCGTTGCGTCGCATTGTGAGCTTTTAGATCGGCTATTTTGGGCTTTAAAGGTTTTGGGGCTTAAAGCTTAAAAAGGCAAAGGTTTGGGAGAAAATCCCTTTCATTTACCACTTAAACCCCAGCATCTGTATTGTGGGGAAAGCTTTCACTGACAATAGCAGATCGACAAGCTCACAACGGCACACGCTTTGCCGTGTTGTGAGCTTGTCGATCGGCTATTTTCAGCGAAAGCTTTCCCCTCAATAACGGAGACCAGAAAATACACTAGTATAGAGCCCTGAGGGTTAGGGGCTTAACCATATGGGCTTTAAGTGGTTAAATCACCATGTTAAAATGCTGATGTCCTCACTAGTACAGTAATACTTACTACGGTGTGTTTGTAGGTCGGGGGAGAACGACGTGGAGTTCAACGGGGCGGCGCTGGAGCCAGAGGAAGGGGAGCTGTCTGAGGACCTGGCAGGGGCCACAGGTAACAACACATCCTAGTCACCTTTCTGCTTACTATGAAGGAACCAGCTTCATAAACACATTTAACCCATTAAGACCTGAGGCGGCTTCTAAACATTTTCAAAATCCTAAAAAAAAAATCGGAAAAAAATGTTTTAAAAATAATTTTCACGATTTTTCAAAAATAGCAGATCTACAAGCTCGTAGCGCGGCACTCGGTGCCGCGCTATGAGCTTGTATATCTGCTATTTTTGAATAGCCTAAAGAAATCTAAAAGTGACACAGATGCGTCCCAGGTATCAATGGGTTAAAAAGGCTCAAAATGTCATGAAATATAACCAGTAAACCAGGTTATGGTTCATTTATTTGATTGATTGAAACCTTTTATTTATTCTCGAAAAGAGCGTTTAGGTTTACCCTCATTTGCAATGCTGTCAAAAATCAACAATTAAGACGCATGCAGATATAAAACACAAACAACGAAATAAGACCAGAAAAAAAAAAAAAAGAACTAGCGAGGTAGGGAGATTTTTGAAAGCAGGTTTAATAAATTGGCCATAGGATTGAGGCATTCATTTTTTTTTACACAAGTTGTAGATTGTTCCATGAAACTGTAGCATCATAGCAGAAAGCTAATTTGCCCAGTTCAGTCTGAGCATGTGGAACCCTCAAATGTAAGCCAGTTGTAAGAGTGGAAAAACAGCACTTACCAGAACCCGCTCAAACAGCAGTGTGATATATGGTGGGAACTTCCCATCAATAGCCTTAAAAATAAACTGGTACCAGACCAGTGCCTTGTTCTCCTCTCAGAGAGGGAAGACCAACCTATTCTGTCATAGAGGATACAATGCTGAGTGCTGTAGCTTTCACCAGTAATGAATGTAAGTTCTGAGTGATGGACTGTATCTAGGGATAAAAGAGTGGTAGGGGCAGCATTTCTATAAATGGCATCACCATAGTCCAATTGATTGCTGTGGGGGAAATTCAGTAACACGGCCAATATGTACTCCTTCCAACGTCCAAACCTTTCTTCGGAAAGGGAGGTGATTTAACTAATTTGACGTCATTCTGAGCTTCGGAAGAGCGGTCCCAGAACTTTGACTCGGACTCTGAATTCTGTCTGAATTATAGTTCGGCAAGCCTGAAAGGAGTATGTATTTGCCTTAAGGCAGCACAGCAGTTAAGATGCAGTTACCGGGCAAGAAAAGTACTGTAGATACAGCAGGTTAAAATACATCACACTCAAAGAAACACCCTCAATAAAATGATCCTGTTTCTGGTTATGCCAGTATCAGACAAATTACCTGTGCATGTAAAAGCATCCACTTTCTGAAATGAATAACCTACTCTACGCACTACCTCTAAAATACATCCTCTTCATGTCAATATAAAATACATAAAAACCATCCAATCATGATGATTGCATGGATTTTTATATTCCACAGAATGTATGTAGGTGTGAGATGAGAGGAGAGGTGCTTTGGGTGAATTACATTCCCCTTTAAAGGTACTGACTATGTCACTTTTAAAGGTACTGACTATGTCACTTTTGATCAGTTCCAGCCAATCACTCTGTCCTACCTCAACGATACAATTATGCACCTTCGCTCAACTAACTGCCCTTCTGACAGCATCCCCCCCCGGCTCCTCAAAGAAGTCCTTGGCGCTGTTAGCCCAAGTGTATTATTACTCATCAATTGCTCCCTCACCTCTGGTTGTGTCCCGGCTGCCTTCAAGCACGCTGTTGTAAATCCCCTTCTCAAAAAGAAAAACCTAGATCCATCCGTTTTGTCCAATTTTAGACCTATCTCCCAGCTACCTTTCCTTTCGAAAGTTCTGGAGAAGGTAGTCTATGCCCAACTTCAGTCATTTTTAATTACCCACAACCTTCATGAGAAGTTCCAGTCAGGCTTCAAACCAGGCCACAGTACCGAGACAGCTCTCCTTAGGGTTTTTAATGATTTAATTTTAACTGTTGATACCGGTACCCCTGCCATCCTTGTGCTCCTCGACCTCTCAGCGGCGTTCGACACTGTCGATCACAGGATTCTGCTGTCACGCCTCGAACACCAGGTTGGTATCACAGGCACAGCCCTGTCCTGGTTCATGTCCTACCTGTCTGATGGGACCTTTTCAGTTAAACTGGGGGAATTCGCATCACCCTCGGCCCCCCTCACGTGCGGGGTCCCCCAGGGTTCCATGTTAGGCCCAATACTATTCCTGCTGTATATGCTACCCCTCGGGCCCATTTTCTCCACACACAATATCTCCTTCCATTGCTATGCCGATGATGTCCAGATCTACCTACCCATCAAACTGGACTCAAACAACTCCTTTCAACCACTACTCGACTGTTTACAGGATGTTACAACCTGGATGGACAATAACTTCCTCACACTCAATCAAAACAAAACTGAAATCATACTATTTGGCCACAACACCGTCACACCCCCCAACATCCCGGACACCCTCAAATCCAATATTTGCTCCTCTGCCAAAAACCTTGGTGTAATTCTGGATAGCGCCTTCAAATTTGACAAACATATCAGTTCCGTGGTAAAAGCTAGTTTCTTTCAACTCCGACTCCTCGCCAAGGTTAAGGCCTATCTCCCCCGACAACAATTAGAAATAGCCATTCACGCCTTCATTTCCTCACGACTGGACTATTGCAATTCCCTCTACACTGGCTTAGAACAATCATCCGTCAGGCGCCTACAGCTGGTCCAAAATGCTGCGGCTCGCCTTCTCACCGGCACAAAAAGACGTGAGCACATCAGTCCTGTCCTGGCCTCACTTCACTGGCTCCCTGTCAATTTTAGAATTCATTTTAAGGTCCTTTTATTTGCTTTTAAATCTCAAAACGGGCTTGCTCCATTATACCTCTCTGAGCTCATCAATCCTTATTTTCCAGCCAGGGCCCTAAGGTCCGCTGATCAGTCCCTACTGATCGTCCCAAAAACCAAAAAAAGGACCAGGGGTGGCCGCGCTTTTGCTGCTGCCGCCCCTACGCTCTGGAACGACCTCCCTCTCCCCATCCGTTCTGCCCAGTCCATTGGGGTTTTTAGATCCCTTCTAAAAACCCACTTATTCTCTTTGGCTTTTAATTGTCCTTGATCTGCTGCTATTGTGTCCTAATAATGCACTGTTTTTGTCTGTGCGCCAATGGGCGCTTATTGATGCGTTGATGCTTCGTTTTACTCAACCCTGTACAGCACTTTGGTCAGCTTTTGTTGTTTTAAATGTGCTTTATAAATAAAGTTTGATTTGATTTGATTTGATGGGAAGTGTGCTATGTACCTTTTTAGTACTATTGAGTTTGGTTTTGGGTTTGATTATTATATATTTTTTATAAATGAATGCCCTACTTAATCGTTCACCACCATAAGTAGCAAAAATAGCCGATCCACAATGTGTCTGTGACGCATTGTGGATCGGCTATTTTTGAGACATTTTTACAGAGAAAATCAAAGTGATTTATTTCTGTCTGTGGGCTTTATAAATATTGAACAAAGAAGAGCTTGTGATAATGACTACTGTACATTGAAACACAGGTTCTTTTTTTCCCTGAAAAGTAGTAGTTTTGGAGATGCAAGGTTTCCACTGGACAGCAACGATATCCTTTATGGTGAAACGTGCTTCTTTAACTTCAATCTTTTATGTCCGATAAATCGGTCTCTTGACCATAGACTGACAAGGCACTAACTGGACACTGCAGCAGTCAAACACAGTGATATGAAAACGTCGGTATCAAGATATCCAAGACACTTTATAACAGTATTTTCATGGTAAAGTCATGTACTCCTTGTCTCTCTCTGTTGCTTCCCTTTTAAACTGTCATTCAGAAGTCAGATTTTCACTTATTTTAGGTACATTGTTAAATTGTGTAATTAAGTACTGTATAGAGCAGCGCTATTCAACCCACGGCCCGCGGGCCGCATGCGGCCCCAACGCAGCGTCTTGGCGGCCCCTCATGGTCAAAGAAAAACAATTTAATTATTTTTTTTAATTTTTAAGCACAGGATAAAAATATACATTTCCGTTCAAATTTATGTGTTGCTAATTTTTTTTCTCAAAAACAGACAGACATACATACAGGTGCGTCAATTGTTACAGGTATAATGCATAGTTTTCTATGCATTTCGTTTTTTGGGGGGGGTTTGACCCCCAATTTTTTCCGGCCGCACGGCTTCGCCACGCGCCCAGGATTAAATCTCTGGGAGTTGGCAACCCTAACCTTGCCATGCCTTAGCTTTTGCTGAACTGATGCCACTGGACATACACACAAAGTAAACAGGTACACTTTCAATATGATGTCAAAAAGTACATTTTCTTATAACAATAACAATGTGTAGTGTGTGTTACAAAATCCATAATAGGACCGTCATTTTTAGCTGGCGGCCCCTTGGACTTTTGGTATTTTGCTGAGTGGCCCCTGAGCCATCTTAAGTTGAGTAGCCCTGGTATAGAGAAATGTGGTTGTTATGACACATCGCTATTGATCATCTGACACTTTGTGTCCATATTATGCCTAATTAACACAACGGGAACATTTTGTTCATGTGATTAATTCGCCCAAAAATATATTATTTCGAGATGTTCTTCCTGCCATTAGTACAGTACGTCCAGAACACAATTATTATGCAGCGTTTAACACATTGGGTGACAGAATTTCATAATAACAGAATACATTCGGTGCCTGGAATCTCACCGTTTGCGTTCCATTGTGCTGTTTAAAGCTGTAGACTCCATGACGAGCGATCCATGAAAAAAAAAAGCATGCCTCCATTTTGCCCGATGGGCCTGGCTAACGGCTGGAACGATAACATCTTTCACGCGGGTCACAATGGCAAAGCGATCGCGGATACAAAATGAGTCGTTTTCCCCAGCGTAAAAAGTTTCGGAGTTATAGGGGTTTTAGAGAAGGAAATAGAACGGAAGCGGATGGGGAGCCATGTTTTTGACACGGTGATCCATCTGTCCCTTCCTTCTCAGAATCGCCTAGGGTGATTCCAGAGCTGCTCTAGCCCCTCCCGCGTGGAAAGAAACGGAAAAAAATACGGCCAAAATACATATTCAATTTGGGGGTCCTTGATGCAAAAAAAGCTCAACAACTAAGTGTAACTCAGTCTTCATGGTCTATAAAATGTGTTGTCTCTCGGCGCGGCAGGTGGTTCGAGCCCCAGCGTGTGCTTGCTGCATCGTAGCTGCAGCGCTGCGGGGGGCTGCGATGCCGTCGGGCCAGGCGGCGGCGGCACCAACAGCCTGCTGGACATCGACCCGCTCATACTGATCCAACTGCTGGACCTGAAGGAACGCAGCAACGTGGAGGCCCTCTGGGGCCTGCAGCCCCGGCCCCCTGTCTCACTGCTGCACAGCCAAGGTACAGTGGTGGAAAAAGTACTCAAATGTTTTACTTAAGTAAAAGTATCAATACTGCAATGTATAGGTACTCCGTTACAAGTAAATGTCCGGAATTCAAAATTTACTTGAGTGAAAGTACAAAAGTATTGGTATCAAAATGTACTTAAAGGGGAAATCCACCCATTTTCAATATTTAACTATGTCATTAATATAGCATAAAGGAGTTGTGTGGAAATAAGAAAAAATTAAAAAAAAAAATAACATTGCAAAAAAATTTAACATTGCAAAAAAATTAACATTGCAAATTACACTGTGATGACTCATCATGGTGTAATTTGCAATGTTAATTTTTTTGCAATGTTAAATTTTTTTGCAATGTTAATTTTTTTTTTGATTTTTTCTTATTTCCACACAACTCCTTTATGCTATATTAATGACATAGTTAAATATTGAAAATGGGTGGATTTCCCCTTTAAAGTACCAAAAGTAAAAGTACTAAAATGTTTGAAAATAGCAGATCTACAAGCTCACAACGCGACGCGTTGTGAGCTTGTAGATCGGCTATTTGCAAATAGCCTAGGTATAAAATAGGGCTAAAGTGGTTAATGAATGTTTCATTATATCATAATTTCTATCTGAAAAGTAACTAGTAACTGAAGTTTTCAAATGATTGTAGTAGAGTAAAAGTACAATATTTGCCTCTGAGATGTAGTGGAGTAGAAGTAAAAGTACTGAAAATTGGAAATACTCTAGTAAAATAAAAATACCCCAATATTGTACTTAAGTACAGTACTTGAGTAAATGTACTTAGTTACTTTACACTACTGCTAACGTACACACACACACACACACACACACACACACACACACACACACACACACACACACACACACACACACACACACACACACACACAGTGGATGAAGAAGTGTATGGTTTGATAGAGGGGTAGGAAGATGGGTAGACTAGAAAAAGTGCCAGGTCAGGTAGGTTATTGTGGGCCAGCAATGTTCGGAATTCCCCAATCAGGATGGAATATGAAAAATCGGACGGATCTGTCTTGATCACTTGACTATAGACATATTGTGTACCGATTTGCGTGATGTTTGAACAAAATGTATAGGAGTAATATAATTTTGCAAAAATCTTTCTCCTGGTGGCGCTATAATAGGGAAATGTTAAAAAGGGTGACATTTGTTCCTCAACGTAGTGCGAATGTGTGTGCAAAGTTTCACCACAATCGGACGCTGCGTTCATGATTTGTGGCATTAAAAGTTACGTATTGCTGCTTTAATTATTAAGACCTGGAACTGTGTCATTTTTTGATTTGAGCTAAAAAGCATTATTTTACACTTTGGCTATTCAAAAATAGCAGATATACAAGCTCATAGCGCGGCACCGAGTGCCGCGCTATGAGCTTGTAGATCTGCTATTTTTGAAAAATCGTGAAAATTTGTGCAAATCTTCTGAATATATATTTTTTTACAGCGAACATTTTTAACTCAAATCTTTGCTTCTGGGGGTCCCTGGAACAAAATATTTTGATGGGGGTCCGCGGCCAAATGCATATAATTTTGGGGGTCCTTGACATGAAAAAGATTGAGCACCACTGATATAGAAACATACGTTTTTCAGAAAACTGTTGGGATTTAGGAGACATGTAGAATCGGCTTCAGGTCTCAATGGGTTAACACTCTGGATTGTCCTGTGTTCTAATGTATTTTTTCCATCCGTCTTCTCTTGCACCAGCCCACCCCCACCACCCCAGGAAGGAGCGAGGAGATCGGCGGCCCCAGGCCGTGCGCCGCTCGGCCCCGGACTCCGGGGTCCTGATCCGCCTCAAGGCCCAGATGGCCGAGGTGCGCAGCAAGATGTCCGACATCAAGTGTCAGGTGATGGAGGCGCGGGGGACGGGGCCCAACGACCCCCGGGGGGGGGATCCCCGGCCGGGACCCTCGGGGGGGGTCTCCTACGCCGTGGAGCAGGGGCCCTCGCTCCTCTTGGATCCGGAGCTGGCGGCGGCGTTCCACAAGAGCGGCCAGCTGGAGACGCTGAGGAAAGGTTCCGCCGCCGCTCGGTCCAAGCACTGCCGGCCCGGTGAGGAAGACCTCCGCTTCCTGAACAAACACTCTGTAGCAGTGGTTCTTTTTAGCTTCAGACCCAAAAGAGACCCCGGTACCCAAACTGGTGAAAATAGCCGATTATCTTTGTGAGCTTGTAGATCGGCTATTTTCACTATTTGTCAACCCATTAACACATTGACTGCCAATCACGTAGATCTACGCGAACCGCTTTAAAGCCGCCACGTGCCAATCGCGTAGATCTACGTGAAGTGAAAAAAAAAATGAAAAAAAAACATTTTTTTTAATTATTTTTTTAATGTTTTTTTTTTCCAATTTCACCCAAAGACCAAGGAGATATGATTAGTTGAAGATCTAGACTCCTATCCACTTCCTTGTTAACTTAAAACTTAAAAATGCTGTATTTCGGCTCCTGAGTACTTTTTTTTTTCCAATGAAAAACTCTGGCACTGGCTAAAAAAATATGAAATAATTCTGGCAGTCAATGTGTTAAGACCCGAGGCCGAGTCTCCTAAATCCCAACAGTATTCTGAAAAACGTCTGTTTCTATATCAGTGGTGCTCAATCTTTTTCATGTCAAGGACCCCCAATATTATATGTATTTGGCCCTCCCATCTCAAAATATTTTGTTCCAGGGGGTCCCAGAAGCAAAGATTTGAGTTAAAAATGTTTTCTTAAAAAATATATATATTCAAAGGTTTGCAGACTTTGCACACATTTTCACGAAAAAAAAAAAAAAGCAGATCTACAAGCTCATAGCGCGGCACTCGGTGCCACGCTATGAGCTTGTAGATCTGCTATTTTTGAATAGCTAAAGTGTAAAATAATGCTTTTTAGCTCAAATCAAAAAATGACACAGATGCTTCTCCAGGTCTCAATGGGTTAAGTTGTTTTTTTACATTAAGAAATGTAACAAGATTTTTGTATTCAGCTATGAAATTCTTTTGAAAAAAACTAATCTTTTGCAATAATAAATTAATGATTGAAAACAAAATCTAGGAAACAAATAGGTATACATTTTGGGGTCCTTGACACGAAAACGTTTTAGAACTACTGCTTTGTGACACTGAGACTTGCTGTCGTTCTGCAGCCAAGAAGTGCGTGTCCCCCAAGCTGGAGGCCGGCGGTACTCTGGTGCTGAGGAGGGGGAGCAGCACCGACTGCCTGGACAAGGAGCTGAGAGGAGCAGAGGGAGGTCAGAGTGGAGGAGAGGCAGCCATGGAGAACCCTCTCTGTCCCAGAGACACTGTGGCAGGAGCAGAGGGTCAGTAACACTACTGGAACCAAACCACAAAGCTTGTACCATAGAAACTCCACTACACTAAATTCCACTGCCTCTTTGTTTATTTTCTGATAACGTTAACTTAGGTTTTTCCAACATATTATATCGTCGCTGTTGGGTAGAAACCTTGTATCTCCCTATTTCAACTTTTTATGTTTTTTTTTTTTTTTTTAGTTTATTTAGTTTATCTTTTGTAAATGAATGCCCTTCTTTGTCATACCAGAGTGTTGCGCAAAAATAGACGATTTACGAGCTCACAATGTGTCACGTTGTGAGCTTGTAGATCAGCTATTTTGGTTCTGGCCTTCTGCTTTGTTTGTTTTTTCAAGTCGACGTGAAAGTGGTTAAGTTTGTGTGTGGGTTTTTATAAATATTTAACCAATGAAAAGTATTAACAAGAGCTTGTGAATAATATAACTACATTAGTTATAAGTAGTTAGTTCTTTGGAGGGTTTTGAGGTGGGATAGTTTTGGATAACACTGTTTCTCACCTTGGCTTATGCTCCATCCATCCAGATTAATAACCAAAGGCAACAGAGCCTTTAAGTCTGTAACTCCCATTCTCTGGAATGCTCTTCTCAGCTCCCTGAGAGCTGCAAGCGTCTGTGGACATTTTTAAGAACCACTTAAAAACACTACTGTTTAAACAAGCATCTGTATGCGTGTCTGCTGTTTTTGTTTCTGAGTTTACTTGTACAGTTTGTGTTTCTGTTGATTTTAATTATTTGAATTGCTGTTTGTTTATCCCTATTGTATGTAAAGCACTCTGTGGGCCTTACCCCTTTTAGTATTTACTATTTTGAAAAACATTTGAAAATAGTTAAAACAGCCGAGCTACAAGCTCACAATGTGTCGATGTAGATCGTCTATTTTCACTATTTAAAAATGTTTTTCAAAATAGTAAAGTTTCGGCATAAGGAGTAAGGGCAAGATAGTGCCCTGTGAGTTTTCTCTGTGAGAAGTTCTATCTAGATCAAATGTACTTACTTACTTACATTGCCTCCTGTGGTGTCCAGCAGCAGCGTCCCTGAAGGCTGACGGTATCCGCATCCCTCCTCCTCCTCCTCCTCCCTCCCTGGTCCCCTCCTCCTCCTCCTCCTCCTCTTCCTCAGACAAGCATCAGCAGGCAGCGGAGGAGGTCCAGGTCCAGTCGTACAGAGCCCAGGGTCCCTCCTCTGCCGCGGCCAGCAGCGGCCACTATGCCCTGGTGCTTCCCATCACCACCACCACCTCTGCAGCCAGAACACTGGGGTATGTATTACCGTAAGCCATTAACACATTCCATGCCAGAGGTTAAAGGAGAATTCCGGACAAATTAAGTGTTATCTTTCATGTCTCGTTACTCACCTGGCGTTCTTTTTTTCCATATATTCCCCTGTCGTCATTTTTTAAACACCCTCCGTTGTTATAATGGGAGCGAGTGGGTTAGTGAAGTTCGTCTATTATAACCAACGCAATGTTATATTTTTCTCTACTACGATTGGATAGTGGATGCTTGTTTCTTTCCAGAACCTGGCAACTCGTGTTGCCAGATTCTGGAAACAAGCAACCAGTGTTAAATCGTTCGCCATTAACACATCCACCGCCAGAGGTTAATCTCATAATGTACTCACCAGTGCCAAGGTGTTTTTGTTGTTTTTTTGTTTTTTTCATGTCGCCATAGATCTTGTTAAAATCCTTAAGATTGAGCCGTGAACGGTCTGTTTACATCCGCGAGATCTCCTTGTATCTCCCAGTGAAAACCACGTGTCAAACGGGGCATCCATGTTTGAGTTAGAGCGGATTACGTTAAACAGTGAAATGCGAGGAGAAAAAACTACAGGAAGAGAATTGAGTTTCAGTTTCGTCTGTAGAATGGGAGCGGGCGTGATCGTCGAAACCGGATCCCAAATAATTCTATTTCCTGTCATCAAACCGGAAACGGAAGTGGATCAAAAAAATTCCGAAAGTGCACCCGGACCGCGCATGCGCGAAAAGACCGCAGCCCGTAGGACTACGGGCTCGGCGCTTAACCGTTGGATTTAACGGCCCGTAGAACTACGGGCCCGGCGGTAAAGGTGTTAACGGCAGGCTCGCAGGAATTTTCAGCGCATGTTTGACTATCATGAGACTCTACAATGAATCGTAGTAGAGAAAAAAATAACATTGCGTTGGTTATAATAGACGAACTTCACTAACCCACTCGCTCCCATTATAACAACGGAGGGTGTTTAAAAAATGACGACAGGGGAATATATGGAAAAAAAGAACGCCACTTTTTACGTCGCTAGGTGAGTAACGAGACATGAAAGATAACACTTAATTTGTCCGGAATTCTCCTTTAATATCATAATGTACTCACCAGTGCCAGCGTTTTATTGTTGTTTTTTTCATGTCGCCACAGACCTCGCTAAATAAGTTAAAAGTGCGCGTTCATTTGGTTCTAAACACACAGGGGATCTGTGTGAAACGGCCAGCGAAAACCGTTTCGAAATCCCATCCGCCATCTTGAAGATACAGCGGTGAACGCTAAACAGTGATCAGCGAGGAGAAAAACAACAACCGAGATAATCGACTTTTAGACAGGAATCCCAGACAGGAAGCGGATACGATCGAAAAAAAACGGAACCCGAATAATTCAGTTTCCGGTGGTGCTACCGGAAACGGAAGTGGATAAAAAAAAATCAGAAAGTGCACTTTTTGTTCATTTCGAGAAAAAAAAAAAAAAAAAACACTGGTTCGCGTAGATCTACGCGACTGGCACGTGGCGGCTTTAAATAGGTTCGCGTAGATCTACGCGATTGGCAGTCAATGTGTTAAGACCTGAGACCGATTCTACAAAATGTCTTCTTAATCCTAACAGTTTTCTGAAAAACCTATGCTTGCTATATCAGCGTTGCTAAAACCTTTTCATGTCAAGGATCACTCAAAATTATATGTATTCGACCGCCGACCCCCTTCTCAAAATATTTAGTTATAGGTACTACTATGTCTGTACCTTGGCATGTGACTGTGGCACCTTGAAAATGATGGTTTGCCCTCAATGCGTTTTCCAAGGTTTTAGATAAATAGAATGGTGATGATTGGTGTGTTTCTCTAAACCACAGGGTAGGGCTGTTGACGGACCGCTCTCCAGAGTGTGAAGAACCCGGTAGTGTCCACCTGCTGTCCATACAGGAGGGCCCCTCCTCGTCGCATCTCGAAGAAGGTCAGTTTCACTCTCTACATGTTTCACATAGGCAGAAAAAAGCTCGGTAAAGCCATGGTCAACATTTTTTAGAACCTTGGATTCAGAGGAAGTCCTGGAAGGTGCTAGAGTGGCCGTCACGGTCTCCTGACCTTAATGGCATAGAAAATCTCTCGTGGGATTTGAAGAAGCTGACAAGTCCAAGAATATTAGTGAACTGCAGGCCATTGCACATGAGGAATGGGTTCGGATTCTTGCCAGAAGCTGGTGTCTGGCTATGCATCACGTTTTCAGCAGGTCATAACAGCATAAGGGTGCTCTACTAAGTACTAAACACACTTGTCATAATTTTTTAAAGTGGCAATTTGTGTTGAATTTGAAGAAACCACTTACATTTTGCCAAAACAATTGATTTATAGTGGGAGCAGAATAATTTCAAATGCAACTGTACTGTATAAATATTATAGCCAGACAATCTGCTTTGTTCTGCCTAGATGTGTGTAGGGTGAGACTGCGGTCCAGTCCAAAAATATTTCGACAGGTGCCGGATCACACAGACAAAACTGAAGAGAAGAAACGATCCGCACAGCGTCTTAGACAAACTTTATTAAAGCGGGGAAAACAACGCGTTCAGGTATGATGAAATGGCCGAAACGTTGCATTTCCACTTCAATAAAGTTTGTATGGCAGCATCTGAGACAGTGTTGCGGATCGTTTCTTCTCTTTAGGACAGTGGTTCTCAAACATTTTCATCTAAGGACCCCCAAAGTGATATGTATTTGGCCGCGGACCCCCATCTGAAAAGGTTTTGTGCCAGGGAATTTGTTAAAAAAGAAAATTATAATAATTCTGCATTTTCCGAACATTTCCGATATGTTCAAAAATAGCAGATGTACAAGCTCGCAGTGCAGAAAAAGTTACGTGCTGTGAGCTTGTAGAACTGCTATTTTTGAATATCCAACGTATAAATGGATATAAAGTGGTTAAAATGATCGTGACGCTGTATTAACTACTTTTGCCGGGGACCCCCTGGAACCCCGTCCCCCAAGGACCCCTGGGGGTCCCCGGACACCACTTTGAGAACCACTGCTTTAGGATGAGACTGCACCACTCAAAACAACCACGGTTACTTAACTCCGTTTTGCAGTGTAGTCTTGGTTATAGTTATCCAACTTGTGTGTGTGTGTGTGCTGGAGCAGGCCAGAAGCAGTGTGTGCGCCTGCTGCCGAGCATGAGCAGTGACAGTGACATCGACTGTGACACGGACAATGAGGACGAGGCCAACGATGACCACTACGAAAACCAGCCTCAGGCCTCAGCAGGTAAACAACCCCCCATTATTTATTATTTTTTAATGTTGACGTCGTGTCGGGGCTTTTAATTTAGTAAAAACACACAGTAGGTGGCGCTAGTAGCTCCTTGACTAGCCTGCTATTCTTAACAGCAAGCTGAAACATTTGTGAAGGTACAGGAAGAGTTCATATCGTTGCTGTCGGGCAGAAACCTCTTATCTCCACATCTCAATGGGTTTCTTTTATGCCCCATGTCATCATACAGTGTCACACAAAAAGCAGCAAAAATAGCCGATCTACAAGCTCAAAACCAGTTTGCAGCTTGTAGATCTGCTATTTTTGAATTTGAATCCTGAAAAGTAATAATTTTGGACATATGAGGTTTCCACCCGACAATGATACTGACACAGACATGAAATGAACAGTGTCTGGAATTTGATACGTTTGTTGTAATCCCCCCAAAAATGTATACTATCAGCCATTTTTGCAGGGACTGGAAGAAACCTAAAAGCAATGTTACATTTAGAAAAAGACGAGATGGAACCAGATCAATTTATGAGAAATACAAATGACAGACGATGAAATGTATGTATTATTGATTGTGAATATGTTTCCCTATGCTACATGTAAAGGCACCGAGTGTCTAGACTGTACAGTACAGTACGTCAAGATTTGTACTTTGCTCACGTCTCACGATCTGACTTGACAATAAGCACAACACGATCAAGGTCACACGGCCTGCAGAGGGCTGTTTTATATGCACACACGCACGTGCGCACACACACACACACACACACACACACACACACACCCACACACACAGACTGCTGAGACTGCAGGTCTGTGGATTGCACAAGGAAATAAGTGCAGTGGAATGAATGAGGGGAATCCAGGGCTTAATTTGTGCCGGAGCTCGGCTCCGGAAGCTGCCTGCGCCTGCCTGCGCTCTGGGAAATCTACAAGGTGTTCCGTCACCTCAGATGCACATACAATACCTTTTTTATTTTAGGCCATTTATTATTAATTCAACTTTCACATTTTCCCCTCAACGTCCCTTTCTGCAATGGAAAAGGACCGTGGATGAAAGGAAACCGAGTTAGGTTTGTAAATCGCCACAATTTAAACACTTTATTATTCGCTGTAAGAAAAATGGTTGCGCCCATGAGCCGGGTGCTCTGACTCCTACGCACGCTCACTATGTTAGTTGCAGAGGACGCCGCAAATAACGCAAAGGCCCCGCCTTCCCCGCACGACTTTTAGTCGGATTCATGAGCTCCTGCAGCTAATGATTGACTAATTAAGCACTGGGGGGATCATTAACCACATGGACCCTACAGCATCTCTATTCTGGGCCTGGCATAATGGGTGAATAACTACAAGCTCACAACACATTGACTTGGTGCACAGGGGAAACAAATTCTACATCATGTGGATCTCAGACTTCCTGTGACCGGAGACGTCTATGACGTATTATGACTCCAAATTTGGGCAAGGTTTCAAGGGATCAGAGCCCCACAGAGCCCCCAAGTTAAATATTTCAAAAAGTATTAAAATGATATGTCGTACTAGTAGGGGTGTGCCAAAATATCGTCCCGCGATATATTGCGGGACGTATTTTGATATTATAATTCTTTTATTGATTTTTACATATAAACAAATATGTGTTTCAAGTACAGAACCATCATAATTGAACTCAGTATCCCCCACCCTTCTCCCTTTTCCCACTCATCCCGCAATCCCTTCCCACCCCGCCCTCCTTCCACACATCCACAGCATCATCGATCTTTCAGATCTGATATCAGGTTTGTCCACAGTGAAATTGTGCTCTGTTGTCCTCACTCTTATAGTTTTTTAGGTCTCTGATCGTGACTGATTTGTGGTAACCGGTCTTAGGTTTACGTTTCTTTCTGGTGCAGAAGATCATGTTATGATCAGATATGCCACAGGTAGAAACACCACTATTGAGGATTTTGTCCTTGTCCGTTGTTAGAATGAGATCTATGGTAGTTTGAGTGGTAGCACACAGCCTTGTGGGCTGAGTGATCAGCTGGTGGAAAGAGTGCCGATGACAAAACCCCTTGAATGACTTATACACTGACGCTTCCTTACGGAGCATGTCTGTGTTAAAGTCACCAAGAAGTATCGTCTCCGCACACTCCACCTTAGCTAAACACTCCTCAAGTCTTTCGCTCACTCTCTCATTTTGTTTTATAATGTTAACTTAATACAGGACTGGACGGTAATATTGCGGTAGGGACTGTTTGTTGTGGTCAGATCCAGCGACGCACCCCTAGCCACGGTGGTTGTAATGTGCTCTCATTGGCTGTAGCGTGCATCTCCTCGCAGACCCTTTCATACTGTATGATACTGTCCGAACTCCTGTCTGCGACAGGGCCGAATAACTAACCAGATAGATATTTGAAAACGGTCGCAAAGCCATCCCAGAGCGGATGATCTTGGCCAGATCGCCTCGCTGAGCCTTTCACACACAGCGAGCATTATCTCGCCGATCACAGGCCGATCTGCGTCAGATCGGGAGGTTTTGTCGGCGAGCGCCAAAAAAGCTTGCAGACAGCATTATCGGACCAAATATCCTGCAGTGTGTACCTGCCTCAAGTCTGTTAAAGTCCCTAACACATTTCCCCAGAACTCTATAATCCCGGACATTCCCATACCATATGGACAAAAGTAATTTTTTTTTGCAATAATAATCATGCAAAAACAGAAGTATTTGTTTGCATTTGCTTTTTTTTCCCCCCATATATTTTCATAATAGAAAAGTGCCATATATCGTATCGATATTGTGAGCCCAATATCGTGTATCGTAATCGTATCGTGAAATTAGTGTATCGGCACACCCCTACCTACTAGCAGAGTGCATACAAATTTTGGCTCTAATTAGTCCATTAGTTTGCACGATTTAGCTCCACACACACACACACACACACACACCGTCTCATAGATGGCTAGCCTTATTGCAGAGGACCCAGTACAGAACCCTGGGGGACCCCGGTCAACGAACTATAGAGGGTTTAAGTAGCTAAAGGTTAATTATTGTAACTAAAGCTTCCGTGTCCTCCCCAGGAGAGCTGCTCCTCCTCTCCGACGACCTGGGCCTCGGCTTCACCGTGGGAGAGCCTACCGAGAGGTGATCTGTAAGGAGAGCCCGCCGAGAGGTCAATCTGGACGGAGAGCCCTACCGAGAGGTGATCTTGATCCGTCTTCTCCAACCTGCCTTCTTCTTCTCACCGGTTGCCACAGCAGTATGAGAGGAGAGCAGCAATAACCACCTTTAGAAACTAGACCTAGCTTGGTATTTCGTTGCTGTCGGGCAGAAACCTGTCTCCATAACACTTTTAGTGTTTTTTTTTGTGAATTAATGTCCTACTGAATCATACTACAGAGTTACTCGAAAGTAGCAGATCCACAAGCTCGAAACGCGGCGCGAAGCTACGCGTTTCGAGCTTGTCTGTCTGCTACTTTTGCTGTTTTTGAATTTGAATCCTGAAAAGTAACAGTTTTGGAGATATTAGTTTTCCACCCGACAGAGACGATATGCATGCAAATTATTATTTTTGTAAGTGAAACGGAAAAGACTGAAAAGCAGAGACTTGTGTGAGACATGTTGTGTTTTGGTATTTTTGACGTGACTGAACCCCCCGAAATGTACTTTTCATGGCCACTTTTTATTTAATTAAGGTCTCACTAGTATAACCACTCACATCTAATAGAACTGAAGGGTTGTTCATTTAGCTGGTACTCACAGTCTTAACACGGACCCTCGAGGGGGGCCGTGCACAGACTGTTGCAACAACATTGGCGGTGGCTACATTGGGTTGGGAGATCCTTTACGATTCCCATTCCTTAACGGTTCCCTTTTTAACGATTCCTTTCGGGGGTTCCAGATGGATCCTTACAGGTCTGTAACTCGGAGAGTGTACAAATGGAACCTAATGGACCCGTGAACCGTAAGGGTCCATTTGGTTCCATTTGTACACTCTCAAGAGATATGGTCTTTGAAATAAGAAGCCACCGGAGCCCAAAGCCTGTCCTACATGTGAACATCTGTACATAACTGAACTGCAGTTCTCGTCAACTACATGTTTGCTTGTGAGTGCCACCATATCCCAACAACAATATTTTGAGGTGTAACGTTGCCATCGACATCAGTCGGTTTGTTTGCTGCGGGCGAGTCTGCCGAGTGTACTTTTGTTCTTTTGACCTCCGGTGTTCGGATAGCCACCTCTAAATCAGTTTCAACTTTTTTTTGTTAAATCAGTCGACTAAAAGGAAGGACACTGTTCACATCACTGTACATGTGTTTGGAGAGTTCTCTCGTTTGCACTGTAAATGATCTTAATTTGCGAGTAGAAGCTTTTTTTGGCGCATAGAGATCCACGAAGGATGTTTTTTTTCACCGTTCATTGTGCCTAAAATACTGCATGGCTTTTATTGGCTGGATTCAGAGAGGCTTTTAGGCTTAGTCTAATATACGTAGGTCGGTGTCGCTCGCCGAAAATAGCCGATCTACAAGCTCGCAACGCGTCAGCGCGTTGTTGTGAGCTTGGAGATCATACATTTTTGGCACGCAACACTCACACACAACAAAGTAGAGATCAGACTTATGCGTAAAACGCAGCTGTGTTCTTCAATCTTAATGTCACAATTCATCAATACAGATTTCTTTGGGTTTTTTCTTGCACAAAATCTTGTGTTACATTAACGCTCCAGATTTAGCTGACCGACATTTTTTTATATATTGCAAAGTATGGAAGTGTGTGTACTACACAGTAGGTACGTGAGCATGAAATGTGATTAATAATGGAGTATCTTTGGTGTTTGTTTTTACTCTTCTTGCGTCTGTGCTATTTCTGTCATGTTTGCTTTATTTTTTATTTCATTTTATTTTATTTTATCAGCAGAATGCACATTAGGATTTTTACTTGGTCGTGTACATTTATTTCATGTAACTAACAGAGTATGAACTAATAAATTAAATATTTTATGGTTTACTGCCAAACTGACCGCTGTCCCACAGTCATGATTTTTGAGATTCAATGTCTGTTTCGTTGATATACTTTTTTTTCTTTTTTACTTATACAGTGAAATGGATATTCCTTTATTTTGAAAGCTGCACTTGCATCTGAGGTCTTACAGAATCAGAATCAGTTTTATTGTCACATCACAGGTTTACAAGGTAAAAAAGTGGGTGAAATTATTTTTTGTACATCGTTCCCATCGCAACGTTAGTTTCCATAGAAAGAAGAGGGGGTGGGGGGGAAGAAGAGGGTGGGGGGCAAGTGGGAAGGAGATCAGAACAAGAGAGCAACAGAAGGCCAGACAAGTTATCTACATATTTACAAAGTACCTGAGATACTAAAAACTAAACTACTCTCTAGTCCAGGGGTCTTCAACAGGGGGTCCTCAGAGTTACTACAGTGGTGGCCGTCAAATATTTGTCTTTTTTTCTTCTTCACATAACCACTTGAACCCTAGCATCCCTGTTGTGGGGGAAACATTAGCCGCAAAAATAGCTCACAACGGGTCGTTGGTGTAGAGGGAAAAAAGATCAAACCAAGCACAGAGGCAAAGGTCCAAGTATTGAGGGTTCAAGTGGTTAAATACACATGAACAAAAACATTTAATTTACACAACACTGATGGTAGTGGTGTCAAACAAGTCTATTAAATCTATGAAAAGGTTAAATCTAGTGAAAGTTCAAACATAATTGTATACAATATGTAGTAGGGGTCTCTCTGCTTCGTCCTTCAGCTACGGTTGTCCTTGCGTTAAAGACCCCCGCTCTAGTCTGTCTTGATGCAACTGGGCCTGTGTGTGCATTCTGTGCGCACACGCACATGATGGCATATGGAAGACGGTGCTTGGCATGCTGAGCCAGCAGTCTAGACATTACGTGGGTGAGTGAACAGCGACAGAGCCCTCATAAGCACACACACCCATGCGTTCTCTTCCTCTGCCAGGTAGAAGCAGGCGGCGAAGATACTGGCGGCTTTGAAGAGAAAGACTGGTGTGTGTGTCTTAACCCTTTAAGACCTGAGAAGATTCTAGAAATGTCTTCTAAATCCTTTTTTCCTCGATTTTTCAAAAATAGCAGATATACAAGCTCATAGCGCGGCACTCGGTGCTGCGCTATGAGCTTGTATATCTGCTATTTTTGAATAGCCTAAAGAAATCTAAAGTGACACAGATGCGTTCCAGGTATCAATGGGTTAAGGCTCCATAGGCAGTGACATGACGTAGCTAATGACGTTTCTTTTGCTCCGGGACCCCAATCTACATTGTAAACGTGTTAATTTAACAATGGGGATTTGACCGGATTACACTTGATTGTATTACCTTTTGTAAACATTGGCATACATACTTTATGCATTCAGTCGCTAGTTTAAAGTCTTCTTTCAATCACCATGATATGTGTTTTTTTGTGGTCAATTATGGTCCCAATTCATTTTTAAATGTTTCATAAAGTAGGGCTTCTACTGAGTGAAGACCCGCCCTTCCAGCCAATGGCGTTGGTTTCCGTTTGCTTTTCGGCACCGGAAATTCCGATGGTGGTGGATTTGAATTTTCTGAAAAAACATGCTTCAATCAAAACGGTCTGTAGAAACTAATGTTCAGGCGAACATTCAGCGAAAAAGTTGCGATTTGCGATGCGTTTTGAGCTTGTAGTGTATTGGCTGTGAAAGAGATTTGGTATAGTGGGGAAAAAAGGAGAGGGCCCCGGTCGACGAAGAATATAGGGAGTTAAGTGGTTTCATGCTGTGTGATGCTGACACGATGCCATAAATGTGTGAGTAACAGTAACACACTCACACTGAAAAAGCGTCCCGCCGCTTCCAATCGCCTAAGAGCATATAGGCGGGAGGGCAGCACGACCTGACAGACTGACGTTGTACAACAACGGGTCGTTTAGGGAGACATTCTACCCACTCTGCTGTCTACCTACCGCCGCTGTCGGGCAGAAACCTCTTATCACCATATTTGAACGTTTTGTGTTATTTCGTAAATGAACGCCCTGCTCGGATCATACAGCGCCACACAAAAAGCATCAAAAGTAGCAGATCTACAAGCTTGAGCTTGTCGTTGTTGATCTGATACTTTTGCCATTTTAAAAAATCCTGAACAGTGTTGATTTCGTCGACTAAAACTAGGACGAAAAATGTTCGTCGACCACCCTTTTTCACTGATGAAAAATATATAAAAACTTAAGCTATGATGACTAAAACTAAGACTTGATATATTGACAATTTCGTCATCAAATAAAAACTAGACTTAACATGTTATGAAGGGTCTAGTGGAGAAGAGATAGCCTGGCTCCACCCCCTGAATCCTTTGCCTAGCATTCAGGGTCTGGTGACGCTTCCGAAGGCGGGTGTTCCTCGGTTGAAAATCTGACCGACGAATCGGGATCGGGACAATCCAGTATGAACCAATCGCGTTGGTTCATAGTGGAGTCCCACTTTGGCCACGCCCCCATCTCAGAACTCCGCTGCATTGAGAGGGCTTTCAGACTGAATAATGGAGTGAAACGAAATGAAAATTCAGGCTGAGTGTCAGGCTAGAGAAGAGATCCAGTAGAACTAAAAGACAAGTAATTTTATGTTTGGTTGTGCTCAGGTGTTGCATGCTGAAAATAGCCGATCTACAAGCTCACAACGCATTGTGAGCTTGTAGATCGTCTATTTTCAGCAAGCAACCAAGTGTAAAATCAGCCATTGTGACGCCATAATTCATTATAGTCGACTAAATCGACTAGATTTAGTCGACTATAATCTTATGATATTTAGTCGACTAAAACTAGACAAACTAAAACATTTCAGATGACTAAAATATGACTAAAACTAAATGGAATTTTAAAACTAAATGGAATTTTAAAAACTAAAACTAAATCAAAATTTGCTGACAAAATCAACACTGATCCTGAAAAGTAACAGTTTTGGACATATGAGCTTTCCACCCGACAGAGACAATACGTAACACTGTGTGTGCATGCCAGCCACTGTGTCTGTCAAGCAGAACGGCACCGGTTCTCACACACAGTCACGACCAGTGCGGGGGTATGAGTCATTTAATCACTGCAGTCACGATTCTCTACATTTTACATTTCAAGGACCCTTGATAACGATTCTTATGATTTATTATCTCTGGGACCACTGTCTGTAACTAAACTCTGAAAAGAAAGTTACCTGGGCACAAAATAGACTGCCCAAATAGGCAAATAAATGACTGGAATAGTCAACTGTGTCTGCACATTTGTATTCATTTGCAGGGGTGACGTTTCTACCAGCACCCTTCCTCAGAGTCAAACCAGATATGGGAGCCCAATCTGCACTGTTTAACTCTTGAGTGTTGGAACCAAATGGAACTAAAAGGGTCCATTTGGTTCCATGTGTACATTTCTCAGAGTAAAGGTCCTTGCACACTGGTGCGTCTTTTCGTTGCGTTTTTTTTACAACAATGAAAAAAATTGAAAAAACAATGAAAAAAAATAAAACGCAACGAAAAGACGCACCAGTGTGCAAGGACCTTTACTGACCCATAATGGTCCATTTGGTTCCAACCATCAATCATTTAGCTGGGGACCCGCTGGAAGGCCATTTATCGTACACAAAAAGACCGTTTTGCCATTTCATTTTTAGAGGTCGCGGTTGTCAACATCTTGTCCAAATTCATAAAAACTCTACTAAAATTACCTCAATATCTTGAGTTGAATGTTAAACCAAACCTCACAATAATATTTGTTTTCAGCAGGGGTTATTTTCGGCTTACACTTTTTGAATCTATTTGTGCTTTAAAATCAATTAAAGCGCAACGATAATAGACTATAGCTGACACACACATAAAAAAACACTGCATAGTTATATTTGGTTTATATTGTAGCCTTTCATGAGTTTGAAGTCCCTGCATGCGGCAGTGGCTCAGGAGGTGGAGCGGCCGCTTGGGAACCAGTTCGATCCCGGGCTCCCCAGAGTTAGTGTCGAAGTGTCCTCGAGCAAGACGCTGAACCCCTAATTGCTCCCAATGAGCAGGTTGGTGCCTTGCAGGGTTTCCTCCTCCGCCGTCGGTGTGTGAACGTGTGTGTGAATGGTTTCCATGGCCTTGGAAAACGGCCCACGCCGTGAGTCATATAGTCAATAGGCTGAACCAGTGGTTTTCAGCCCTTTTCATGTCAAGGTCCATTATTTATTTGGCATTTGAGCCACGGACCACCATTTGATGAGATTTAGACTCTCAGACCCCAAACTTTGAATATTTTGTTATCGTTGGATGAGATTTTGTCCACAATTCCATGTATTGATGTTGGTACCATAGGAGAGATAACAGGCAAACGCTGATCAAAATAACAATCCTTCTGCATTCTCTAATTGTTTAGACTTCTTGTAAATTATGTAATGCAGATGTTGCATTACATAATTTAACTCTTTGAGCGTAAAATGAAACCAAATGGACCCATAAGGGTCCATTTGGTTTCATTTTACGCTCTCAAGAGTTAAAGATCTATGGAATCCCTTCAAGGACCACTGGTGGTCTCAGGACCACTGGTTGAGAACCACTGGGCTAAACTAAAGTACTGTATTATTGTCCTTATAGGAACAGCCCTATAGATTGCTCTAGGCTCATCCTCATTGGCTGTGTGTTTAAATGTTGTGTTTTACATGAATCCAACATATTGGATTCATGGAAACAATAATGTGCAAACAAACAAAACATAAATTAACACAACTCTGATATTAGTGCTATTTTGTCACCCAGTGTCAATTGCCTAAACTGTAATCCTGGGCGCTACTCTCCCTCTGCCAGCCTGGGGAGGCAGTATACAGTAGAGACCAGGATTACTGCATGTTTTTTGTGAGGGTACCATGCAAACTCCACACAGAAATGTTATATAATAGTGGGGGTCCCTGCTACATCTCTCTCTTTCTCTCTCTCTCTCACCTAAGGGGTCCTTTGCCTGAAAAACATTGATGACCCCAAATGTCATTGCTTTGGTTCTGTGATGTTATTTATGTATTTATTTATCTATCTATAGTTTTACCCCCATTCACTGATCAGGGTGAGTAGGCCAAGGTCTCTGATCGTCTGGCTAAGTGATACTAACCTACACCAAATCTCTACACCTAAAATAGCTCTAAATAGCTTACAATGCGTTCGTAGATGGTCTATTTTCACCAAATGTCCGCCCACATAATAGGGATGCTACGGTTCATGATGCACAGTAGCTGTTGGCAACTGTGGTCATTAACTGGAATCAATGCACTTCAATTTAATGGCGTTTCAGTTTCAGATAGATGGAGAGAGAGCATATGAAAATCAGTAAACCGGTTCTATGCTGTTCAACATTCAGCATCAGCCAAAGTTCTGACATTGCGTGTTCCTAATCCCCCAATGAAGGTTACAGCCATGGTTTCAAAAGGCAACCTTCACTTCCTTGTTTTAAATCCTCTGTGTCCTCCATCTCTCTCTCTCTCTCTCTCTCTCTGTATTTCGTCACTCTTTCGTCTACAGGCTCCAACTGGCACAACGGATGGAGTAAAGCTAGATTAAGTGTGGAAGACTGATGAGTCTTTTTATAGTGAGTCTGTGGAGGACCGCCTGCTCCTCTATAGTGCAGCACTGTCAAATCCACGGTGTTCGCTCTCAGAGTGCACAAATGGAACCAAATGGACCCGTACGGGTCCATTTGGTTCCATTTGTGCACTACTGAGAGTTACATTAACGCCAAGGATTTGTACTGTGTGTGTGTGTCTTACGTAACTGAGCAGGATTCCTCTATGTGGGAGCAAGCCACCACTTAACTAAATGAGGAAACAGGTTCATTCAAGGGCCCCACCTCACACACACATACACACGCACGCGGTTGGGAAAGTAACTTTAAAGTTACGTAATTGAATTACGAAATAAATGTAGGTATAATCAGTTACATTTGCAACCGAAAGATTACCCTCCTGAATGATTACACTGATCATAAGTGACTGGAACTGGCTGAACCCAAAGTCACTGGAACTGGCTGTGAACGTACTCAGGACTTTTAGTTTGTCACTAGTTTAGGACATTGCAACATAGTTTCCTGCTTTTGGTTTGGGGGGCGGGGGGGTCATCTATGGCGCTTCCTATTGTGCGTCATCTATGGAGCCACTTCAAACATGCTGTGTTCCAAAAACATGTTGTGTTCATGTTTCATTCATCTTAGAGATGAACCAGAATCAAAATAAAATTTCCCTTGGATTCCTTGGATCATTACGACCAACCCTCAAGACCCTTGACCAGCTCCCTCAGAGAGAGAATCCAGCACCTTTCGTATTGTGCAGGGCTCTTTAGATCCATACTCCTTCTTAATCACAAGGGTTGACAACTCGGTTAAGTTCTTATCGGACACCACTGCGGCGGGTCCTAGACTTAGACAACAAGTCCCCTTTCCTTTGAGTAGTATTTTATACTCAAGGACCCCCAAATTGATATGCAATTGGCCGCGGACCCCCCATTTGAAGAGATTTTGTGAGAACATTTGTCACTTTTTGGAAAGTAGCAGATCTACAAGCTACAGTATCTACAAAATAGTTGGCACCATTGACTGCCTTGTCATCATTGCTGTCACTGCGTGCAGGGTGACATGTGTGCGTCACCCACGGTGCGAAAACTAGCCATCTTGTCCGTACACACATATCACCACAGGATAGGTGTAAGGGCTTGATTAAAACGCATCCTGGGTAATTAAAAAGGTCTGTATAGCACTGCCAGGACGAGGCAGGTGGAGGAGGGCGTAACCGTTCTAATGAAGACTCTTGGCTTGAGCCTCCAGAGACTCGGCCAGGAGTGCCACACCCACCTGAAGGACAGACAAACGGACCCTCACCAGGGATCATCAGTGTGTCCGTGGCAAGAATAGGCTCTATATGTGCGCAGCAGCCATACTGGAAAGAAATTGGGCCTCTTCCTTAATTCCTTCACAGGTGTTACCAATGATACTAATAAAGGCTCTGTTCCATTTAGTGTAGCACAGTGGTTCTCAAACCTTTTAATTTCAAGGACCCCCATAACTCTGAGAGTGTACAAAAGGAACCAAATCCATTTGGTTCCATTTGTACACTCAGAGTTACAAACCCGTAAGGGGCCATTTGGAACTCTCTCAAGGAACCATGAGGATACCTGGACCCTAATTTGAGACCCTCTGGTGTAGCAGAGTGTTTCCAGTGAGCCAACATGCATGATATCAGCACCCTGACTCTGTTTGACCAGAATGGAACAGAGCTTTCATTAGTATCATTGGTAAGACCTGTGAAGGAAGTAAGGAAGAGGCCCTATTTCTTTACGATATGGCTGCTGTGCATAGAGCCTATTGTCCATGTAATGTCCGTGGCATGTCTTTGATTAACATTTGTTTTTAATATGAATTTATTTCTTTCCATTATAATCTTATTTTGTTCATGTGCGATGAAAGCACCGATTGTAGTGATAATACCCAATTACTGAAATCCCAAACACAGAATAGATTTGGACCATGCTGCATTGATGCCTGCATACAGCTACAGTATACAGTGGCTGACTATCATGGTCAGTATCATGGTCAGTATTATGTCAGTGTCATGGTCAGTATCATGGTCAGTATCATGGTCAGTATTATGTCAGTGTCATGGTCAGTATCATGGTCAGTATCATGGTCAGTATTATGCCAGTATCATGGTCAGACTCAGTATCATGTCAGTATCATGTCAGTATCATGCCAGTATCATGTCAGTATCATGTCAGTAAGTATCATGTCAGTATCATGGTCAGTGTCATGCCAGTATCATGGTCAGACTCGGTATCATGTCAGTATCATGGTCAGTGTCATGCCAGTATCATGTCAGTAAGTATCATGTCAGTATCATGGTCAGTGTCATGCCAGTATCATGGTCAGACTCAGTATCATGTCAGTATCATGTCAGTATCATGGACAGTATCATGTCAGCATCTGGAATACTATAACATTTTGATAAATGGGTTCTCTGTCCTGATTGGAGGAAATTGGCAAACCACTTGAAATTTTATTTGGATTTATTAACCTCTTAAACCCTCTAGACATGGTAAACTGTACTTAATTTGTCTGTACTCTGACTGCTTTTTTCCATCTACACTAAACAAAACAAAACAAACTAAAATCATACAGCAAATGTCCTTAGTTTTCAGATTTGTCCATTTATTTCACACATAAGCCTAGTATTTTGGTGGATATGAAATTGATCCTTTTTTTTTGCTGTGCCAGGATTCAATCTGAATACATTTGTTAGCCTACTAACCAAAACATTTTCTGACCTTTTTGAATGACACCATAGCACAATAAAATAAAACTATGAATAAAACTAATGAAACTGCTTTAAAAAATAAATAATAATTTAAACTCTTAAAAAAAAAAAAAAAGCAAAACTATAATAACCTTGGCACAGACAGACAGACCCCACCCCACGTTGAATGATGAAGACAAAAAAGCAAACAAAACCAGGCAAGCCGAAAACGATTGGGTCTAATCTTTATATACATGATAATAGTCACCAGTTAAGATACACATATTTATATACTATCATAACACAGACATTACAGGTACAGAGTTATCTTCTTTTTTTTTTTGCCTTTTTTGTTTTACCATAGTGGTTGTTAACCTAACCGGCACACTGAGGAACAGAACGTGGAATAACATTATTTGTGTGAGAAACCCCTACGACAGGACTCTTCAAACTGAGGAGGAGGATAATGGCTTGGTCTGGTGGCCTGTGCCCACGCATCGGCGTCAGGTCACCTTGCAGGCACTGGCATACACTTCTGAACGAACATGTCTCTAAAAAAACACACGTTTAAACCGTCCAGAAATAGCCGATCTACAAGGTCACGACGTGTCTTAGGGTTGGGATTCGGAAACCTGGAGGAACCAGGATCCAACCTTGGTTCACAAACTTTTTAATTTCATAACTCTGAGAGTGTACAAATGGGACCAAATGGACCCTTAAGGGTCCATTTGGTCCCATTTGTACACTCTCAGAGTTACAGACCTGCAAGGGTCTATTTGGAACCCCCTCAAGTAATCCAGAGGGTCCCTGGACCTCACTTTGAGAACCACTACAATAATATTTAGATTTAAAAAAAATACAGGAATCGGTTAAGGGAACCGTAATACGGAATAGGACCGTTTAAAGAGGGAATCGTTAAAAGAAACCGGAATCATTAAAATCCTAAAAGATCCCAACCCCTAGACGCGCTAATGTATCGCGACGCAACCTTGCAGACCGGCTATCCCTATATTCGTCGTATGATGAAGTATTATAGGGGATTTAAGTGGTCAACGTCTCAGCCCGGAAACGCGTGGACGCTCGCGGGCAAATCTTTTCAGATCTAGGGGTATAGGCAGGGGTCACGGGGTAGGAAGGGAGGGAGGGGGGGGGGGGTGTTGTGGGGGAGGTGTGTCCGAACCAGGGGCTTTTCATATATCAGTGCAAAGTGTGAACGAGGCCTTTTTTTTCTCTTTTCTTTTTTGTTTTGTTTCAGTGCGCTGAGCCTCGCTCCCTGGTTTGTGAAGACAGACCCTTTAGAAAGGGCCTTTCCCCGTTTAACGGCATCAAAGAGTTTCATTATTGCTTACAGAGGTGCGGGGGGGGACACTTTTGTGTACATAAGACACAGTGCAGAGTCATTGTGGACAGCCACGGTGATGCGACGGGGAACACGCCAAACGCTGTTTTTTTGTTTTCGTCACGAAAAGGAACGGATGGGGGAGGAAAGGACGTCGAGAAAACCTTGCGCTGAAAGCGGTGCGTGACAGAGAGAGAGGAGGAATTCTCGATGGTTTTGGCCCACGCGTGTTTGGTATTTGACCTTGAGGAATGAATGACGGTAACCTTTCTGCTTTTTATTGCTTCTATGGGTGACTGGCAGATTATATGTACAGTACACAACATAACAGCCGTGTGGGAGTCATAAACGGTGTATTGCAGTAGTTTAGCCTCCATACAGTAGGACCCTGTCCTGACTTTACAATGGTGACTGAGCCAGAAGACTACATGGGCTCTTCAAAGGGGTAAAACCCAGAACCTTCCGAAAAACCTGGAACTTTCCAGAACCGTGAAGTTCTGTGATGGTGTTTTCTATCATAACCAGAACCACCCCCGAAGGGAGAGGTACATCATAATAAATACATTAAATAAAAACGTATAATAAAAAAAGCAAGATCTCCGAGCTCTCAAAGAGTCTTCCAGATTGACTTATTTTTTTCAATTAAATGTGTTTGTTTTTTAAAGTATACATAAGTTCTGAGTTCTAGGTTCCCAGAGCTGAAGGTTAGTACCACCTCCCGGGCAGGGCCCAAATTAGCATCTGAGAACCTTATCTGAAACCGAGCCGCAGTGTATGGACACAAATCCAGAAACCGTGAAATACTTTACGCGCGGTTCACTTAGTTCTTGCAGTTGAAGACAGGCCGCACAGCTCAGAACAGATACAAATCACATACAGTACAGATAGGTGAATGTCTTCTTTTTTCATTACACAACTGGGTACGGAAGCACAAGGCAATGGGGGGGGGAACACAAATGTGCCGCCTTTCTTGCTCTCAAAAATAGAGTCTGGAAAAGCTGGCTGACGTGACAGGATGTGAAGCAATGGCCACATTTTTGTATGTTTGACTTTCCAAAACATTCAGGACTATATCAGAAAGCGGCGGCAATGTGTGTGGTCCAGGTTTGGAGAGCAGCAACATGTCGCTGCGGCGTACACATGACATAGTAGTCAAGAGTGTGATACACACACACACACACACGCACACACACACACACGCACACACACGCACACACACACACACACAGTGGTGGAAAAAGTACTCAAATTCTTTACTTAAGTAAAAGTACCAATACTGCAATATAAAAATACTCTGTTACAAGTAAAAGTCCAGAATAAAAAATGTACTTGAGTAAAAGTACAAAAGTATTGCCATCAACAAAAGTAAAAGTACTAAATATTTGAAAATAGCAGATCTACAAGCCCACAACGCGTCGCGATGCGACGCGTTGTGAGCTTGTAGATCTGCTATTTTCAAACAGCCTATGTCTAAAATAGGGCTAAAGTGGTTAATGTATGTTTTATAATGTAATAATGCATATCTGCAAAGTAACTAGTAACTAAAGTTTTCAAATAATTGTAGTGGAGTAAAAGTACAATATTTGCCTCTGAGATGTAGTGAAGTAGAAGTAAAAGTATTGGAAATTGGAAATACTCAAGTAAAGTACAAATACCTCAAAATTGTACTTAATTACAGTAATTAAGTAAATGTACTTAGTTACTTTCCACCACTGCACACACACACACACACACACACACACACACACACACACACACACACACACACACACACACACACACAACTGCCTAGAATGTGGAACACGTCACCAGAGCAAATGGGAAGGGAATGGAAGCCGAGTTGAAAACACTGCATGATGATTCCTCTGTAAACAGTGACTGACGGTGGTCCTCGCTTTCGCGAGGCAGTTGGGTTTTTTTCCTTTCTCTTTTTTCCTTTGTTGACGTTTTGTGTGACAGCTACATTCCACACCACCCCCCCCACCCCCAAGCCCAGATGGCTAGGAAAGTAGACTCTTCAAACTAAAACAAAACAAAAAAACAAACAAAATGTATCCAACAGGCCAAACTGTCGAGGCAAATTTATAGTCCGACGTGCGACCGCGCCGCTTCACAAAACAATCTTTCGACTGAAATATGTGCTTCGAAAATAGCTATTTCCGGCGAGCAACACCATCATGCGACGGAGCATAATTTAGGCTAATTTAGGCGGAAGTTGGCTATTTTTGTCGTACGATGAAGACTGGGCTTTAGTCTCCCTGATTCCTCGCTGAGGCCAACAGCTATCGACCGTGGTACGTTCTAGGGAATGAGACACATTCTGCTGGAAGGCTTCGCGTCACCGTCTCCGCAGCTGTGACCTTCAGGGCAGAGGTTAGGACGCAGTGTTTGTCAAAGTAGCGGCAGGGCCATTTGATTGTGAAGGGAAGAGAAGAGCGGGGTTATTTAATCCATTAAGACCCGAGGCCGATTTTTTCAAATGCCTTCTAAATCAGTAGTTCTCACACTTTCACGATTTTTCAAAAATGTTCAAAAATAGCAGATGTACAAGCTCGCAGCGTGGCACGGAGTGACGCGCTGCGAGCTTGTACATCTGCTATCTTTGAATAGCCAACGCGAAAAACTAAAATGACACAGATGCTTTCCCGGGTTTAATGGGTTAAACGTACGTTTTCCATGACTAAAAGTAAAAGACGGTTCAAATACGAGGGCACAGGGTGATGGCACGGTGCGGTGGCTTTGTCAGGGATGGTGTTACACCCGTCAATAATTTGGCATCACGACGGTGTTGAATGAATGAAGACTTTTATTTTCGCTGTGATTCACAGGCGTCAAGACCAGTCAAGCCTCCTGAATGTTTGCCTCTGGTTATTTACAAAAGGGTTTTTTATTTCTATTTTAAGGACCCCTATTTTAAGGACCCCCAGTTTGGTATGCATTAAAGGGGAATTTTGCCCCCCCGGTTTTCCTACCTTTCCTACAGTATGATGTTATGATATCCTAGGACGAGTGGTACAGTAGAAAAATGGCATAACTCCATCCCGGGTCCGCCGCAGCTAAAAAAAACGCACGCCTATGGGCCTTGCGCTAAATCGCGTATTTGAATTGCTTTTTTTTTTGTGAGATCTGACGTTCATAGTGACAGAACACTACGCAACGTGATTGTCTTGAAAGCGCCCCACCGGAAGTCTCGCTAGACGAGATTCCGTGAAATCTTGCGCATTTTTTACTATTTTGAAAAACGTTTTCAAATAGCCGATCTACAAGCTCCCAACGACACGTTGGGAGCTTGTAGATCGGCTATTTGAAAATGTTTTTCAAAATAGATGTAGATCGGCTACTTGAAGTAAAATGTTTTTAAAAATAGTAAAATATGGCTAATAAGTTTGGGCATAAGGGGTAAGGCGCAAGATAGGGCCCTTAGTGTAACATCACTTATATGCTGATTTATATATATCTGCTCATTTGGCTGACCAATTGAAACACTTTTAAACCCTTTTATCTGTTAAATAATTAGCGTAGGCTTTGAGGGTTTTAAGTGGTTAAGAGCCGTTGTCTGGGCCCAAAAAGAGGAGGCACATTGAGGGCTGCTGAAACCGAGTTGCTGCGAGCGTGAACACATTTAAAACAAAAAACAACATCAAATCAACATCGGAAGCGGTGAGGTGAAACGTGTTACGGGTTTGAACCGACGGCGTGTGCAACTGCCCCCCCAGCGACGAATACAGCATTATGGCTTTACGTTTGTTGCTAGATAAGTGTATAAGCGTTAAAAGGGGACACACGGTTGGGAGTATTACCACATGGAAATACATACATCTTGTTATCAGTGACATAAAATGTCCTTAACAGTGTTTATATTATATATACAGAGTGGAGTTGAAATGGAGCCCCTGTTTTTCCTTGTTGGGGAGGGGACAATACATTAGGCTGGAGTGACAGACATGGAAGGCACGTGTTCTGCGGGGAGGGGGGGAGGGAGGGGGGGGTGTTGTCTGAACTGTCCTGGCCCGGTTACAAAAATGGCAACACTTTAATGGCTCTTTTCGACTGAATCTTTCCATAAACTCTGATTTTTTTCCGGAACCCCGTGAAGTTCTGCGATGGTCTCATTTCGTTTTCCGTTTTCCATTACAACCAGAAGCAGGGAAGGTACTTTAAAAAATAAATAGCCGATCTAGAAGATCAGAGCGCGTCACGACGCTCCACGCATGTGAGCTTGTAGATCAGCTATTTTCGAAAAACATTTGAAATGATAATTTCTGAAGTTCTTGGGGAACCCAGAACCCAGAACCACAGAAGGATTAGTGCCGCCTCCTGAGCAGGGACCCATAATTAGGTTCTGAGAGAAACTGAAACCGAGCCGTAGTGCATGGGAACAAAATACAGAGCCTGTGAAATTTCTCACGGCACGGTTCCCTTTAGTTCTTGCAGTCGAAAAGAGCCACTACTTTAAAAACAGGGCACTTACACACATACAGTATCAAGCCTGTTGGAAAGTCACTCCTGCTCCGCTTCTCTTTCCATGTAAACGCAAACTCGCGGCAGGCATGTCCAAGAAGCAAGTCTACGCAATAAAGAGAACCATGTGATCCGACAAAGACTATAAATAGAATATAATTTCTTAATAATATCCCCCCACCCCCCCCCCCCCCCCCCCCCACTCAACGCCATTATCCCCAGCTATGGTATCCCCCCCCCCCGTTCCCCCTTGGAATACATATCGCTCTACATGTTGCTGTGATTCAGGTAAAGTGACTGCTAATCTTATAATCCTGTTTTAAGCGCTTTTATCTTATGGACAGAGAGAGTGGGTGGGTTGATGGGGACGCGTTCGTCTCTTCCGAGAGAGAGAGAGAGAGAACAGAGCAGCGTGCGTCTGCTGCCCTGCCTGATTGTTCTACCCCCACCCACCCCACCCCTCCCGAGTTACAGTGCATGTCTGTGGGGGCGGGGGGGGGCGGGTGGATGGGTTCGGGAGAGGTTCGAGGAGGCAGGATACGCTCTACGGCTTGCCAGCCTTGGGCATCACAGCGCAGACTGCTGCTGTTTCACCGATCCACAAGGGGGGGGGGGGGGTTGCGCTCTTCGCCATGAGCGAGCGGGCAAATGATGCTTCGATTAGCTGGCCGTCGCTATGGCCGCTGTTTGGGAACTGGCCGCCGCCGGCGGGTAACTTCCAGCCGGGGATTCAGTCAGTCGTAACAGGTGGACAACAGCGGGAGCCTAGCTGCTAACACGTGAAGAGGTGTTTTGGGGGGGGGGGGGGGGGTAGGCAGGGTGGTTCAGTGGATGGAGGAGCTTGTGGGAGGGGCGGGGGGGGGGGGGGTGATGCGTCTTCAGAGGCAGGTGTCGAGGTGGGCTGAGTGGGCCGCCGCCACCCCGGGCCTGGTCTCGGCGCGGCGCTGGGAGCAGGGCACGTTGGGATGGGAGCTGGGCTGTACCAACAGCGGATCCCTGCGGCCTCTAGCCATCCTCCTCCGGCTCCACCTGGGATCCGCGCACGCCATCCGCCGATGGCGTCTCCCTTTCTGCTGCTGCTGCTGGCCCAGCAGGCCGGCCGCCAGGCCCCACAGTGGATCCGACGGGAGGCTGGCGGGCTCCTCCTGGCAGGCGGGGACGCAGGGCTTGGGTCTGGGCCTCCGCGGGCATTCTCCTAGGTACGGGTGGCAGACGCGGCCCGACCCCCAGCCCCCGGGCGCGAGGCTGTCGTCGGCCCGCGTGGAGGAGGAGGCGGAGGCGGCCGGGGTCAGCGTGACCCTGCCCTCCTCCCCCAGCAGCAGGGGTCCCGGCAGGCTGAGGCTGGTCCTGTCGGTGAAGGAGTCCATGCGGTCCTCGTAGCCCAGGTCGGCCGGCGCCGAGCACTGGTGCAGGGGCCAGCCGCCGCGGCCCTTCCCCCCGCCGCCGCCGCCCACGTCGGCGGTGCTGCCTTTCTCTCCGCCGCCGCGCCGCGCCTCCTCGTCCTCCTCCTCCTCTTCCTCGGCCTCCGGCTCGGTCGTCGTCGCCTCCTCCTCGTCCAGCTCCACCTCGCCCACGCCGACCCCCCTGCCCTCCTCCTCCGCCTCCTCGTCCGCGCCGCCGCCCCCCGCCATCGGGGGCGGCGGGGGCGGGCAGCGCGGGTCGCGCAGGAACACCACGATGACGGAGATGTTGTCGCTGGAGCCGGCGTCGCGGGCCGACGCCACCAGCTTGTGGGCCACCATGGCCGTGTCGCCGGCGTTCTCCAGCAGGTGGTCGCTGACCACCTGCACCGCCTCGTCCGGCGTCACCGTGTCCCAGAAGCCGTCGCAGGCCAGGATCAGGTAGTCCTCGGAGCCGTCCAGCGGGAAGTCGCCGTGGTCGGCGTCGCCGGAGATGTAGGGCTTGTGCTCCGAGTCGCCTGGAAAGATCAAAATAAGGCAGGTGGTTCTCAAACGTTTTCATGTCACGAAAATGATAATGTATTTCGCCCTGGACCCCCATCTGAAATATTTTGTGCCAGGGACCCCCAGAAACAAAGATTTGTGTTAAAAATGTTCGCTTTAAATACATATATATATAAATATTCAAAGATTTGCACAACTTTTCACGATTTTTCTAAAACAGCAGATCTATTTAATAGCCAGTAGCTAGTATAAAATATGGTTAAAGTGGTTAAAATTACTATATTAACTATTTTGGCTGGGGACCCCCTGGTCCCAAGGACCCCAAGGACTTTGAGAACCAATGACATAAAGGACGGTTGAGGCAGTGAGATGACTCAAAGGAATGAGATCACAAGTTAACATTATGTAACCAATCACATTCAAGCCTGTATCTGCACCGCATCAACATGAACGTCCTTGGGTGTTACTCCCAGTACTTCGGGTTAGTCACTCCGAGTAGCAGGTCTTACCCAGCGTGCTTTAACCCTGGCGTTCCTATGTTGAGCATGTCATTATAGGCATGGTAAATGCCTATAATGGGGGGGGGGGGGATTCCATGCCTCTGCTTTTGATACCTCTCTGGTCATTCATTTGTATCGTCTGTGGCGATATATTCTATCCCCGCTTCTGGTCAGACTGAATTCAAATACACACATTTCCTTTTGGACACCATGGCAGACCCAAATCAATAACATCCGCTGTCACACCGTAGCCTAGAGTGAATGCGGTCGGATTCTCAGCACTGCGGCTGTCTTTTCCAGTCCCTTAATGAATCCTATTTCACATCGTTCCTTGACCTCGTGACATTTTCCATCGAGGTCAAGGAACAGTGCTTAGGAAAAGACGCAGGATGTACTTTTCTTGACGAATTTGGAAGCACCCCTGGGAATCTGAGAAGAGTGGTGACACTTTTGTCAGCGCCTGCGCGGAACCGAGAGAAGACAGTCTGCTGGGTAGTTCTTGGCCGAGTTTATCATGCTCAAACTAGAGAGGGCCAAGGTCTTTTAACATATCAGACTTTGTTTTGACACTGCACTGCTTAGAAAGTCTGCAGTTTCTTGCTCCTGGCACAAAGGGAAGGCTCGTCGCGTTCGGGACACTGAACTAACTGCCAACAGGGGCATTTCTACTTTTAGGATTGAAAGAAACATTAAAGAGAGAGACAGGAAAGTAAGAGCAGAGAGAGGGGGGTGACCTGCAACTGAGCCAGAATTGATCTTGGGGATGTTGGGACTGTACAGATAGATGATCAATGTTTGACGTTTACCTACTGTATGGATCTGGACACAGACAGACTGTATGGTTGATGTTTGATGTCTGAAGAAGACTTTTTAGTCAAAATGTTAATCAATAAAGCTTTAGACCTGTAAGCCACAGGAGACCTTTATTTTTGTCTTGCCTGTGATGTGCCTGCTCCGTTTTCTTTTCTAGGATATGATGTTTAGCTATGGATCTGGAGACTGACAGACTGTATGGTTGATGTGTGACGTTTACCTATGGATCTGGAGACTGACAGACTGCCGTTAACCCTCCACGTTCCAAACCAAATGACACAGCCTCCTAGCGCCTCGATCCTCAGCTTCTCATCCTGCAAACACACAGGATGGTTAGGTTTGTATCTCAGTGGTGCAGATAAGAGACATGTGACGGGGATGACTAAAACACAGCATGCAAATGACTCTGAGGAAAAACACATGACACACACATCTCCTTCCGCATATGAGAGACAGTGTGTGCGTGTGCAAGTGTGCGCGTGCATAATAAAGATGCTAATGTATCCGGTAGGAGACACAAACGATGCTCTTTGTGTCTCCTACCGGAGAGACACAAGCTGACAGGCTGGTTAAAAACAAAAACAAATCTCCATGAATTGAATTGAATTCAATGCAGTGTAGCCTCGATCTCCAGGCTTTTATTGTTTAGTGTTGCTAAAAAATAAAAGCCTGGCCCAGCGCGTCGGTGTACTCGGTATGAGGAAGTGTTTCACTTCCCAACCAACCAGAGTGCAGTGGGCGTCGCTCGTAATGTTGTGTTAACGGGGCGGGGGTTGACGGACAGATCGGTGAACCAATGGGATCAGCCGCAATCTCTCGCCGGCTCTTTACACCCGCCCCTCTATACACGAAATCAGGAGCGTTGGGGCAGTCTAATGCAGTGTAACTGCTAGAAAATAAGATTTTTTTTGGGTGAACTACTCCTTTACCATAAAATTTGCACAATTTGTAAAATTATGACGTTTTGGTAGCTATACAGCCAACCAATTGCTTGAGGCTTAAACCTTTGCTTTTGTGAAATATCTGAGATCATTTTCTGGAAGACTGAACGTGTATTTTATTGTTAGTTTGACTACTTCCAATACTCTTAACATAAAGACTTTACGGAGCAAGACATGCTTCCTTCTATGGAATCCAAATGACTGAAATCTGTCATGGCGACTGAAAACGTGTGTGTGTGTGTGTGTGTGCGTGTGCGTGTGCGTGTGCGTGTGCGTGTGTGTGTGTGTTGTGGTTGTACCTCTCGGTCTGGTTTGTGTGGTTTCATCAGCTCCACAGCCTCTCCCCTCCTGACCAGCATGACCTGAGAGTCCCCCAGCCAGGCCACATGCAGCATCTTGCCCCGAAGGAACGTCACCACCCCGGTGGTCCCACACCGCAGGGTCTGACACACACACACACACACACACACACACACACACACACACACACACACACACACACACACACACACACACACACACACACACACACACACACACACACACACACACACAGATTTAAACACAAACACACACGCACAAAGATACCAATCATTGGGTTGAGCTGAAGTGAGTTGGAATGATCAAAATGTGAGATATTATGATGACCTTTCAGGAGCAACGTAAAGTAAAGTAAGAGTGAATTCATCCACAGGGTAATTGTTCCGTATGAAATAATATTGTTCCAGTGTGAGAATTCCCGCTAGGGGGCGCTGTGCAGAAAGCCAGAGAGTGGAGAGGGGAAAAGGAGAGAAGAACCCTTTGTTCTTACCCATACTAACTTACCCCACATTTTAATTTGAAGTCACTGATAACTATTACTTTATTGCTTTTATGTATAGGCCTACTACCATGTGTTTTCACTGTTACAACCATTATTGTCTTTGATTTATTTTATTTTATTCCCCCAATATTTGTCAATGGCCTCATTCTGTTCGCCCAGGCGGACAGGGTTTTGAGGTTAGGTTTAGGCATCATTTCTGTTCAAGGTTTCAAGGTTCAACATAAAAACCTGTTCAAAATTGTGATTGGCTATATGACAAATTCATAATTTTGCACAATTTGCTTATTAAAGGCATTTGTTGATCTATGTGACACTGCAATCTGGGACTTGTTTGAATGAATAAAACATTATTTTAACCAATGTGTTAGCCAAGTATGTTAATACAACATAACTACAGTACCTACAATGCCAAAAATAAGTGTAAAATAATATTCTGATAGTACTCATTGCTATAGAGTGTTTGCTCAGTAACAGGAGTCTCTATCTCTCTGTCTCTCCAGCTCTTTATTAAGCAGAAAGTGCATTTTCAGGTCAGGATACAAATTTGATCCAATCAGGATAGAGAACTCAGTCAGGATACATATTAAAGGGATAGTTCACCCCTAAAATGACTTTTTTTCCTATCGATTAGTCACCCCATGGAGACTTGAATTCATGGATATTTATTTGTTTTTTGTCGCATTCCTAAGCCAATAATTTGATGACCGGCAGCGGTTCCGGTAGGAGACACAAAGTGTCTCCTTTGTGTCTCCTACCGGGACCGCTGCCTACCGGTCCGCTGGTCATCAAATTATTGGCTTAGGAATGCGACAAAAACTCTTTTTTTGGGTGAACTATCCCTTTAAACAAGGAAGTGATGACACAAAGAAATGAGCAGACACAATTGGAACTGGAACACTGTACAAATGAAGCTGATAAATTAGTACTCTCTCCTGATTGGCTTAAGATTTTCCACCCACCCGAAAAAAATATTTTCTGTTTATTAAAGAGCTGGAGAGACGGGGAGACTCCTGTTTACTGAACACAACACTCTATAGCAATGACTTCTATCAAAATATAGTGCTTTAACCTTGCCGGGTGCTTTAATTTGCCACCCAGGCGATAATGTAATAACTGTGACACACCTTACCTCCCGCTTGGCTTTCTTCATGAAGCGCTCGTCGGTGACCTTGAAGGCTCGGCAGAGGGCCTCGCTGGGGTCCGACCTGAAGGACTCCTCGTGCATCAGGTTGACGTGGAGGTGGTTGGCGGCGTAGATGGCGGCGTCCACGCCCCCGTGGCCGTCGTACACCGCGAAGAACGCCTGCTCCTCCTGGTCCTGAAGAGGAACAACAAGGCCAAAACCTTTTTTTTTCTTTTTCCGTAAATTAACGCCCTACTTGATCATACTACAGCGTCACACAAGAGTGGCAAAAGTAGCAGATCTGCAAGCTCGAAACGCGACGCGTTTCGAGCTTGCAGATCTGCTACTTTTGACAGTTTTGCATTTTAATCCTGAAAAGTAACAGTTTTGGACATATGAGGTTTAACAGTTAGTGGTCGACTAACCACTTAAAGGAGGAGTTCACCCAAAAAATGACTTATTTTCTATCAATTGCACACCCTATGAAGCCTTGAATCCATGGATTCTTTTTTGTTTTTGTCGCATTCTTAAGCTAATAATTTGATTCCCGTCTCCTACCGGCTAATGTATCCGGTAGGAGACACAAAGTAGATTATTTGTGTCTCCTACTGGAAATACACACGGTCATCAAATTGTTGTCTTAGGAATGCCACAAAAACAAAAATAAATCCATGAAATCAAGGCTTCATTGGGTGTGTAATTGATAGAAAATAAGTAATTTTTTGGGTGAACTCCTCCTTTAAACCCTCTATACCAGTTGGTTGTCAAACTTTTTCATGTCAAGGACCCCCAAATTGATATGTATTTGGCCGTGGACCCCCCCATCTGGAAAGGTTTTGTTCCAGGGACCCCCGGAAGAGAGGATTTACGTTCAAATTCAAATATTGTTTCAAAGATTTTCAAAAACAGCAGATGTGCAAGCGGCGCGCTCTGAGCTTGTATATCTGCTATTTTTAAATAGCCAATGTATAAGTGGATAAAGTGGTTAAAGTGATCGTGACGCTATATTAAAAATTACAAATTTTGCTACGCCGCCAACCATCCCAAGGACCCCTGGGGGTCCCCTCTTTGAGAACCACTGCTCTATGCTTAGTAAACTAATACTTAGTTAGCAGGGAAAAAACATATACCCACCGGCCAATATAAATGAATGCCCAGAAGGGAGGAGATCAATAGTATGGATTCCCCAAAGAAAATGTGGATACTTGATGGCAGAAGCAGACATTTGCGGACAAAAATGGCAGTGTTTGTCTTTTAATCAAAACAGCACGTTCCATAATAATAATAATAATTTAGTCCCCACTCTTTTGGGGTAATTATTTCGTCACTGTACATTTTGCATGTAACATGAAATCTTTCTTCTGCATTTATCTATCCTAACCAATCTGTTTTGGATGTGAACTGAAAATCCATCTAGAAAATCATCTGTGTTACTTTTAGCTGTGAGGGTGCACAAATGGAACCAAATGGACCCTTCCATTTGGTTCCATTTGTGCACCCTCACAGCTAAAAGTAACACTGAGAATGTTACTGTGTACTGGTGCCACCTTCTCTCATCTGTCTCCTGTAATTAAGTGGGTATTAACGTCAATTAACTGGCTTAACAACCATCCGCACATTTACCAAAATGGGATTAACATTTGATCCAAAGGAATTATGAAGTTAATTATAAGTGAATCCACCAGCTTTGGCGTGGATCTTGTGGGGCTCCGGAGGGGGGCGTCCCTGAAGGACGCCTCCTGATTGGTTAACGAGCCCGCACTGCTTTGCCATGATTGCGGCGACAGCTGCTGAAACACGCTGAAGTAATGCCGGTGGAAGTTACCAGAGGGTCTTGTGGAGAGCGTTTTGGATGAGTTGCGTGCATGCGTACGTTGACGCACGCGTGCATGCGTGCGTGCCCGTGTGTGGTTTGAACAAGCGCTGAGCCCTAGCATCAATCTTAGCAACACAAGCCATCACACATACACTGTCACTTCATGTATTCAGTAGCACAGTATATATGACGGTGTTTACACTGGTAATGTACACACTTATATGGTTGCTACCTGCTGCCAACCGTAAGTGGCGTCTCTCACCTGCACAAGAGACTTTGAATCTATATCTGCTGCTATATATACAGTAAAGTATAATATACCCGCTGCCAAGTGATGTCTCTACTTGCAGAGACTGTTATTCTTCTCAGCCCCTTTTTAGTTTTCCGTTTTGACCAAATATATATCGTCGCCGTCGGACAGAAACATCTAACTTTTTGTGTTAAATTGTCATAAATTAATGCCCTACTTGATCATACTATGGCGTCATACAAAAGCATCAAAAGATTTAAAGATTAATTTTGGGCTTTT
>NC_137609.1:46292466-46302466 GCF_963280865.1 Gymnoscopelus braueri | reverse complement strand
TTATCCTCCAAAGAAGATGCCTTAGTTCAAAACCTCACTCAAAACCCACCTCGTCAGGATAGCTTTTCCCAGCTGAGGTCTAGTTAAGATGTCTCTCCAACCCATGCGTAACCTTTTTATCATTTTTAATCCAGCACTTATCTTTTTATCGTTTTTTCTTAATGAAGTTTGCTCCTTCCTTTTCTTTATGTAAAGCATCTTTAGGTACTTAGAAAAGTGTTGTATAAATCTGAGCTATTATTATAACTATGGTAACCAATAACCATAGCAACAAGTGTCATCAGGAACATGGAAGTAGGGCATTACTGACCTTTCTATTCCTTTTTTATATAATTGTATTTGCTTCTTAAAATGTACTTTTATCAAAAAGGCGTTTCCAAAATCTTATAATGAAAAAATTTAAAAAGTCTCGTTTCCCTGTTGATTGTAAGTTGCTATAAGGTATGTGCAAAATAACTTCATCTTCTCATGCGGTATTACAGGACTAATGTGCATGTATTCATCATGTGTCATGCTGTGTCACGGCCTGGTACGGGAACTGCACTGCCCGAGAAAAGATCAGCCTACAACGAGTAGTGCGATCGGCAGAGCGGATAATGGGAATCGAGCTCCCAGCGATCCAGGAACTGTACAAAAAGCGGTGCGTGGTCAAAGCCAAGCGCATCATCAAGGACAAGCACCACCCAAGTCACAGACTGTTCAACCCCCTACAACGACCGCGACCGGGCAAGGGGCTCTACCGCAGTATCAAGAGTTCCACCACCAGGTTTTGGTGTAGTTTCAATCCAGCTGCTGTCAGAATGCTGAATGGGGCATAAGCCTGGATGAGTTCAGCAGCCTGACAGCAGGCGGCGCAGACTTTTCTGGCTCTTCCTGAACACACCTGTGGATTATACCAGGGACAATGACTTGGACTTTAGCCCCCCCCTCGGACACACCTGTGGACTACACCAGGTACAAATGACTTTTTGTTGCACTCCCTCATGGAGCTACTTGCGGATTATACTAGGGTCAGTCCACTCTAGGTGGATACGCACTGACCTTTTGCACCTTAATCCCCTTGTATAACGCACTGACTTTTTTTGGGTCTTTTTTTTATTGTGCCCCTTTTCCTCTAAGCACCTTAACGTCCATTGTCTATCATGCACAGTATAAGTATAACATGCACAGTATACAATACATTGCTGCTATGCTCAGGCACCTTAGTTTAGTTTTTTTTAGTTTTTTTTATTATCTCAGGTAATTTGTAAATATGTAGATAACTTGTCTGGCCTTCTGTTGCTCTCTTGTTTTGATCTCCTTCCCACCTGCCCCCCACCCTCTTCTTCTCCCCCCCCCCCTCTTCTTTCTATGGAAACTAACGTTGCGATGGGAACGATGTACAAAAAAGAATTTCACCCACTTTTTTACCTTGTAAACCTGTGATGTGACAATAAAACTGATTCTGATGTGCCGTGATGATGAAAATAATGCATCTTCCACATAATAGCTGGGACTCCACCTGAAGATTGTTACACGTGTGTCGTGTGATACATAGTGAATATAGCAGATCTACAAGCTCAGCTATTCTTGAACTTTTGCCTATAATGACATATGCTCCAAATAGGGACACCAGGTTGAAACATAACCCATTAACTCTCTCAGTGCCACGCCCCGACATATCCCGAGTTTTTCCCGAGTACCCTCAGTGCCAGCACGAGAAATCCCGAGTTTTTACTTTTGACTGTGGTCGCGCTATTCTGTATATTTTTCATGATCACTTTCGCTTCCTGACTACATCAGACTCACCCGGAGCCGGATGTAAAAAAAAAAAATCATTTCCGGGTCACGTTGTTTTTCTCCGGTGATTTTCGGCCAGAATAGGGAAAGTCACGTTTTTTTCACACGGTATAAAAAGCGAACGGAGAGGTCCACGTCTACTCTCTTTGGTCTTGGTGACGATCAGTCATCGTAGTCGTGTATCGCATCGTAATTTAGCCTGATCAACGATTGTCAAAAATGTCAACATCCGGTTAGGACCGGATATGACGTCAGCCTGTTTGGGAGGGGGTGAGTGAGCCAGCGAGGTCATCAATGTGTCGATTTGTTGCTCTCTACTGGTAGAACTGTATTATGGGTTTAAAACCCCAATCAGATCATTTATTTGAATGAAAAATTACAAAATTTAAAAATTTAAAAAAACGCAAATTCCTGGCAGTTTGGGAGTACTTTATGAAAATACTCTTGGCACTGAAAGAGTTAAGACTGGGAAAGCATCGGTGTAATTTTTTGATTTCTTTGTCTATTCAAAAATAGCAGATAATATACAGTACAAGCTCATAGATTGTAGATCTGCTATTTTTGAAAAATCTTGAAAATGTGTGCAAATCTTTGAATATATATTTTTTTAAAGCGAACATTTGTAACTCAAATCTTTGCTTCTGGGGATTCTACAAAATGTCTTCTAAATCCTAACTTATGTTGCTATAATATCAGTGGTTCTCAAACTTTTTCATGTCAAGGACCCCCAAAATGATATGCATTTGGCCGCGGACCCCCATCTCCTTTTGTTCCAAGGACCCCAAGAAGCAAATAGATTTTTCATAAATCGCAGATCTACAAGCTCATAGCACGGCACTCGGTGCCGTGCTATGAGCTTGTACATCTGCTATTTTTGAATATCCAAAGTATAAAATAATGGTTAAAGTAGTGGTTACAGAGACGCGTTCCCGGTTTTAATGGGTTAAAGTGCCAGGAAAATCTAGTCTTTTCTTGTCACAGCTGTGCATGGAGAGTTGAACCCAACGGCAGCCAGCGGTAGGCAGAGCAAGTTCAACAAAGAAGTTATTTCCAAACAACTGGAGCGGTAAAAGGCTTAACAACATGGCGAGACAGGCAGGCGCTCGAGCACACAGGGAAGGTAATCCACACAGAAAAAAAATATTCCGGAGGAGCAGGCAAAAATCCAAAAGTCAGGCAAGAAGGTCAAAACACACAAGGCTATGGTGAGAAGGAGCCAAATCTGGGACGAGACCCAGAAACCCAGGGAACAAAAGGCTATAGGGAGCAAAACACACGGTGACATGCTTTTACAAACTGCCAAGGAGTGAGTGGAATGAGACCAGTCTATACGCCCAGGGACCCAAGATGCAAATTACCTATATATCTGCTGCTGTAGGGGCAGAAAGCTCTTATCTCCATATTCTAACTTTTTGTGGTTTTTTTTCTCGTAAATTAACGCCCTACTTGATGAATTACAGCGTCACACAAAAGCATCAAAAGTAGCAGATCTACAAGCTCGAAACTTTCGAGCTTGTAGATCTGCTACTTTTGATGTTTTCATATTTGAATCCTGAAAATTAACAATTTTGGACATATGAGGTTTCCACCCGACAGAGACGATAGCTAACTCTGGCCTAACCTTGGATCCCAGCTCGACTAGTTTTTTTTATTATATATATTTGATAGTAGGCCTATTTGAAGAACACAATAAGGCTTAATAGATTAAAACCAGGAAAAGAAAACACTGATGCCATATCATGATATGGAAGGAAAAAAAACTATAATACCATAATATAGTCTCATATCACAATATCGATATACGGTAATATCAGTATTGTCCATCCCTAGAGTGTCTTGAGGAGAGAGATAGTCTCTTATTTGATCTTCTCGCTCCTTATTTTTCCTTTGTTTCAATCTCCTTTGAAAAGAAAATATAACACTTGATATTAATGATAAAGTAGTTGCTTTTAAATCCAAAGGTGTCTTTGAGGGTGAACTGTAAAATGACAAACCATTTGCTGATAATTACTACAGCGAATGTTGATTCCTGGATTTAGAATAGCTGTCCACAATACTGCCTTAAGGCAGTGGTTTTCAAAGTGAGGTCTAGGGACCTGCAGGGGTCCCTTAGGGGGTCTGTAGGGGGTCCACATCCAAATGAGGAGTATAGCTTAATGTTGCTATAATTCATTCAGACAAAAGGCTGGCTCTTGCACACCGTCTGTATTCAAATGCAAATACAATTTTTTATGAGAATCACATTTTGGTCTGGAGACATTCATCTTGCAAGATAGCCTGTTGAAGACTGCACCATTTGACAAAGGTTCTATATACAATAGCGACCAAAATAGGATCCCATATGATTACAAGCCAAAGAACCACTTTTGGTGCTATGTTTGGCACCATTCCTTAGCGAAGACTTTGAAGGAATTGAATAAAACTAGATTTTCAGGCCGCTACGCAGGCTACAAATCCAGCCATTGCACTGATCAGAGCAATGGTCACTGAGTTATGGCCATTTGAAATGTTAGACACTGCTGTAGCACTGCTGTCGTGCCACACATGTGTGCAATATTTTTTTGTGTGTGTGACTGTTGTAATGGCAGATCCCTGAACAGCAAATGCAACTATCGATTATTTTCCTTTTTGATTAATCGAATTGATTAACAAAGTGTGCGTTATTCTATACACTGTCGCAGCCAATATACAAGCTCATGGCGCGTTGTGAGCTTGTATATTGGCTATTTTCACAATTTGTTTTGAATTTCTTTTTGCCTAGAATGACATGCCCAAAATAGGGATGGATTACTAATCGATTGTTTTACGAAACAACCGATAATTGTTTTCATAATCGATTAAGTCGGAGTTATCTGTTGCGCCCCTATAGTCACAACAATTGAATTGACCATAACCTTTTGACCAGGGACGCAGAACCGAAGGGGACGCATGCGTTCCGTGCGTGTGCGCGAAAAATAGCAAAAAAAAATGGTACCAAAAGTCTGAGGTTTCTTCTTTTTCTTTTTTCTTCATCACAAAAGTGGGGGGGTATATCCCTCCCCCCAATGGAACTGAGTATGTCCAAACCCCCCCCGCCACCCCCCCCTCTCTCTGCGTCCCTGCTTTTGACCTCTGACCACCAAAATCCAATCAGTTCATCCTCGAGTCCAAGTTGTCCAATTTAATAAAGAACTTTTATCCAGTGTGGCTGGGCTCAGAACAACAGGAGACAACACACCCAGCAGGCTGTCCATTACACACGCTCACTGGCTGCACAGATTAATCCCACCAGAGCACCAAGTCATTTCCTCAATCAAACAGCTTAAAGAACTCCAACGCCACCAATCACAGAGAGTGTTGGCATGAGCCGGAGTCTCTTTTTTAATTCCCCCCAACTTGTGATTGTATAAAAGCTCCACACAGTAAAATTGGAAATACTCCAGTAAAGTAAAAAAAAATACCTCAACATTTGACTTAAGTACAGTGCTTGAGTACATGTACTTAGTTACTTTACACCACTGGATACAATGTATGCCCAACATGCCATAAAAATGAAAGACTGAGGGTGTCATTTCAACAGTGACACAGCATATCGCTCTAGAGAATTACAAAATGGTGGAGGAGTTTGTGTGAGAGTAGACAGACTGAACTCCATCTCGGCTAGATTTGTGTGAAGTGCTCAAAGTCGGAGCAATCGGTGGTGGAAAAAGTACTCCTGTTTTGTAAAAGTAGCGATACCACAATGTAGAAATACTAAGTAAGTAAAAAGGCCTGTATTCAAAATTCTACTTGAGTAAATGTGCAAGAGTATTGGCATCCCAATACAGTAAGTATACTTACAGTATCAAAGTAAAAGTACAAAAGAAAAGCGATCTGCAAGCCTGATCTACAAGCTCACAACGCGCCGCGATGTGACACATTGTGAGCTTGTAGATCAGCTATTTTGGAATAGCTGAAGTATAAAATAGGGACTAAGTGATTGATATGTTTTGTAATAATAATCCAAATCTGCAAAGTAACTAGTAACTAAAGCTGTTAAACAATTGCAATTGACAACATTTGCCTCTGAGATGTAGTGAAGTACAGTGAAGTATAAATATTGAAACATGAAAACACTTAGATGAAGTAAAAGTACCTCAAAATTGTACTTAAGTACAGTACTTGAGTAAAAGTACTCAGTTACTTTCCATCACTGGGAGTCAAGGGCTCATACATACACAGACACACAGGCTGAAGTGGCCATTGTATTGTTAGCTGGCTGGCTTTAAAAAAAAACGGGGGGAAATTACATTTCGTTGCTGTCGGGCAGAAAACCAATATCTCCATATTTTAGCTTGTGTTTTTTCGTAAATTAACAGCACACTGGATCATATACTACAGCGTCACACAAAAGCAAAAAAAAGTAGCAGATCCACAAGCTCGAAACTTTTGAGCTTGTAGATCTGCTACTTTTGATGCTTTAGAATTTGAATCCTGAAAAGAAACAGCTTTGGACATATGAGGTTTGTGCCCGACAGGGACGATGGGGGCGAAGATTCAATTAATGGGGTGGCTTTGAAGAGCTAACAAGAAGGAGATCTCTCTCTCTCTCTCTCTCTCTCTCTCTCTCTCTCTCCTGCTGCTGCTGAGAAAAAGCATTGTTAGTCTCTCTGAGGTTCAGACAGTCACACCCTATCGGCTTGTTAAGCGTGGAAAAACGCAACAGTTGGTTGTTACACAGGATGTATCGCTGATGGACTACATGTTCTTTCTATTACTGAGCCAAAAAAACTACACCACATCCCTGAATTAACCTTTCTCTATCAATCACACCAGTGGTTCCCAAACAATGGTTCATTTTGGGGTCGCAAAACAATTTTTATGGGTTGTGGGTAAATATCCTTTTTGTTGTTGATGTTTCCTATACAGTTCTTTACATTATTTCAAATTTTATAAATTAAACAGAACAACTTTTAAGAGGTAGTGAAAATAGCCAATCTACAAGCTGATCAATGTGCTTGTAGATCATTTGTTTTATAAGTGTAAGTACTGAACTGAGCATACAGTATGACTCTTGGATTATAGTTTGAGGAGTTGGGTTGTAGTTTATAAACAGATCTTTGATATAGTTTTGCACTTGTTAATCTTGGACCCCTGTGTTCTTCAGTTAATAAAGTATTTTCTTTGTTTGAGGATTTTTCAATCACCGTGAAGGAATACGGCACAAACAAAAAACTCAAGGCTTCACAGGTTGAGTAATTGATAGAAGAAAGATCATTTTAGGGGTGAAGTAGTAGTTTAAGTTCAATACCAAAAGATGTGTGTGTGTGTGTGTGTGTGTGTGTGTGTGTGTGTGTGTGTGTGTGTGTGTGTGTGTGTGTGTGTGTGTGTGTTTGTGTGTGTGTGTGTGTGTGTGTGTGTGTGTGTGTGTGTGTGGGTGCGACCGACCTGTACAGTAGCATGGGCGGTAAGCCTAACTCTACATGACACTTGATCAGGGGTCCTTGACATTTTTCAGGCCAAGGACCCCTTAGCTGAGAAAGAGATGAAGCATTGACCCCTACTACATACTGTATAAAATTGTGTTGCAGATTAAACTTTTCTTTAGGTTTTTAGATAGCTTCATAGACATTGTTTGACAGCACTGTCATCATCAGTGTTGCGTAAATGTTTGTTTACACAATCTTTTCTGTTATGCTGTATTCATGTAAATGTGTATTTTCAGACTTTTAAACACTTAAACCTTCAATAATTAGACCTTTGGCTCTGTACTTGGTCTGCTCTTTTCCCCCCCCCCCCTCTACACCAAACCTCTTCACCGAAAATAGCCGATCTACAAGCTCACAACGCCTCGCGCTGCGAGGCGTTGTGAGCTTGTAGATCGGTTATTTTCGGCTAATGTTCCCCTCAGAATAGGGGTTCAAGTGGTTAATGTAAAAAACGTCACACAAATATTTGGCGACCTCCCTGTAGTAACTCCGAGGACCCCCGAAGGGTTCACAGACCCCCTGTTGGAGACCCCTGACTTAGATGGTAGTTTTGTCTTCTTCAAGACATCAAGAGGAGAGGCAGGGCAGAGGAGGGAGGGAGGGAGGGAGGGACAAAGAGAGAGAGAGAGAGAGAGAGAGAGAGGATGGAGGCGAGAAATGGAGCATCTCAAGGTCGATCCAATGACAGGCTGCTCTATATGTGAGTCACCCCGGTAACCAGGCCACCACAAAGACGGAGGTAACCATGGTAACGCAACTTCTGCCTCCTTTTAATGCACGACTCGAATCAACGTATATATATATATGTCGTCGCTGTAGGGCAGAAACCTCATATCGACATATTCTAACTTTTTGTGTTTTTTCCCCGTATATTAACGGACTACTTGGTCGCAGTACTGCGTCACACAAAAGCATTAAAAGTAGCAGATCTACAAGCTCGTTTTGGGCTTGTAGAGCTGCTACTTTTTCATTTGAACCCTGAAAAGTATCAGTTTTGGACATATGAGGTTTCCACCCGACAGAGACGACATATATAAACTCGAAGTGAACCCAGTTTACCCCCCCCCCGACCCCATGAAGATGAATGGTTTCTCCCTACTGGCTTCTGTACTGAATTATATGGGGGAAATTAGTTTGGGTTAAACCAATCATTTGAAGTCTGCCTTTAACAACATGAACCCTAGTAGCGGGCATTGCAAATGCGTTGTGAGCTCGTACTGTACTGTTTGTACTAAATATAAACTAAATAAAAGCTAAGCTACTGTATGACTGCCAGCTTGTCAGTGGTGGAAAAAGTACTCAAATGTTTTACTTAAGTAAAAATATCAATACTGCAATGCAGAAATACTCTGTTACAAGTAAAAGTCCAAGTAATCCAAATTTACTTGCGTAAAAGTACAAAAGTATTGGCATCAAAATGTACTTACAGTAAGTACCAAAAGTAAAACTACTCATTATGCAGAATGTCCCGTTTCACAAGTGCTGAAAATGTATTAAAATATTTGAAAATAGCAGATCTGATGCGACGCATTGTGAGCTTGTAGATCGGCTATTTTCAAATGGCCAAAATGTATATAGGGCTGAAGTGGCTAATGCATGTTTTGTAATAAAAATAAAAATCTACAAAGTAACTAATAACTAAAGTTTTCAAATAATTGTAGTGGACTAAAAGTACAATATTTGCCTCCGAGATGTAGTGGAGTAGAAGTAAAAGTATTGAAATTCGGAAATGCTCCCGTAAAGTAAAAGTACCTCAAAATTGTACTTAAGTACAGTGCTTGAGTAAAAGTACTTAGTTACACCACTGCCAGCTTGTCGGTGACCAAACCTCCCTCCACTTCCCCAGCCTGTAGCATAAAATGTTAGCTCTTATGTCAGCTTGTAATGCAATGTGGAATCGTTATGTATTATATCATCTGTGTGTCACGCACAGTATGTCCCTGGCATAACTCGGACAGCGTCGGTCTCAAGCTTTGCAGTGTATGTGTCATAACCCCCAGGCAAACTGTTTCCGAGAACCAAAAAAGAAAATCACTAATATCTGTATCCGTCGACCCGCAGGGTCTGAGAAAGAGACGTGCGTCGGATTCCGACGATTGGCCAAACCCAAACCGCCCGTCGGCTTCGCGGATTTGGCGTCACGTCACGAGAGAGACAGTGTAGGGAGACCAGGGGGTCCCCAGCAAAAGTAGTTAATATAGCGTCACAATCATTTTAATCACTTAAACTTTGGCTATTCAAAAATAGCAGATATACAAGTTCATAGCGCGGCACCGAGTGCCACGCAATGAACTTGTAGATCTGCTATTTTTGAAAAATCGTGAACAGCTTTGCAAATCTTTGAATATATATCTTTTTAAAGTGAACGTTGTAACCTTGGCAGTTGGCACAAAAACAAGAGAGAGACAGTGTAGGAGAGACAGAGGGAGAAAGAGTTAACAAAGAATTGCCCCGTAAATGTGATTTCCAAGATTGGAGTCCTACTGTTTTCTTGAGACTATTTGTTTTGACATGACTCCATAATAACTTATCCTGACATTCACGTACTTCGCTGTAATCTGGTTCACTTGTGTAACTGACCCGAGATTTCTGTATTATTCACAGTGTTGTTTGGAGTGACACGGGCAGCCCGGTGGAACGGCACAAATGACGTTTCCATGCATGACCCACTGTGTGAACTAGTTATTATTCACAACAACATGGTTCAATCTGCTCTGTGCTTCAGCCCCAATATCCTTCAACTCCTGCTGCACACAGAACCCTTTAACACCGCG